>NC_047119.1:36827105-37142309 GCF_902500255.1 Thalassophryne amazonica | reverse complement strand
GGATGGTAGGTGAAGGATTATGATGACTGTGAGCCTAATCGTTTCTTTCCAAATGATATGGATTCATCTGTTGGCTCGGTCAGATGATGATTGGATGTGGCATGTAATCCAGCTGTTTGCAACCCTGGTCAATCAGCGACACCCTATCCTGCACGCTTTCGATCTCTCCCTGCTCTGCCAAAAGCTGATTCACTCATTCAGATGTCTGTTAGTTCTTGCTTGGGCAGGGCACACCTGAATATGCAGGTTAGGGGTACCTTTTGAGACCATGGTTGGGAAATGTAGCATAGCATAAGTTTTGCCAGGAAGACAGATTTCAAAACTTTCATTCAGATTGACTGAATCAGAAACAGGTGTATCTCTAGTAAGAAGCAGCTGCTCCCCTTTAATCATCAACTCACGATCA
Organism: Thalassophryne amazonica; assembly: GCF_902500255.1. Taxonomy (NCBI): domain Eukaryota; kingdom Metazoa; phylum Chordata; class Actinopteri; order Batrachoidiformes; family Batrachoididae; genus Thalassophryne; species Thalassophryne amazonica. The sequence goes on along the minus strand of NC_047119.1, from coordinate 37,141,903 downwards.
ATCGGAAACATGTAAGTTATTTTAAAATGCTAATTCTAACTCACCTCTCTGCTGTTTGCAGTTGCTGGCCTAAAACACTACCTACTCAACTCCATCACCAATAGTTGGTTCCTGTTCAATCCCCGGGGTAGGTTCTGTTTCTGCCTTCGTCCAACAGCAGGATTTAAGATTAACGTACCCCTTCACCATTGTGACTGGAATTCTGAAATACTTTACATAACCACTATGGATTAAATATTTGGCTGTAGGGGTCATCAACCCTCTTCCTGGAGGGCACCTGCCCTGCATGTTTTCTAACTCCCCCTCTTCCAATCCCAGGCAATTAAATCTATCAGGTGTGCTGAGCCAATCAAGAGTTGGAATGCACCACTTTTAAAAAAATCAGATGTGACTTGAGTAGGTTGATGTGGAAAACATGCAGGGAAGGTGCTCTCTGGGATCAGGGTTGGTGAGGCCTGATTTTGTCTCCTGAGTCTTAATGGTAGAACTTCTGATATAACAGCAGTTGGCCATGATGTCTGCTCTGAAACTTTAAGGACATGACAACATTGTTGTGTGGGCCGCTGAAGAGGAGGTACTGCTGGCCCACCACCACCAGAGGGCGCCCTGCCTGGAGTGCGGGCTCCAGGCACCAGAGGGCGCCGCCGCCTCACGGGAGCAGCCTCGGTGACAGCTGTCACCCATCACCTGAGACAGCTGACGGCAATCATCAGTGGGGTATATCAGCAGGACGGCATCTCCACCTCATTGCCGAGATATCGTTCTACCTGGAAGGTAATATTCTCAGCTGACTGCTTGACAGTAACCTTTTGTGACTTTTGTGAGTGATAACAGACCTTTTTTCCAACGAGAGGTGGAGGTAGCTTTCCTGCCGTGTGGATTACTGGGTGCAAACGCGCCCACCTTTAATTGTGTTTTTGTTCCTCGCCAGCAGTACCAGGTCCGACACGCGGAGGCAGTGGCCACCTGGGAGTTCGGGACTTGGCGGCTCCAGTATACCCGGGGTCCTGTGGCGGAGGAAGCCGTGTGGTACCGGTCTTACCTTGGAGAGGCGTCTCCTATCTTCGAGCCTGCCCACACGACACTTTTGTAGATTGACTGTTGTCCATTTCTGTGATTGGTTGTATTCGTTGTGCACATTCACAACAGTAAAGCGTTGTTATTTGACTTACTCCATTGTCCGTTCATTTGCGCCCCCTGTTGTGGGTCCGTGTTCCTACACTTTCCCAACAGGATATCTCGGCCAGCGTCATGGATCCCGAGGGGCGTCAACCGGCTGTTGAACGGCCAATGGAAGAACAAGGCGCACAGGCGTCCGCAGGAGGGGTAATCGGTGAGTTGCAGCGGATCCTCACCGCTTTCACGACTCGGTTAGATTTGATGGCCGAGCAGAACGCCCTCCTGAACCGCAGGGTGGAGGCTCTCGCCGCGCAGGTGGAAGCGCGCCCTCCGGGCGCCGCTGCGGCTCTCCCTCCCGTAGACCCTGTGCGTGACAGCGACGTTCCACTGGTTGTCCAACGACCCCCCCCACCATCCTCTGAAGTATACATAAGCCCCCCAGAGCCGTACGGAGGCTGTGTGGAGACGTGCGCGGATTTCCTTATGCAGTGTTCGCTCGTCTTCGCACAGCGTCCCGTCATGTACGCGACCGACGCTAGCAAGGTAGCTTATGTGATAAATCTGCTTCGTGGTGAGGCACGCGCTTGGGCTACAGCGCTCTGGGAGCAAAAGTCACGGCTCCTTCAGACATATGATGGGTTTGTGAGGGAGCTCAGAACAGTGTTCGATCACCCTAATAGAGGAGAGACCGCTTCAGCCGTGCTGCTGTCAATGAGACAGGGGCGCCGGAGCACAGCTGCCTATGCAGTCGACTTCCGCATCGCGGCTGCGAGGTCCGGCTGGAATAGCACTGCCCTCCGCGCCGCCTTCGTAAACGGACTGTCATTGGTCCTCAAGGAGCACCTGGTGGCTAAGGACGAACCGCGGGATTTGGATGGGCTTATCGATCTTGTCATACGATTAGACAATCGGTTAAATGAGCGCCGTCGGGAACGAGACGAAGGGCGTGGCCAGGCACGCGTCGTCCCTCTCCCTTCCGGTTCCGACCGCGTTCCGCCCTCCCCACGCTCCACGGCCCCTGCGCTCCGTGCGATCACAGCTCCCCCTGCTGACGAAGCTATGGACACGAGTAGGGCAACATTTAGGGCACCGGTCACACAAAGGAGGCTGGCCCGCGGAGCGTGTTTTGTTTGTGGCTCGATTGAGCATCAGGTACGAGACTGCCCCGAACGGTTAAACACCAACGCCCGCCCCTAGACACTGGGCTAGGGGGGGGCCGAGACGTTCACGTGGGACACACCCACATCGCCACACGACTCCCAGTTACAATCCTTTATGAGGATTTAACCCTGAAGGCCCCAGCACTGGTGGACACGGGCTCAGAAGGGAATTTGCTTGATAGCAAATGGGCCAGGGAGATAGGGTTCCCTCTGGTGGCGCTTACCTCGCCTGTGCAGGTACGGGCACTAGATGGCTCCCTACTCCCTCCAATCACCCACAAGACACCACCAGTAACTCTGGTGGTGTCGGGGAATCACCGGGAGGAGATTGAGTTTTTTGTAACTCCGGCCACCTCCCGTGTGATTTTAGGTTTTCCCTGGATGTTGAAGCACAATCCCCGGATCGATTGGCCGTCCGGGGTAGTGGTCCAGTGGAGCGAGACCTGCCATCGGGTATGTTTAGGTTCCTCGGTTCCTCCCGGTTCCCAGGCCAGGGAGGAGGTCAGAGCCCCGCCCAATCTAGGGACGGTGCCGGTGCAGTACCATGACCTTGCGGAGGTGTTCAGCAAGGATCTGGCACTCACCCTTCCCCCGCACCGCCCGTATGATTGTGCCATTGATTTGGTTCCAGGCGTTGAGTTCCCGTCCAGCAGGCTGTACAACCTCTCACGACCTGAACGCGAATCAATGGAGACCTACATCCGGGACTCTTTGGCTGCCGGGTTGATCCGGAATTCCACCTCCCCGATGGGTGCGGGTTTCTTTTTTGTGGGGAAAAAGGATGACGGATTACGTCCATGCATTGATTACAGGGGGCTGAACGAAATCACGGTTCGTAACCGATACCCCTTACCCTTGTTGGATTCGGTGTTCACGCCCCTGCATGGAGCCAAGATATTCACCAAGCTTGATCTTAGGAATGCGTATCACCTGGTTCGGATCCGGAAGGGAGACGAGTGGAAGACGGCATTTAACACCCCGTTAGGTCATTTTGAGTACCTGGTCATGCCGTTCGGTCTTACAAATGCTCCCGCGACGTTCCAAGCATTGGTTAATGATGTCTTGCGGGACTTCCTGCACCGATTCGTCTTCGTATATTTAGACGACATACTCATCTTTTCTCCGGATCCTGAGACCCATTTCCGACATGTACGTCAGGTCCTGCAGCGGTTATTGGAGAACCGGCTGTTTGTTAAGGGCGAGAAGTGTGAGTTTCACCGCACTTCTTTGTCCTTCCTGGGGTTCATCATCTCCCCCAACTCCGTCGCTCCTGATCCGGCCAAGGTTGCAGCGGTGAGAGACTGGCCCCAACCCACAAGCCGTAGGAAGCTGCAACAGTTCCTCGGCTTTGCGAATTTCTACAGGAGGTTCATTAAGGGCTACAGCCAGGTTGCTAGCCCCCTGACAGCCCTGACCTCACCAAAAGTCCCCTTCACCTGGTCGGATCGTTGCGATGCCGCGTTCAAGGAGTTGAAACGGCGCTTCTCGTCTGCACCCGTTCTGGTGCAGCCCGATCCTAGCCGCCAGTTAGTGGTTGAAGTGGACGCCTCGGACTCAGGGATAGGAGCTGGGCTGTCCCAGAGTGGGAAGACCGATAAGGTCCTTCATCCGTGTGCCTATTTTTCCCGCAGGTTGACCCCGGCTGAACGGAACTATGACGTCGGCAACCGAGAACTCCTTGCGGTGAAAGAGGCTCTTGAAGAGTGGAGACACCTGTTGGAGGGAACGTCCGTGCCGTTCACGGTTTTCACTGACCACCGGAACCTGGAATATATCAGGACCGCCAAGCGGCTGAATCCCAGGCAAGCCCGCTGGTCACTGTTCTTCGGCCGTTTTGACTTCCGCATCACCTACCGGCCCGGGACCAAGAACCAGAAGTCGGATGCCTTGTCCCGGGTACACGAAGACGAGGTCAAAGCGGAGTTGTCGGATCCACCGGAACCCATCATCCCGGAGTCCACTATCGTGGCCACCCTCACCTGGGACGTAGAGAGAACCGTCCAGGAGGCCCTGGCACGAAGCCCGGACCCCGGGACTGGACCAAAGAACAGACTGTACGTCCCACCAGAGGCTAGGGCTGCAGTCCTGGACTTCTGTCACGGCTCCAAGCTCTCCTGTCATCCAGGGGTGCGAAGAACCGTGGCAGTTGTCCGGCAGCGCTTCTGGTGGGCGTCCCTGGAGGCCGACGTCCGGGACTACATCCAGGCCTGTACCACCTGTGCCAGGGGCAAGGCCGACCATCGCAAGGCTCCGGGACTGCTATAGCCGCTGCCCGTGCCTCATCGCCCCTGGTCCCACATCGGCCTGGATTTTGTCACGGGCCTCCCGCCGTCCCAGGGCAACACCGTGATCCTCACGATAGTGGACCGATTCTCCAAGGCGGCCCACTTCGTGGCCCTCCCGAAGCTCCCAACGGCCCAGGAGACAGCGGACCTCCTGGTCCACCACGTCGTCCGCCTGCATGGGATACCATCAGACATCGTCTCCGATCACGGTCCCCAGTTCTCCTCGCATGTCTGGAGGAGCTTTTGCCGGGAGCTGGGGGCCACGGTCAGTCTCTCGTCCGGGTATCACCCCCAGACCAACGGGCAAGCAGAGCGGGCCAATCAAGAAATGGAGCAAACACTGCGTTGTGTGACAGCCGCGCACCCGGCGGCCTGGAGTACTCATCTGGCCTGGATCGAGTACGCCCACAACAGTCAAGTGTCATCAGCCACCGGCCTCTCCCCCTTTGAGGTGTGTTTGGGGTATCAGCCCCCGTTGTTCCCGGTGGTTGAGGGAGAGGTCGGTGTGCCCTCGGTCCAGGCCCACCTGCGGAGGTGCCGTCGGGTGTGGCGTGCCGCCCGTTCTGCTTTGTTGAGGGCCCGGATGAGGGCGAAGACCCATGCAGACCGGCGGCGGACCCCGGCCCCTACGTATCGCCCCGGGCAGGAAGTGTGGTTGTCCACAAAGGACATCCCACTACAAGTGGCCTCCCCCAAACTACAGGACAGGTACATAGGACCGTTTAACATCCTCAAGGTCATCAATCCCGCTGCAGTGAGGCTTCAGCTTCCAGCCTCACTGCGGATCCATCCAGTATTCCATGTGTCGAAAATCAAGCCCCATCACACCTCGCCCCTCTGTACACCCGGTCCGGCGCCACCTCCTGCCCGGATCATCGATGGCGAGCCGGCTTGGACAGTGCGCCGGTTGTTGGACGTCCGACGGATGGGCCGGGGCTTTCAATATCTGGTGGACTGGGAGGGGTACGGCCCTGAAGAACGCTCCTGGGTGAAGAGGAGCTTCATCCTGGACCCGGCCCTCCTGGCCGACTTCTACCGTCGCCACCCGGACAAGCCCGGTCGGGCGCCAGGAGGCGCCCGTTGAGGGGGGGGTCCTGTTGTGTGGGCCGCTGAAGAGGAGGTACTGCTGGCCCACCACCACCAGAGGGCGCCCTGCCTGGAGTGCGGGCTCCAGGCACCAGAGGGCGCCGCCGCCTCACGGGAGTAGCCTCGGTGACAGCTGTCACCCATCACCTGAGACAGCTGACGGCAATCATCAGTGGGGTATATCAGCAGGACGGCATCTCCACCTCATTGCCGAGATATCGTTCTACCTGGAAGGTAATATTCTCAGCTGACTGCTTGACAGTAACCTTTTGTGACTTTTGTGAGTGATAACAGACCTTTTTTCCAACGAGAGGTGGAGGTAGCTTTCCTGCCGTGTGGATTACTGGGTGCAAACGCGCCCACCTTTAATTGTGTTTTTGTTCCTCGCCAGCAGTACCAGGTCCGACACGCGGAGGCAGTGGCCACCTGGGAGTTCGGGACTTGGCGGCTCCAGTATACCCGGGGTCCTGTGGCGGAGGAAGCCGTGTGGTACCGGTCTTACCTTGGAGAGGCGTCTCCTATCTTCGAGCCTGCCCACACGACACTTTTGTAGATTGACTGTTGTCCATTTCTGTGATTGGTTGTATTCGTTGTGCACATTCACAACAGTAAAGCGTTGTTATTTGACTTACTCCATTGTCCGTTCATTTGCGCCCCCTGTTGTGGGTCCGTGTTCCTACACTTTCCCAACAAACATAAGACAACAAGATAACAAGAAGTAGCTACTCTGGAGATGAAGCAGGATCTTGATATTGGAAATAGTTCTCTGGTATTCTAGGAACTGAGGCAGGAAGAGAGCCTGGCATGGATGAACCTGCCAGTCCAGGTTATGGACACATGCTATTTGTGAGGCGACAAAACAAGCTGTAAGATCCTGTAAAAGCTGGCCTCAGGCAACAACACCTCAGTGAAAGGCTGGCATTTAGATCAAGCACATGCCCCAGTAGACAGGTGCAGAAAAAGACTCACAAGCAGGTGGCCTCCAAAGTAGTTCTGGCGAGAATATGGAGGAACACAATTACCAATATATTTGAATATGAATCAGGTTTAAAGATATCCTGCAATTTCAAGTAAATCAACCAGTTTTAGGGTAAATATACAGAAAGTGAGCACGGTTGAACAAATAGATGGCAATTCTTCTTCAGGACCGGTGGACTGCTGGGCAAAAACAACATGACATTAGATCTTTTTTCTTCTTCATTTGCATAAGAGAACATTTGGTAAAACTGTCCTACGTTTATTTCCAGTGGAGAATGTCCAACTGCGAGCTCTGTATTCAGAGAAACTCTTCCTTTTACTTTTTACTCCCACTGCCCTGCACTGTTTTTTCAGTCATTTCACAACTACCTCCTGTGTCTGCCTCCTGGCACTGAAAGAAATCTGCTTCAAACCATCTGTCTCCCAGCGCAGCACATGGCTGCTCCAGTCACCAGAGAGAAAGACAGGAGCAAACAGGAACTCAACAGACCCGCTACACGAGCAAATTCTCGCTTTTCTTTCCCCTCCTTGTCCTCGTCCAACCATCCATTCAGACAGCACAACCCGAAAAAGAAAGGTAGTGCTGGTCCAACGATGCATCAACAGATGGCAAAGTTCTTCACGGAAATGGATGAGAAACACTTTCATACAGTCATCATTGCTATCAAGGACTTTGTAGAAAAAGATGAGCTGCTTAGAACTGTCGCTACTGGGGTTTTTTTTTTTGGGTGCTGTGATGAACGATGAAGCTGATGTGGTACAGACCGCCGGATCTGAGTTGTGCTTATGGGAGTTTCAGGTTTTTGATTGTTTCTTGGTAGGTGGGGTTCCTACAGTTTTCCATATCAAATGTGCAATATATCGGTGGCTCTGGGAGTCTTGTTGGGTAGCTGCATACATCTCAGTAGAAGTCACTTTTAACAGCTCGCCTTTATGCCGTATAATGGACAAAAGCAAAATCTGATGGCATTGCCCCTCTGGAGGGTGTTGACATATGTCATACATCCATCAATCTCATTTTCTTTTCACGGGGCAATAGTACCATGGGAATGAAGACAGGAAGGGCTACAGAAATCTGACATATCACTCCAATGATCTTTACTTTCACCCAGTCCAGGCAGGATTTGAGATCAACATACACCTTCACTGTTGTGACTGGGACCTCCCCCAAAGACTGTTCTAAAATGTATGTACAATATCACTACCGATTCAATCTTGAACTGCTTCTAGTCTCCTGAGTCTTCTCTGTCTGACCTTGCCAGGGCAATTCTGGAATCCACCTAAGACTGTGCTGTATTTGGTCCACACTAGATTAATTATTAGTTAGCAACTGTCCTAGATCAATGCTAAGATCCAGCCTGATCCCTGCAGCTATAGCGACCCTTAACAGCAAGCCCCACTCACCAGTCTGTCTGCCATGGTATTGCTGTTGTTACTGTTGTTATCAGTGTTATTGTGGATGTCTGTGTTATCTATCTTGTGCTGTGCTATTGTGATATTTTTGTTGTCTGTCCTGTGATGTGCTATTGTCTGTCTTGTTATGTACAATGTATTGTACAGTCAGTGAAGACAAATTTCCCAATGGGGACCAATAAATCAAATCTAATGTCATTTCCTGTCTTATGGTTGTAACCTAAGGCATGACTAGATGTCTTTGTTACCAGGTCTCTTTGGAGGATCCCTGCGTATCACTGAATTAACTTTGTGTCCATTGAACATTTACCTCAGGAGACTGAGATGAGGTGCATCACGTGCATTGTGAGGGAGTGTCTGTTCCAACATTATGGCCATGTAGCACATTAGTCTGTGCATGATCTCACATGCATGTGCCTCACTGTTGAGGACCCTAGTGGCTGATAAAAGCCAAGGAGACACCCACATTTCACCTGGCTGTGGCAACTATTGTCTATTGTCTTCCTGAGCGGTTGCTGTCCAGGACCCAAGGTGTGTTGTTTTGGAAGCAGTGCCTGCTCCCAGACAAAGGTCAACAGCAAAGGTCAACATCATCCCTTTTGTGGATTGGAGAACAGTGTTCACAGGGTGGAAATGCCGCAGCAAAACACAATGTGTTTATTTGCACACTGCTGGATATACTTGTTACATAGAAACTCCAGATTGAGGCACCATATGCATGAAGCATCTACAGTATTCCCAGTGTTACTGGCCTGTTTAAAATGTGTTCACAGCATATTTACAGAAAATGACAACACTTGTGCAACTGCACAGAAAATGTCAGATTAGTCAAGATTAGTCCAAATTGTAATGTAAACATGCACAAAACACCTCCGTAATAGTGTCCCTCAGTGCCCAATTCTCAACCACACTAAGGACCAGGATCAGACTACAAAGGATTTAATTGTTGATGCATTATCATGTCAGGTGGGCTACAGAAATCTTGTGGTCTTTCAGAACCAAAATGCTTTACAAGCTCAGTCAGGCAGAATAGAACAACTTCAAGGACGATCATTATATATTGTGCAAACAAGGCCAGAAAAGGTAAATATAAATTTTGCTATCAACAACTGGTACATGTGCGTTAGATTTGTACAGTTTTGGAAAAGTGAGCATTTGTAATATTCCATTTCGGCCTCAGGCTACCACAGAGAATCAGGTGCTGGAGCTCATTAAGCCACTAGGAATTAAAATAAGTCTTCTTGACAGCAAATGGGGGGAAAAGACTAACAACAAGAAAGGGGATAATAAAATTTGATTGCAATATGATTAAAGAGAACTGTGTTTGGAATTAAAAATCAGATGAAAAAGAGTTGGATGATCAAGAAGTCACAAATTAAGAAAGCTCTTCAATGTCAGCCTGAGAGCCAAGAAGAAAATCACCACCACTTCATTCCTGGATTTCGAGTTTACTGACAACAGAAACAAGTCATCCTTTCCAGAAGGAGGTCTTCAGAAAATCTTCAATGAAACCTAAACCAAGACTGGTCTTTGCATCAACATGAAGAAGACGCAGGTCCTGTATGAGCCTCCACCTAACATGGTCAATAAAGAACTTGATGATGTGAAAATGCACGGACAGATCCTGGAAAACATGACCCACTTTCCATACCTGGGCAGCCATGTGTCATCAAACAGCGACATCTATGACAAAATCTAACAGACTCAACTGTGTGGGAAGTGGCTTGGGCCTGGTTCACGCCTGTTTTCAACAACAGAGACCTTTGTCCAAGAGACAAAAATCTTCATTGTCAAAGCTGTCATCATACCAGACCTGCTGTATGGATCTGAGACCTGGACCACCTACCCCCGCCACCTGAAGACCCTCAAGTGATTCCATCAACACTACTTCATGAGTATCCTATGCATCAGGTGGCAAGTCTACCATACCAACATCAGTGTCCTGGCCAAAGCCAAGCTTCAGAGCATAGAGTGCATCATCATCAAGAACCAGCTTCAGTGGGTGGCTTACCTTCTTAGGATGGACGACAACCAACTTCCCAAGTGGATCTTCTACTCCCAGCTTAGTGAAGGAAAACGGTCCAGATTAGGGCAGAAAAAAAAAATGCTCCAAGGACCCCCTGAAGCCCAACCTCAAGAACTGCTCCATCGACTGGAAGACCTGGGAAGAACAAGTGATTGGCTGAGCCAGCTGGTGAGCAATGAGCCACACAAGAGTGGAAGTCTTTGAAAAATTATGGACAAATAACACAGAGAGGGAAAGAGGACAATCCTGAACAGCAGAAGCTTCCCACATCAACCAGTTGTAGTGTCTGTCAGAAACAGTGCACGTCAAGAGTGGGCCTGATCAATCATCTCCATGTCCACCATCCCATCTGGAAATCTATCAAGAAACAGTCTTCCTCACCATGAGAGCTTGCCATGATGGATGGTATGTATTATATGAATACAAGTAGAAGTGATTTTTTTTTTTTTTTTTTTTTTTTAACTGTTCAAGAAATGAATTGAAGTTATTTGTTTGTATTGTGGGGCAGCACGGTGACTTAGTGGTCAGCACTGTTGCGTCAAAGCAAGAAGGTCATGGGATTAATTTCTGTCTGGAGTTTGTTCCGGGTGCTCTGGCTTCCTCCCACATCCAAAGACATGTAGGTTAGGTGGATTGGAAACTTTAAATTGTCCGTAGGTGTGTGTGTGTGAATGTGTTTATTACGTCTACCAAGGACGTAATAAAATTATTGGCGCTGATTTAGTTGTCTGTCTGTCTATCTGTTAAAAAGATTACGTCAAAACAACTGCATGGATTTTGATGGAATTTTCACCACAGATAGATATTAGGGCATGGAAGACTCCACTGAATTTTGGAGGTGATCTGGATTCAGATTCTGGATCAAGATTTCACTTTATATAGGCTTTGAAGGATTACGTCAAAACTACTTCACGGATTCTCACCAAATTTGCACCACAGATAGATATTAGGACATGGAAGACTTCGCTGAATTTTGGAGGTGATCCAGATCCGGATTGGCGGACGTCAGAAATCTCTGATGGCTCTAGTTTGTCTATATGTCACTCTGTGACAGACTGGCATCCTATCCAGGGTGTACCCTGCCCCAACCCCAACTCAATCTTGGATAAGCGTGTGTGTGTGTGTGTGTGTGTGTAATGTTTCAGATAATCACTCTGAAGGTTTGGGCTTCAGGCAGGAAACAGATGCTGCCTGCCAGAGACGGCAGTTTGAGGAACATGTCTTGGAGAATAAACAAAAGGTTTGCCAGACAAAGTCCTTCCGGCAGGGTTGTGTGTAGAAATGAAAATACTGAGATTTAGAACACAACCAGTGTAAAATTGCAAAATAACATAATTATAAGAAATAAGTCATAGTTATGTCTCTGATTTCCACTCCACCATGAAGCTGTGGAAGATCAACTGAGCAAATGTAGCTTGATATACTGTGTGTTATATATATATATGAAATACAGTGTTATACTAACACAAATGTAAAAATTTTCATGTGTCTTGTCATATAAATTTGCTCTGGTGTGGAAACTTTGAACATATTTAGAAATAAATTGTCGGTCAGGAAACTTCACTTTGAGATGAGCTGTTATTGTTCTTGGCAGACTTACTCAAAAAGAGTCCCACCAGTACCATTCTTGTTTTGCAGTTCTTCTGTCCAAAATGTTTCTTTTACAAGCTTGTCTTTGAATAGCTCTTGTCTGAAGCGACAGACCGCTGTTAGATTGAGCAGCTGATTAACAGACACCTGGATCCTGTGTTCTTGTCCTGTTCCACATTTCAACTGGACCTAACTAGGTGGCAAATGAGGCCGGTGAAATATCAGACACATTGAGTTCCACATCTTCGCCGGTCTTCTTAGAGCTGTGTGAGCGCAAGTGTAATGAGACAACCAGCGGCCATTGATTCAAGCTGCACGAGAAAAGCAACAAGAGACGAGGGAACGCAGAGAGTGAGAAAGCAAATCAATGTGACAACTTTTTCCTGGGCAGCGAAATAAACCTAAAACAAAGTTAGACAGGAGAAATTATTCAGGAGCAAATTAAGCAACGTGCACGCCTCGGGCAAGCAGTGCAAACAACTTAGCCAGCCAGGAGGCATTAGAGGAGGGGAGTCATGAATAAATGATCCTCAGATCTCCAATTTGACATCAAAAAGCCGCACATCAGGTCCACCATCAAAGGCCCTCCATCTCTGTCAGTAAGCCGTCGCTGCAAAAGTAAAACCTCATTTCATTTCCAACAAAAAGTAAATATGTTGCTTTGCCACAGAATATAGTGCGGCAACGTTTGATAGCGACACACCCGAGCCACGGAGCTGCTGTGGGTGTCAAACCATCAGACAACTATAGAAGCCGACCCCCTGCCAGCAACCCGGTGTGAATCAAGAGGAAAAGTAAAGCTGCCAGTCAGAAGTCCCTCATCCCACAAAGGCAGTCCATGATGGCGAGGTGACATAGACGGCGCCAGGTAGAAGCCCGAGGTGAGCTTCTAAATGAAAGAGTTTGCCAGCTTTCATCAGCATCTTTGAATTTTACAGAAAAAAACTGCATGAATTCACAACAACAACAAAGATCATTTCATTCAGTTTGAACACCTAAGAGATGTTCAAATATAACTAAAACATATTAGATATTTTTGTTTGGTTCTGGACAAGTGACCAAAATCTTCCTGTTCCAGTGTGGCGACATTCATAAGAAGAACCAAACAAAGATCTAGTTTGACTTTATGCTGTTGTCTGATAAAACTTTTAAAACCCGCTGCCGACTGGCCGCCAGCAGTCCTGACCTGTCCCCAGTAGAGCATGTTTGGAAAATTTTGAAAGGTAAAGGGTAACAACAATGACCCCCTAATGTTGCACACCTAACGACATGTTTCCAGGAAGAATGGGGGAAAAAACACCTGAAATGCTTCATCACTTATTGTCCTAAACTCCAAAATGTCTTGTGAGAAGGAATAGCAACATTACAAAGTGGTAAATGCTTCAGCATTGCAACCTTTTGTGGTATATGTAGTAGGCCTGAAATGCAGGAATTGAAGTACGTATATTAACAAAATATATAAAGCTGACCAGAAAAACATGAAATATCCTGAGTTTATACTGTCTGGAACAAAAGAAAAGTCAAAGTAAATGAGAGAATCGCTGTTTGTTTTCATTGGCATTTTTCAAACCATCTCAAATTTTCTGACTTGCGTTAGATATTTTTTGAGGCTTGGCAAGCAGTGGTGGTGGACAGGTTGACAGAGGAGATCAGACAGGAGTCTCCATGGACTATGATGTTCACAGATGACGTGATCTGTAGTGAGAGTAGAGTCTAGAGAGTCGAGAGTTGAGTCTAGCCTGGAGAGGTGGAGATATGCTCTGGAGAGAAGGGGAATGAAAGTCAGTAGGAGCAGGATTCCCAGTGGAATAGTGCAATTGTAAGGAGTAGAGGTTGTTAAGGTAGATGAATTTAAATACTTGGGGTCAACAATCTAAATTATGGCAAGTGTGGTATAGAGGTGAAGAAGAGAGTGCAGGTGTAGCGACTGCATTCTGCGTTGCGTTGTTATGACTCCGCCCATTTGCTCCCCTCGGGACGCGAACTCACGATCTCCGGCATGGGAGTGGCATGGGAGTTGGCCTTGTGACCAGAGAATCCTTTTGAGCTGTTGGGAGTGAGGTTTACTAACTGCATCCGCACAGTGACACCTGCTGGCCTCCATTACACAGGCAGGGTGGAGAAAGGTGACGGGAGTGAATTGTGACAGGTTATCTGCAAGAGCGTAGGGGAAATTCTACAAGACAGTACTGGTGATGGAGGAAATGGAAAAGGTTTGCCTGCTGTGGTGCCCCCTAACGGAAGCAGCCACAACAAGAACATGGTGATGAAGAATTCAATTTCAATTCAATTTATTTCATTTATATAGCACCAAATCACAACAAAGCTGCCTTAAGGTGCTTCACACAAGTAAGGTCTAACCTTACCAACCCCCAGAACAAGCACACAGGTGATGGTGGTAAGGAAAAACTCCGTCTGTTGATTTGAGGAAGAAACTTCAAACAGACCAGACTCAGAGGGGTCACCTTCTGCTTGGGACATGCTGCCGATGCACTCGACAATAAAAATATACAGGAAATTTTGGGATTCCATGCTGGTGCACAGGACGGGAGGCCTGCAGAAGAAGACACCCACTCCCATTTCTGAATGGAGCCACACCTCAATCAAAGAGGAAAAAAAACAATCAGGTGGCAGAAAGACAACAAATAAGGTATAATTTGTCAGCATTAAACAAAAAAACTGAAGAAATACTAAGGTGATCGCTGGCCACTAGCCCTAAGCTTCACTAAAATGAAACTTAGAAGAACTATGTCAAGCTACGAATCATTCAGCAGTGTTCCTTTCACAGCAAAACTAACTTCATCGTTCAAAAACGGGTTGGAAATTAGTGGAGTTTGCATTGTAATCACAAGTGAAACATACTATGGTCCACTTGGGGAATCCCACCCAAAGGTTCACCAAGCCAAAGCTGATCACAGTCCAACTGAAACAGACCAAACAGGTCAGGCCAGAAAACACACTAAGGCGTGTTGAGTTTAACTAATTCTTTTAAATTTATTTGCTAAATATATATATATATATATATATATATATATATATATATATATATATATATATATATATATATATATATATATATCATGACTGTTATCTGTTGAACAAACTATAATACATTAAAGATTTATGACACATTAGTTCCCACACATGAAGCTTGCCTTCACTGTATATTTCAATCGATTTCATGCGTTTTATTCAGCCGCTCGCTTTCTGGTGCAAAGCAATTGTCATCAGTAAAATCACAAGATAAACTGCACTGAATCAAAACCTCTTCCATCTGTGATAATACGGGATTCCAGCAGTCATGTCTGAGAAAGTGCATAATTGGACATTCTCAGTTATGACATGAAACGGGTTGATTTGTGGGTTATATTTGTGACAAACCAGCTGTGTGACTTTGAGCTAAGCGTCCCTCACTGACTGGCTAGCACTGCGGGAAGCCCTTTAAACTGATAGAGGGCAGTGTGTTTGCATCATCACTGGATTATCTAAAAAGGAAGCGCTACACAAGCTCATTAACCGTGTTTCTTACTGGGTCAGATTAAGAGCTGGTTGACCTGCTTTAGAGTGTCATGACACATAAGTTCATATAAACTCAAATTTGCCAATATGTAAGAATATAATGGCGAGGGCATTTAAGTGGCCAAACACAAAGGACAAATAGTATTCTGCCCCCTGCCATTCATTTGGGGTCTCCACAGATGGATCATCTCCCAAGATCTGGTGTAGCACCAGTATGGAACTTTTTTTTTTTTTTAAGTCTGCACTGCATAATCAGCCATTTAAATTAATAAATTCATCATACAGAGAATGATTATGTACGGCTGTGGACAAACGTTTACATATACCCTGGCTAAAAAAAAAAACCCCAAACTTAATTTTTTGTTAAAATCCTTACTTTGTTTCCATAAAATTATTTTAAAATAACAGCCACAAGGTAGATTTAGTTCAGTTTTTCTTTAGATTTTCAGTGGCTCACCTTTTTACCTTTTTACCTAAGGTGGAGAGAGAGAGAGAGAGAGAGAGAGAGAGAGAGAGAGAGAGAGAGAGAGAGAGAAGCTGTTCATTTCTGTTAAATTAAGTTGTGTTGTTGAGTTTTCTCTGATTTTGTTAGCATGAGCAGAGCAGATGGTCACTCCACTGAATCTGATCTCTTTGAGGTTTCTTCCTATGATCAAAAAACACACAGGAAGCTTTTCCTTACCACAGATAGCAGTAGGGCTGGGATGACTAGTCATTACAGTACACTATAATATATAGTAATGTATAGTACACTATGATTAGCTAGTAAATGTAAATGGACTGTATTTAAGACCTTGTCCAAGGTCCCTTAGTGATTTTCCGGTCAGGCTGGGATTTGAACCGAGGATCCTCTGGTCTCAAGCCCAATGCTTTAACCACTAGACCATCACCTCCACCTAGTAGTCAATGAGTTGACCAATGTTTTTCATAGTCGTTCCAGTCGTAGTTTAAACTTGCTTGTGTGTATCATCTTGAAATGACTGATGTTACAATTTAGCTCTGAAGAAATAAACTGAAGTGATTTGTGTTGGAATAGGAACAATTCCATCCACCCATCCATTTTCTAAACCCACTGATTCCAATTAAGGGTCAATGGGAGCCTATCCCCGTGGCCTTTGAGTGAGACGTGGGGTACATCCTGGACAGGGTGCCAGTCTATCGCAGGCATAGAAAAAAAGTGAACATAGATCACAAAAATTCACAAAACAAAACCCAGCAGACAACATTTTTTACCAAAATTGTAACATCTGTAAAGCACTGTATATTATGAGAGTGACTTTAATGTGTCATCAACAGTGTTGCCACAGTTACTTTGAAAAAGTAATCCAATTACTGATTACTGATTACGTCTTGAAAAAGTAACTTAGTTACTTTACTGATTACTCAATTGTAAAAGTAACTAAGTTAGATTACTAGTTACTTTTTTAGTTACTTTCCACAGCTGCTGACAACAACTCACTTTATAGTCACCCTTTCTTGACTTCAATGAAAATAAATACTTGTTTTATAAAAAGTAAACTAAAGACCTCTTTCTTGACCTCATATTTAACTGTTGACAGCACTGTAACAGTAAAACTTGCAATTTCAAACCTACATTTTTTAGAAATGTAACTATTAAATTCTAACTCTCTAAACATTTTACTTGTCGAAATTATTATTATTTTAAGCAATATTAGTAGTTGTAGTAAAAAACGGCTTCAAAACTGGACCTTTAATCTAGGGGTGTTGGGAGGGGGGGCACATCCTTGCCCCACGCCCCCATTCCATCTGGATTCGCCCCTGCTTTGGCGTTTGAGCACAAAGAATGGATAACATTTATTTATGCAGAAAACAGGACCAGATTTACAGGTAAGAAAGTTTTATTGCGTTTTCACATCATGTGGTCCTCAGAAAGAGAGTTTAGGTGCATTTGAGTGGAAAATAGTGTTAGTTGTTGACGCGTCGCGGAGGATCAGCTGTTTTTAACGAGACGATACGGAGCAGCTCAGCTCAGAATTCTAAATAAGGGAGGGGAAAAAGTATAAAAATGTCTTTGTAAAGCTCAGTGCAGGTGTGCTGATCACCGCGCTTTAAGAGGTGAGGACGAGTCGAGCAGCTGCAAAAAACCGTGGATGAAAAGCTCACAGCTCACTTAAAGTGTGTAGTTCAGTCGAACCCCGACCTCCTGCCCACAGACCAAGTTTAATGCTGCTGTCGACCCACAATGAAAAATAATAGTAACGCACAGTGACATGGAGAAGTAACTTTAATCTGATTACTGATTTGGAAAGATTAACGCGTTAGATTACTCGTTACTAAAAAAAGTGGTCGGATTAGAGTAACGCGTTACCGGCATCACTGGTCATCAAATAGCTGCCCTGTCGTTGAGCTGACGGAGCTGCACTGTGGCCCAACACTGGTCACGTTGTGCTGCAGAATAAAGACGATCGACGTGCCAAACAGACTGCTGCTGCATTACTATTATCTAAATCAAATCGCCTTTTCTGGATGGGCTGATTAAGACGAGTTTAGCGTAATTACCATAGCGGCCTCCAGCTCAAAGTGGGAGAAAACAGCAGACATGATAAAGTATGAGAGAGAGAGACAGAGAGGGAGAGTGCGAGCAATAATAAAACTACAAGTCAACTTTATACATTTATGCCTCCTGGTTAGTACGAGACAACAGACTCGGCTGCATAATGTTTAAATATGAATATAATATAGTGCACGCTCCTGTGCTTCTCCGGAAAACACTCTTTTAGTCCTGGAGCTTATGCACAAGTGTGGAACAAAGAGGACGTACAGACTTGATATTGGGCAGCTTTCAATGTAAACATCGTAGTAAAGTTAAAAAGTAAAAGACAATTACAAAGTGCAATAGCAGAGTTTCTCCGCCCAGCTTCCCAGTATGATTTATAGTGGAGCCAAAGGCGGAACTCTTGTAAAACTATTACAGCAGCATGATCACATCACCACCTTTTACTGTACAAGAGCGTGTTTGACAAACAGCGTGGCACTATATGGAACATCTGACTGGAACAGGAATCTCAAAACCTGAGAGATGAGCAGGAAGGAGATGAGTGAAGGAAGCCACCAGGTGACAGAAGCCACAAGGCGTTGTAGGCTTCAGTGGATATGATTGGAGAAACTGTGCACAGTGCAGCTTTAGCTTGTTCACAAGTGACAGAATAATGATGGAATGGAACAGATAAATGGACAAGAAAATAGAACATACATAGGGTTTCTTCTGGCAAACGTAGCGGAAGTGTTGCATCATTTTGAAGACGTTCTTCTGCGTTAATGCAACAGACGAAAGTTGCACGATGAATAATTTCTCCAAACCTTCAGGATTCTGCATTAACAATAACCTTTACATTTTGTTTGTCCAAGTACTTATGACCTCTAAAAATGTATTCACTGTGTACAAAAATGGCTGTAATTCTTAAATAGTTGAATAAACTCTAAAAGTATCCAATAAAATTCCATCTTGATTGTGTCATTTCAAATCTGTTATGGTAAACTGCAGAAAAAAGCCAAAAATTAACTGACTGTCCAAATACTTTTGGACCTGATTGTATTAGGGGGGAAAAAAACTTGATTGGTTCCATTTTTGCTATGATGGCTTTCAAGTATCACCAAACATATTTTAATAAGACGGTGACCTCATCATTGGGAAGTCAAGGCATTTCTGAGTTTTCAGTTATACGGTTTCAACCAGGTACAGGTTAGGTGTGTTGTCCTTGTATTTATCTATTCCTTCCAAAACAAATTCTGAAATAAATAGATGGTCACACTAAAAAAAGTTGCTCAAGGATAATCTTTTCAATGTTCAGTAACAGAGTACACTGAAAAAAGTATGTTCGATTTACATGAAAAATATGTACATTGGTTCCACATATTAAAGTTACCTTTACTACAAATGATTTAGTCATGCTCAATATAAAGAATTATTTTTTGCTCAAATAACATGACTTTTTTAATGCTGATTCAAATCTATATCTATCTATATGAAACTACCCTATGTTAAACCAACATGACTTTGTTTAGTTTATTTAGTCATCATCTGGTAAAGCAACATGAGTTTTTTATATAAAATATATGCAGTTTTTTATGCTATCAACCTAATCTGTTCAAGTAGGTCTCATACTGTTAAGTTATAAAGCTTCTGCATACTTTTCTATTTCTCTGTTAATTTCTATTATCTAAATAAATTAATCCAGCCTAATCGCTCAACTACAGCATTTACTACTACAATTTTATAAACATGAGGCATGAAGAAAAACATTTCTTTTACAACAGCTGTATTTTGTCAAAAAATAAGACAACTTTAACACTGGACTATAAATCCAGTTTTAACACATCTCACTTGTTAGAACAGACCCTTTTCGTTCACAAGGACAACGCTTGTTGACCAGGTTATCAAGAGTGCATAGGAACAAGGGCGTAGGTTTGGTCTCAGCTTTGGTAGGGACAATACCACCCCCCCGGCCCCCCTGCTCACCACCATCACCCCCTAACCCACTCATACCATTAGACGCACAAGTACAGCATAATACATAACATATGACGACATAATGCTGAATAATTTAACACTTTATTTACAATATTAAGTGTGTAGGCAAACAAACAAATAGCTTAAATAACAAAATTGCACCCAAAATCACGAATCTATTCTATAGGCCTACACCTGAGAGAACAAGACAACAACAAAAAAAAACTTGTGGAGCTAACAAAAAAAAAAAAAAAAAGTTTTTGCAAACAAGATGTATAATCTATTCTCTTCATCAATAATGCAGTTGTAGGTATCTGGCAACCTAATTTGCCCCCCCCCCCCCCCCCCAAAAAAGGGATTTCCAATTATATATATGGTGTATTACGGTAAACGTAAGCCTGTGATGTCATAACGCAGAGGAAAAACACGGAAGTTTCACACTAGTGTGCCGCTGATTCTCATTACCGTAAGTTCTCATGTAAGCCCTCACTCTGAAAAATTTCAACACTGACAGCAAGCCAAGAACCCGTGCTTTCCAACAGTGTGCTATATGTTGCATATATTATGGTAAAGTGCGTTCGGTGACTTTTGAAACGAGGGAAAAGTATGAAAAAGAGCGCAAAAGTGACAGAAAAGTACATAGACAGACAGCAAACATAAATGTAGTATTTTTTGAGGAAAAGGCAGGGTATTAGTGTCACTTGTGAAGGTGTGTGCAGTTTATTTTAAGTGTGGCGCACAGCATTGTTCGCAACCCCTCCCCCCCGCCCTTCTTGTTTTTCTGCACCGGAGCAGTGTTGCCAGATATGAAATATGAAACTATCGTACCAAAACCTCAAAATTATCGTATTTTGGGAGAAATTATCGTACACAAACAAAACGCATACAACGTAGCTATTTTAGCGTTTTTTTTAATTTACAAAGAATTTTATGTCACATTTTTAAACAGTAATTATAGTAATGGGGAAACTATGGCACAAAAAGAACGCAAATGCACAAGCAAGACTGTGAAGTAACACAAACGTGTTAATTACCAGACTAGAAAGAGTCGAATTCAACCTCGAGGTCGCTGTCGTCATCCGATGCCATGGCCACTTGTGCAGATTTTGTTGAACACAGAAAAAATGTTGACACCTCCATAAGGAACTTGAACTTTTTTTTATTTTTCTTGTATATCTCTTTGCTCTTGTGTTTTGTTTGTTTGTTATTGCATTTGTTGAAATACAGTTTCGAAAAAAAAAAAAAAAAAGATGTTGGTTGGGGAATCTTCCTGTCCTGTCCTGCAGAGATTGGATGGGAACTCATTACTTTGTATGGGGAGGGGGCGGGCTTTCAAATGACTGTCCCGGCAGCCCAAAGCCAGCAGCAGCCCTGTGTGTGTTGTGTCTTTGATGCCGCCTGAGTGCAACGCCTGCAAAATGATTCTTGGGTGTCAGAGAGAGATGCGTGTTTGGGCAACCAACTGAAATTATCGTACATATTGGGTTTTTTCCCATTATAGATCGTACATCGTACAGATGGCAAAACTATCGTACAAATACGATAATTATCGTACATCTGGCAACACTGCACCGGAGCCACCCATCCTCTGCGCTCCGGGACCTCCCACTTTACAAATTAAGCACTGCCTACCACGAGATGCGCTTTGTTTACGTCCATGTGAGAAGAACGTGACCCAATGAAATTGCAACATGGGTAACCCTGTCATTCTGGCACGTCGAAAACACAAAACGTGACGACTAAAATTATAGTATCGAGTTCGCAAAAAAATAGTGAATGATTTTGTTATATAAACAAAAATGCTAAATATTGGTAGGGACTATTTTGCCATCCCAAAATATTGGTTGTGACTTGTCCCTATGGTCCATATGCAAACCTACGCCCCTGCATAGGAAACATCCATAACTGCTACAAAATGCACCACAACACCGAAAATGTGGCTAACTACTTCTTCTTCGTTTTTAATGGTGGTTGGCAACCAGCTTATATGGAGCATTACCGCCACAACTGGACTGCAGTGTTGGTCAGGAGGCTAACATCACATGACTAACTGCTTCACTGGTAAAGTTTTCCCTCCCTTGGAGCGTGGTCCCAGGAGGCGGAGATTCCAGACAAAACATAACTACTTCTTTCTTTCTTAACATGACTGACACTTGTTGATTTTGCATCCCTCTAGATTACAAGAATTCTACAAGACTGACATATGTTCAGAAAAGAAACACAAATTAATTGTGTCATATATACAAACTACATATTTTTACATTGAACGATCCCCCTTTTCCCCTTTTTTTCAGTGTACAGCTGTTACAAAACTCACATAGTAAATCGTATAGAGTAGAAGTAATGGAAGTGGAAAGAAAAGGGAGAGGATGAAAAGGTTGGCTCACCCTCAGCTTGTGAGACAACAAGAGTCGATCATAGTGGTGAGAACCACACCTGGCCATTGTTACCACTAGAGTGTGCTGCAGTCATCCAGAAACAGTAGCGTACTTATCTCTATATTAACCCTCTGGGGCAGACGCTGTCATATATGATGGCTGAGACCAAGTTTTACTAAATTATAAATAACTTTTTAATGTTATGAGATAGAAACTTACTTATTTTCTGCTGAAAATTTAACTTTGCGGACCTTCGAGCCAGCCATCCACCATCTTTGCACTCCTCATAGAAGCTGTGTGATGACGTGTGCAATGTGAGTGTCCAATCAGAATTGGTTCACCATCACATGGTTTTCCAAAATCCAATCATAGGGCAGATTTACCTCACGTGATAAACCAAAGATTGTTTTTAGGAGTGATGTTACTAGTTGGCCTGTTTGAATAGCCCCTGGCTGCTGGCTCCAATGCACCCTGTGCCATTACACACAGTGATCAGTGAAAGTGAGCAGACGGAGGGCCTCTCATACAATCTCACATGCTCAAACAAAGGGTGTGTGAGTATCGGGGTTGCGTCACTAGTTTCCCTGTGAATGTTATTGGATAAGCCTGTGGCAAGCTCTCTCACTCCAGTGTAAAGCACTGTTTACCATATCAATGGAGTGAGGGGGAGGGGTCACTCCTCAGAGTGTAAATGGGCCTCAAGTGTGAAAGCTGCTTTCAGAGCAGGAGAGAACAAAAACACATTCAACTTCATAGAAGTAGAAGTTTGTGATGTGACCTTTGTGTAATAGCAGACAGAAATTGCTTTGAGATGAAGACAAACAAAACGCATAGACCATTTTGTATATATTGTTCAAAATGTGCATTTGTGTTTATTGTTTGAACCTTTTTGTTGTACAGTCTTGCACACAAGACCTAAACTTACCTTTATAAAGTCTCAAAACAGTTGTTTATTATAGTTTGCTGTGTGTTTTGAATAAATGTGTGGAAAATTATTTTTCTGCTTTACTTTTTCCTTTCTTATTTCTGATTGTAAACCTTTATTACACTTATAAAACATCACTATAGCATATATATTCTGAAAGTACAGGTTGTCCTGAAAAAAGAGACATAAAACTTGATTGTGGGATGCAGGGAGAGCTGTTAACAGCAATAATGAAACATTTATGCCAGGCGAGTGAACTGTCCAAAAAATGCCTTCGGACCCCGGAGGATTAAAAGCCAAGTGGCCCCTGTGTACGTGTATGCGTGCATGTCTCTTTGATCATGGAGAAACTGGGGAGAGCTGACATTTGCCATTTGGTATGTTTATGTATTTTGGGTCAAGAATGAGCGCCGCGAAAACGGAAAGTTGATAGGACTAATATTTTTGGCAAAATTACTGAT
The DNA here is from genome assembly GCF_902500255.1 of Thalassophryne amazonica. NCBI lineage: Eukaryota > Metazoa > Chordata > Actinopteri > Batrachoidiformes > Batrachoididae > Thalassophryne > Thalassophryne amazonica. The sequence goes on along the minus strand of NC_047119.1, from coordinate 37,118,492 downwards.
ATTAGGTAACAACACTGAACAATGGATGTTGATAATTACATTCTGGACTCTCACGTCATTCCAAATCATTATAGAGACTTTACATAATTTATTACCACCCTTGAAAAATGTCAGGTACCTTTTTTAGAAACAGTGCCCAATCTAGAGGCTAAGGATGAGCCGGATACTCGTTTCAGCATTTTTGACGAGTATGAGCATGATAAGAGTAAAACTCGTCAATATCCGTGCTCGTGCTGAAGGACAATCCTCATTTGGTAACTAGCTGTCTTCATGCTCTGTGATTGTCCACTCACACATAGCGCCCGCCCCTTCCTACACAGACACATCTCTTCAGCCACACCTGTTGCTCACTATCTCACACACACAGACAGGGAATGATCTCTCTGTGCTTGGCTTGACTCTAGCTCACGTTGCTTTCTTTTCTTCAGTTCGCCTGTGTTTCAGTTTGTATGATATTTAAAGTTACTTGGTGAACTTGTTACATATTGTACGCGGTGCATTTGACAAGACAAAGCTGAAACTGGCTCATGCCGTGTCGGTCAGCTAGTGCAGGGTTGAGCAATCATCTGCCATGAAGGGCCAAGACACTACAGGTATCCCTTTTTACCAATTACCTCAGCAGGTGATTTCATTGATGATCAGGTATTTATGTTCATCAGCAAACCCATCTGCTGAGGTGATTGGTTCCATGGAAAACTTGCACTGTCTCGGCCCTCGTTGCCCACACCTGCACTACTGCAATATTATTCCTTTTCTTCACCAAGAACTGCAAACATTCGGGTTGTTTTTATAAGATACGATATACAACCATTATAGTGTATTTGATGATGAACTCTTGCAATCAATACCCATAACATCAACGATGCTTCTATATTTCAAGCTCAAATGTGAAAACAAGCAGTTTGATTCTTTAAGATTCAACACTGAATAAATCATGTGGTTGATGCTGAGATATTCCGGTGACAGACAAAAGCAGAGGGTCAGCAAAAAAAACTTATACAGCCAGACTGTCAGATGTAAAGAATGCAAGAAAACAGCATCACAAGCAGAGTGAGCAGTGAAGAAGAGATGAATGCAGTAAGTGTGGAAAGCATGCAGCAGGTGGCAAATCAGGAACATGGTGAGACGAAGCAACGGAGGGAAAATATAAGCTGTCAAGGATTAAATAAATAGACTACAGGGTGTGTTTACTGTATGCGAGACGACGCGGCATTTCTTAAACACATGGACACGCTGTAGATGGAACAACGCTGCTACTTCAAAATGTTTGTCAGAGAAACAACAACAAACATTTCAGGCATCGTCTCCATTCGCACCTTGGATCCCATCGTTTCTTTCATTCCGTTGCTTCTGACAGAGCAGTTCTCTCTTTCTCTCTCTCTCTCTCTCTCTCTCTCGCTCTCACATTCACAGACGTGCAAAGCCATGACACTGGCACACCATGTGCAAGCCCCGAATAAATGTATGCTTCTCCGACGGAGCTCCTCAGATCTGAAATGAGGTGGAAAAGTAAGTGCGAAGCCGACTGGTGCCTGCAGCTATCTGAGGGATGAATACAACTATTCCATTACAAACACCTTTAATGTTGCCGAGGTACATCTGACTCACTCCGCGGTCCCTTCGCTTCCATTTCTCTTCTCCAAACTACTGCCGCTATTATTTCTGCTTGCAGAATTTCAGGATGTAACTCATAAGAAGGGTCAAAAAGCAATCAAACTGTGCGTTTTCTTAATGAGAAGTCATTTTTAAATGTCTTTTAATGGATTTTCCAAATTGAATCTTTTCGTGCTGCACTTAAGTAAATCTCGAGGAAAGAAGAAAAAAAAGTCAGGGTATTAAAACAAGCTTCTGGGAAACGAAACGATGAGGGGACAAAAAAATCATTTTTGCATAAATGTGGTACACAGAATACTTTTGACATCTGTGGGAGGATTCCTCTAAACAACACTCGTCATTACTCTGGAATGTTTGAATCTCCTTGTCACAGATGTGTAATCTAATTTACAGTTATGGTCGATGGGTCTCCCTTCAGAATTATATTCCGAAAAGAGCCGTGCATTCCTATAAAGATAAGTGATCCTGCAGACCTCAGAATATATCATTCTGTACAGTTTGAGTTGTGTTTGTATGTTAGCGGGATTGCTCAGAAGGTTTGGAGCCCGTACAGCCAAAGCTTTTCAAAAACACCATGAGGATGAATCCATGAAGATGAATGTTTTGTTTTTTTTTGTTGTTGTTTTTTTAATTACTGGATTTCTTGATGTGCATTTACAGTGGTGGCTGACCCATAGGGGGCGCTCAGGCGCCACCCTGCCAGATGTGGAGGAGGAAAAATTAGAAAAACAGATTTTTTAAAAAGTATTATCAATGTCAGTTTTACTTAATAGAATATGACGACGTAATCTGAATTATTAAAACATTTCTACCAACTGACTCTCATTCAACAGTGCATGTATTTCCACCAACAGAACTTATCATTTCTCTTCTTGGGTGATCACTCAAAGAGCCCCATGAAGTGCAGTGAAATGACCAATTGTGTATGTTGCTAAGGAAAAATAATAAATATTTGGCCAATCAGCATTGCCAAATTTAATATCTTGGGGGCGATAGAATTTTCGCCCCTGGACCAATTGTGTGTGATTGCCAAGGAAAAATAATAAATATGTGGCCAATCAGCATCTCCAAATTTAATGGCTTAGGTGGGGGAGACCCACGATAGAATTTTCATTAATGGATTTATCAAATTGCTGCTGTTTTTGGCGGAAACAAATACCCCGCCGGAGTAAGTTGCAGAACTTTGGGACACAGTTTTTGGGAGGTGAGGGGAACCTGGGATAAAGGAGCAACCATAAACCATAAAGAAGCAGCACAACACCAACAAAAAAACAGCTCCCAGCCTCACTTCTTGCACGAATGAAGCCAAGTCTGTGAGTTTTGAGTTTGTTTGTTTTTTTACAGAGGCGTGTGGTCACACATTGCACTCAGGTCTGAGAGAAAAAATGCGCAAACTGCTTTGCTGAATAGTTCGGAACGGGATGACTGTTGTAACGAGGACAAGGTTTCAGTAAGGATTTGAAGAAAAGTTTTCTGGATCGAGTCTCAGCTGTGGATTTGACTGTTTGGCAGCTCTTTGCCTCTTTAGGTGAGTCGCTCCTCTCTCACAAACACACACACACGCATTCTCTCTCTCTCCCGCTCTTTTTTGGAAGGTGGTGTGAACATTGTCATATGTACTTAATGTTCTTTTGTCAATTGAGGAATTTTTCCATATTTTGAAAGAGTCTAAATTTGGTGATATTTTCTATTCTGTTAAGGGGGAGTCATTGTGAAACCCATGATCTGTTTGGCTGAAGAAAATGGCAGTGCAGTACAGTATGGTGCACTATGTGTGTAATTGGTGTCAAATGGTGAAATCCTTGCTCAAGAACTTGAGTGTTGTATTGTATTTGATACTGTTCCTTTCCAAAGTATAAATGAGGCCTAATATACAACCCTAATTCCAATTTGGACGATGCTGCATAACGCTGTTTTTCAGGCTGCCTAAACCTTAATATATTTGCTACACTGAAAAAAGTCAGGAAAACATTGTTTTCAGGAGCTTCACAACTTTGTACCAGTAGCACGCAGATGTGCATGAGCATCACGCACGCTGTCCTGTTCAGTTCTCCACACAGAGAGGAGACGACACACTTCACCCACAACTTGTCTGCAAATCACCTGCGGCTCCGCTCTTAAAGTTAGCAGCAGTGTGTCTACATTCCATTCAACAGAGTACTGGGACATTTGCTCAGAGTGATGAACACTGTGGGAAACACTCGGAAAAACAAGTACTAACAAGTACTTTGTTTTTGGCAATCGGCAGTTTTTACCCGATAACATTATAACATTCCGTCACAGATAGTCCAAACTATACCTTTTTGGAATCTTTGTAATCAAATCAAATGTGTTATAGTTTTTAATATGACTGGAGTATGTTATTCTTTTGACCCCTGTGTATTTGTTCAATTGACCTGACTGCCTATTGAAAATTCAAGTGGTTTGGTGCTTCTGTCACCATTTGCAGGATTCTCCTGTAAATATTATGCTTTCTGCTGCACTACAAGCAGAACCATCTTGAATGGGGGGGACCATCCTCTGTGACTGACAGGTCAAGATCTGGATCTGGTACAGTGACGTTTGGAGAAAATATACATCATCATCATCATATTTCTCCATGCCATAAAACACATAAGGCTTTGACATTCTCTTTCCACCCACTACGATTTGCTGCAAGGGCTCCATGTCGCTTTATGAATTTCCTTATGAGAGAAAATCGTTCCTATAATGACTAACCTGTTCATCTTGCAGAACTTGCACAGCCTTTCACCATTTTCATTCCTGACTCCTGTGCCATGTTGTCCCAGTACTTTTCTTTCTTGCCATGTTGTCCCAGTACTTTTCTTTCTTGCCATGTTGTCCCAGTACTTTTCTTTCTTCAGTTGATCCTTTCCCTACTTTAGCATTCTCCAGTAGTAATCTGTCATGGTTACAGACTGAAAAAGGCAGGACACAAATACAGGACTCAGACAACAAGAAGGATTGTTCAAAAGGCTTTATTCATAGATCAGGCTGGATTTGGTACACAGTATAGCAGGCAGCACAAAGGAACACTGTTCAAAACATGAGATGAGTAACGAGGTCAGTAGACGGGCGAGAGGTCAGAACATGGCATGGCAAAGATGACGGACAAGGACACTGGGACATGAAGGCTAGAAATACAGGCATAGAGCACAAACGATCAGGCAGAGGAGTGCAGGAAACAAGGGGCTTAAAAACAGAAGTAATCAGACAATGAGATGCAGGTGGAGGAGGATGAGCAGGAAGAATGCGTGGTCAAAGAGGGAACCAGACACACCCACACCAAGACACAGTGGACACAAGAGAGTACCAACACAAAACACCAACCAAAGCTGCACAGAAAAAAAACACACCACAGTAACTACAAAATAAGGCACACAGATTACCCACAACACCAGATTACCCCCCCCCAAGGGCCGACCCTGAACAGCACAGGAGCAGAAGGATGAGATGCATGGAAGTCCCGGGTGAGAGATGGATACAAGATGAACCAAGCAGGCACCCAGGAACACCTCTCCAGACCGTGCCTCTCCCAATCGACGAAGTACTGAAACCCCCGGACCCGGCGACAAGAACACAGAAGCCACCGCACAGTGAACACCGGACCACCACCAATAATTCAGGTGGATGGAGGGAGAATGGCCGGAGAGCATAACGGACTGGAGAGAACTGGCTTGACATGGCTGACATGGAAAGTCGGATGGATCCTCATGGTTCTGGGCAGCGTGAGATGAATGGAAACAGGATTAATCACTTTTGACATTGGAAATGGCACCACAAAGCTGTGTGCAAGCTTGTTGCAAGTCCCACGAAGTGGCAGATCCCGCATAGAGAGCCAAACCTTCTGCCTTGGTACATGTCTGCTGGTTGGCAGCAGACTTATGCATTGCAGAGGATTTGAGAAGAGCCTGATGCACCCGCTCCCAGGTTCTCTGGCATTGCCATACCAGCACCAACACCGACGGCACTGTGGAGTCAGTGAAAAAGGCAGGGAACAATGACGGGTGAGAGCCATGCACAACATGGAAGGGCGAGAAACCGGTAAAGGAGCTACATAAACTATTGTGTGCCAATTCAATCCAAACCAGTTCATCCACTCAGGAAGCAGGATGCTGGGGGGGTGAGAATCCATAACCCTTTCTCCAGTTCTTGATTCACTCACTGTGTTTGCCCATTAGACTGAGGGTGGAAACCAGAGGTGACACTCACAGAACAGCCAAGCAATTTACAAAACTTCTTCCAAAAGTGAAAAACAAATTGCGGACCACGATTTGAAACATTGTCTTGTGGAAAGCCATGCAACTGGAACACATTATTAAGCATTACTTTGGCCAATTCACAGGCAGAGGGGACCTTACTCGGGTGTGAAATGTACCATTTTGGAAAATCTGTCTATGACGGTAAGGACCACCGACTTGCCCTTGGACTCTGGAAGCCTGGTAACAAAATCCACTACGATATGTGTCCATGGTTTCTTTGGAACCGGAAGAGGCATTAATTTTGCCCTGGGGAGCCCGATGGGAGACCTTGTGGATAATACATACTTTACATGCATTAACAAATTCTGTGACGTCTTTAGATATCTTTGACCACCAAAACCACTGCCAAATCATAGACATGGTCTTACCAATACCAGGATGACATGAAAAGTGACTGCCATGAGCCCACTGAATTACCTCCCCTCTCAGGGAGTCAACCACAAAAATTTATCCGAAGGACAATCTGCTGGGATCGAAACTCCCACTAACGCTACCTGCACTTTGTTCTCAATATCTCAGGTCAGAACAGAGACAAAACATGATGGGGGAAGAATGAATTTAGACTTCAGGGTGACCATGTTCGGACTAAATTGCTGTGACAAGGCACCAGGCTTGCCGCTCTTAAGCTCGGGTTGATAGGACAACACAAAATTAAATTGACTAAAAAACAGAGACCATCAAGCCTGCCTGGCATTGAGTCTTTTGGCGAATTTAAGGTACTCTAAGTTCTTGTGATCAGTAAGAAACAAAAATGGCAGTGACGCCCCCTCCAACCAATGATGCCACTCCTCCAGGGCCACTTTAATAGCCAGCAGCTCACAGTCACCAATGTCGTAATTGCGTTCAGAGAGTGAGAATTTCTTAGATAAATAAGCACAAGGATGGCGGTTACCATCGGAGGGGGAAACGTGAGAAAGGACGGCTCCTACGCCAATATCGGCTGTGTCCACTTCGACCACAAACTGCTGGCTGGGGTCTGGGAAGAATAGAACTGGTGCGGAGGAAAAGCATCGCTTCAACTCACGGAATGCAGCATCACACTCTGTGGACTAAAACAAAGAACTGTGAGGAGAGGTGAGGACATGCAAATATGCAGCCACTGAAGCTGAAATTTCTGATAAACCTTGGGTAGAAATTGGCAAACCCTAGAAAATGTTGCACCTCCTTACAAGAATGGGGGTAGGCCAATCAGCAACTGCCTCCACCTTACCTGGATCCATCCTGACCTCCCCCTCACCCAATAAAACCCCAGAAAAGACACTGAGGGTTTGTGGAAATCACATTTCTCCACCTTGACATATAACTGGTGTTGCAGCAGATGCTGCAATACCGTACAGACATGCATGATGTGGGCCTCTTCATCAGGGGAGAAAATCAGGATGTTATCTAGATAGACAAACACAAATTTATTCAACATGTCTCTCAACATATCACTGACCAGCCCCTGAAAAGCTGCAGGAGAGTTAGTAAACCAAAATGGCATGACCAGATATAATGCCCAGAAGGCGTGTTAAAGGCAGTCTTCCATTCATCACCGTCACATATATGCAGTAAATGGTAAGCATTGCGCAAGTCTAGCTTTGTGAAAATCTTGGCATCCTCCAAAAGGATGTGGGCTGAAGTGATAAGGGGAAGAGGATACAACAGTGATGTCATTGAGACCCCGGTAGTCTATGCAGGGTCTGAGGGACTTATACTTCTTCTGCACAAAGAAGAAACTGGCACCAACTGGTGAAGATGATGGATGGATCAGACAGGCCTCTAGAGACTCCTGTATGTATTACTCCATCACAAGTCATTCAGGTGCAGAGAGGGAGAACAGCTTGCCTCTAGGTGGCGTAGTCCTGGGAAGAAGGTCTATGGTGCAATCCCCTTCATGATGAGGAGGTAGAGACTTTGCCTTGGATTTGCTGAAGACCAGAGCGAGGTCATGATAGCAAACTGGTACAGAGGTGAGGTCTGGATTAACAGTAACGTCCGGGGTTATGTCTTTCATACAACAAGTCTTGTGACACCAAGAACCCCAGGAACTAATTTCACCACTAACCCAATCAAAATTATGGTTATGCTGTTTTAGCCATAGTTGACCTAAAATGACCTCATGAGCCATGTTCTCAAAAACATGAAAACACATAACTTCAGTATGCTGGTCAGAGAAGGTTAACCTGACAGACTCAGTCATTTGTGTTACTTTACCCAGTAGACTGCCACTGGGGGGGGGGTTCTGATCAGACAATTTAAACTGGAGTTATCTGACAAGAGAGGGATGTAACAACTTAGCATCAGATCCAGAATCAGTAAAAACAGGCACAGTCACTGAAGCCGCATCAACAGTCAAGGAGACCTATAAAGTGTCAGGAGATGAGCTGTGAGTTACTCGTATTTGATTCAAACTCACCCTTTGATCGGGCGGAGACATTCTCCTGACGGGACGTAAATGATCACGTGACCAGGTTGACCACAGTAAAAACATAGTCTCAGCTGCAGTCATTGTTGCTCCTGCACGGAAAGGTGGGTGTTTTCCAGCTGCAAGGGTTCCTCGCCGATGCCTCCAGGTGTTGCACTGCTGGGGTGGAAAGGACAAAACGGCCACGCTAATTCACTGCCACGGGGTGAAGAGAGCCAGCCACTGTTGCTGCCCTCCTCGCGTCGTCTCTCTGACAGCCGCTTATCGATTCTTATGGCGAGCGAGATGAAAGAATCCAAATCACTAGGCAGATCAACGAGAACCAACTGTGTCTTGATCCTGTCTGATGAGCCTTAAAAAAAATAATTCAGTTAAGGCTGCCGCATTCCAGTCACTTTGAGTGGTGAGTACGGGGAAGTCTATCGCGTAGTCCGCAACCTGCTGCGCACCTTGTCTGAGATTCATTACCGACCTCGCTGTGTCTCTCCCTGGCGAGCTGTGCTGAAACACCTGTTGGAGTGAGTGAATAAAATTAGCTAGAGTCTCACATGATTCAGCTCTGCTGCTCCATTCTGTGGTAGCCCATGCGCTCACTTGACCTGACAGGTGTGAAATCATGAACGCAATTTTAGTGCGATCGGTAGGAAAAGCTGAACGCATTAATTCAAAATGCAACTCGCACTGAGTAATAAAAGGTCTGACATCACCAGTCTCTCCTGAGAAACGCTCAGGCTGCAAGAGCTGATTGCATACAACATTGTCCCTCATGGTGGGCATGGCAGCTCCTGCTCTCAAGGCAGGTGGGGCAGCTGGCACAGTGGAGGAAGACGTAACAGCCTCAAGTCTCTCCAGGAGATGCCCAACGTGCAAATTCAGCGTGGCCACTAGTTCGTCCTGGCATTTAGCCATCTGAGTGACTCCGGTACACAAAGTAGGTACAGTCTCTTCCTGTTGAGATAATTGCAAATGCATGGGGTCAGCCCCTGCTGTGTCCACAGACGGGCCTGATTGTTCTGACATGGTTACAGACTGAAAAAGGCAAGACACAAATGAAGGACTAAGACACAGGAAAGATTGTTCAAAAGGCTTTAGTCGTAGTTCAGGCTGGATTCGGTACACGGTATAGCAGGCAGCACAAGGCAACAGTGTCCAAAACATGAGACGAGTAACGAGGTCAGTAGACAGGCGATAGGTCGGAACACGTCGTGGCAAAGACGAGGGACAAGGACACGGGGACATGAAGGCTAGAAATGCAGGCATGGAGCACAAATGATCAGGCAGTGGAGTGCAGGAAACAAGTGGCTTAAGAACAGAAGTAATCAGAGACAATGAGGCACAGGTGGAGGAGAATGACCAGGAAGAAGGCGTGGTCAAAGAAGAGGGAACTGGACACACCCATACCAAGACACAGTGAGAGACAAGAGAGTGCCAACGCAAAACAGCAACCAAAGCTGCACAGAAAAAACCCACACCACAATAACTACAAAATAAAGCACACAGATTACCCACAACCCCACATCATGACATAATCAGGATGTTGTTTCTATTACACTTTTGCATCATAATCTCTAGTTGCTCATAGAATTCATCATTGCTTTCCACGCACGTGTCATAGGTCAGGGACTATACATGTATCAATGTCAGTTTCCTATACTTTGAATAGAACCTTGCCCTGATGATCCTACTGCAGGGTGGGCCAATAAAATGTTACCACTTTTTGATCGTACACAAGTTTTTGAAATGAGAACTTATTTGAAAATTTTATTTACAGACTTGTAACAGAAGCATCAAATTAACAATGGACAGCAAAGGTTTCCCACTTTGTCTCTTGTTTTCTGGACAGTTCAATAATTGATGACATGTTCAATCCACACTCCTCTTCTTTGGATTACAGCTACAACATGCACATTGAAGTTTGTGATGACATTGCCACACATCTCAAGAGGGATTCTCTGAATTTTTCATCCCTCATTTGATGCTTCTGTTACAAGTCTGTAAATAAAATTTTCAAATAAGTTCTCATTTAAAAAACTTGTGTACAATCAAAAAGTGGTAACATTTTATTGGCCCACCCTGTACTTTCAGGTGTCCACTCCATAAGGTATTCAACCGCTCGCTGGGACATCATAATTGCCACACCCTCTTGATGTATCTCTTCATCACCACTGTAAATTATTACCTGCCCTGTGCATTGTTTTAATTTTCCACTTCCTCTATACCTGCACTTGCTAATACCTAGATGATCTAATTTATATCTTTCCATCTCTTGTGCTACTTGGCCAGCTTTTCCAGTCTCAAACATTGTTCTAATATTCTAATTTCCTATCCTAGTTTCGCGCTTCAGATTCACAATCAAAGCTTTCGGCTTTTGGGTTTCCTTTCAGCTTTGACCCAAATGGGTCATTTTGCTACTGTGGGTCCTCATTACTTCATCAGTGTTGGTAAAAATTTGAATGTCTTCATTTTTCGCAATAGACTTGTTTTCACGGGAGTTGGTTATCAGCCCCCAGCCCAAACCCCAACTTGAAGGAGCAGGGAGATCACATTTTGTCTGGCATCTACCCTTCGACCTGTTCAGAATGGGTGACCCTACCAGGAGTACAAGACTCCAGCCGACATAGCTCTAGGGGTCACTGAGACACACAACCCATCTGAACACGATAAGGTAGTGACCCCATGAGATGGTGGAGAAGATATACACTACAATATTATTTATCCCAATTAACAGTCTGTAATTCATTCAGAACTGGAAGACGTATGCACTCTGCCACTGCTCCAATCCAATTGTTCTAGTGCTTCCTCTTTACAGCCCCAAAAAATATTGTGGTTTTGTTTCCAAGACAAGCCACATCCTTTTACTACAGTTTGTTAAAATCACTTTCTATGTTTCCATAATTGCAACCACACATTTCTTCACCCAGTTTGGTTTCTTCTCCCGTCACTTAGGGGCATTTTGTGGCCCCCACCCATCTGCTCTGACAAAACAGTTCCCCACACTCTGTCTCATTAACAGAAATCATTTCCCTTCTGCTTTGTGTCCCTGTCTTTGTAAAATTGCTGACATTATCCTGTGATGCACACAGAGCGCCGCCATTCTACTGGCACGCGTTGACAGCAGTGAGTGCACCAGCTAAGAACGTTGTCTTAATGAGCTGCCATACACTCTGAGTCAGACATATGTCTCTCATCTCACATTTGGCTCCTGTGCACCTTTCCCTGTCTTTGTCTGTCAACCTGTTTTGTTTTTCCATCTTATGTCATACTTAAAAATACCCTATTTTTATATCTATTCAGTGGAGGCGATCACGGAGCAGTTGTGACATTTTTTCCTATAAAATTTACTTTGCTGTTGCGTATTCCTGCAAACTCCTGCATCTGTGTGCGTGCAACCTGTGAGAAAAACACAAAGTGACCTTGTGTCTTTTGTCCTACATTACCAGGGGTGCACCACGGAGAGGGTCCACTAATGCAAACTAATCCTCCAACACAATGACCCCAATCCCTTAAATCTGTCAATAGGGAAGCTGATGCTCCAGATTAGATATCGGCTGTAGTGACTCTTAGGTGCGATGCTTCTGTCCTGCAGTCTGTAAGAAACTCACTTTAATTGAAAACCTCATTATATGCAAAGTGGCTTTGACTGCAGAGTCCACGCGCCCATCTCTCGGTGGATTGTTGTCACAGTGATGTAAGTGGAATTACACTCCATTATGCAATTTCATAACCACTTAAGACAAAATCCTACAGCAGCCAAAAATTACACGAAGCAGGGCTAAGTGAAGAGCTCTCATAGAAGTGACAAGCACATTGAGACAATATATTGCCTTCGTGAAGTGATTCATTAAATGTTTGGCATGTAGTGACTTTTGTTCCTGGCATAAATTTACATCTGACCTTTCACCATGACCTTCAAAAAAAAAAAATCATAGTTTCTTTTAAGAAAAGTTTATTTATTCGCCAGCTCCTCACAGGTTCTACCAGACATGATATGTGGATGAAGATCAAGCCTAGAAGTCTGGCTTCCCTTCACTGGTGTCCTGTGAATTCAAGAGCAACCTTATAAAGACTCAAATGGTCATTCTCATACCTACTTCACAGAACTTGTTAAGCCTTATGTACCTTCTTGGGCCCTGCAGTCTTGGCTTGCTTTGTGTGTCCAGGGTGAAAAAGAAGTCAGCAGGCTTTAGGCCCATTGCCCATCATGTGCCAACTTTGTGGAACAGTTGTCAAATTGTCCACTACTCTTGAATCTTTTAAGGTTAATCTCAACTCTCTATTGCTGGCTGATAATTAGGGCATGATTTTATTTCATGCTGCTTGAATTTTGACTCGTCTTCTATGTTTTCATTTTCCTTCTGCTGACATGTATCAATCGTTACTATGGACAGTACTTTGACATATTTCAACTGAACATGCTATAAATGAATGTTATTAATAGCAATTTTTTATTAAGTCTTGATTGATTGATTGGAAGAAGCTATTCTTGAAAAAGCAGATTTTGACTGATGTGCAGTTTTGGGCTGCTTCCAATCCTGAATGGCTGCAAGTTTATTACCACAAACTGTGCAGCCTTTCATACACACAATACTTGTTATTGTCCAGATTTTCTGAATTCGGCATCCTCTGGTGCAGCAGGTCTCAAATCAAAGATACTGGGCCTTGATTACCACAGCTTTGAATAACAGCTTATCTCTATGGTGAGTTTGTTTATGCTTCCTCCTGCTGTTGGACAGATAAAGTGACTGGAGAAAAGAGTTTAGACACAATCAGATACAAAAAACCATGAGGCTGTGGGTATAAAATTTAGGAGACAGTTATTAAAATTGCTTTTATCAACACTAAATCCAGCTGATAGGGTTGTGCGACGAGGAGAGAGGACGTGCGCCATCATATCAGATGTCAGTTCCTGAGGTGCAGGCCATCAGATTATCTGAGCTGCTTTAAGATTGGTGCACCGTTTAGATATCGCTGCTGCTAGAATGTAATTTTGAGAGATGTAGCTTTGGTCACCTCGGAGATACAGAACCGGAAAGGCAGACAAAGAGATGAATGACCCGTGAGTTATCGTATATGAAACTTTACTGTTGATAAAATGCCTGCAATTCCTTTGGAGATACTGTCAGCATCCACAAAGGAAGGATCACTTTCTTAGCTTTCCCTTACGTCTCGGAGTAACAGATATTGTGCAGCCAATAACCGCTGCAGCAGCACAGAATCCCAATATTGGCAGGCACTTCAAATACAAATTATGACATCACCCTTAAATCACACTCAGTAGTGATTAAACATAATTAAATCCTATTGATTCATAGCAGAGCTTTAGCCTATAATCCAAAGCATTCGGCATGCTTTCCTGTGAATGATGCTTAACCGCTTTAAAGGCTTTAAACTGCGATTGACTTGAAATTAATTTCAATTATAACCACTGTATCTTTTATTTCTTTATTGATAAGATCTTTCCTAAGAAGTACACAGCACATTTGAGTTTAAAAATGGTGAAGATGCACTATATCAAAAAGGCAACATTTTCCATTCACACATGAAAAATCTTGCAGTTGAATATGCATCGCTCAAGGTCACGAGGCCAAATATTGACTGTTTTTTTTATATATATAAAAATTGTAGAATCATGCCTTACAAGAGATGCCTGAAGCGCAAAGAAAAATGATTAAAAATTAACAAGTACGATTAAAACTCCGCAGAGACTACATTTGCATTGCATGTCTTTAATTTAAATAAATATAGAACCTGCAATGAGATTACTCAGTGACTCAGAATAACCTGGTACAGCTCGCATATATCATCTGACAAATTGCACAAATTCATCGGCTATTCTCCAGAGGAATGATATATATATATATATATATAGATATATATATAGTTGTACTCAAAAGTTTACATACCCTGTAAGATTTTTTTTTTTTTTTTGGCCATTTTTCAGAGAACATGTATGATAACAATAACTAAATTTTGCATCACCACTCTAGAGCGGAGAAGGATATCTTTCACCAAAACAGATCAAATCCAGGCTTGCATCTCAGATGTACCTTCTGGACTGTAGCTAAACTTTCAGGTCTTCTTTTTAAGAAAATACTCCTCTATACCACTTCATCATGAAGCTCTATAACGTGATACAAAATGCAAAAATTGCTCTGTGCATATTTTCTCCAACCACAGAAGCCTTCTTCTAGGTTGTCTGAGTGTCTTGATGGCTTTCCTCACTCTTCTCCTTCTTGCACAATCACTGTTTTTGAGAACTATCTACTCCATGCAGATTTACCAGAGTGCTATACTGTTTGCATTTCTTCACAACTGATGTACATAAAGTCCGAAACATATTCAGTGGCAGCTTTACCATCAGAGAGTCTCGTCCACAACTACCACAAATACTACAAACTGTCGATGTTAAAGGAGGCAATTAACAGTATTAAGAACAGGGGTATGTAAACTTTGGATCAGGGTCATTTGGGTAGTTTCTGTTGTCATTTTGATTTAAAAAGAGGAAACAGTTGTTTGACAATAAATGGCTTCACCCAACCACTAACCAAGAGTGGAAAAAAAAGTTTTTGTGTTGTCATTCATATTCTCTGAAAAATGGCCAAAAAAGCAAAAATTCTGCCAGGGTATGTAAACTTTTGAGCTATATATATATATATATATATATATATATATATATATATATATATATATATATATATATATATGTGGAGAAGTTATAATTGCAGAAGTCTCGGAACAGATATACAGTGGTCCCTCGCTATAACACGGTTCACGTTTCACGCCCTCGCAGTTTCGGGGATTTTTTTTTTAGTGCTATTTGGCATGTTTTTTTTTTTTGTTTTTTTTTACAGCGCACTGTGTTCTGCGTCCTTATCAGGCAGGCTGGTTGCGGCACCGGTCAGCATCACTGCGATTGCTCTCACTGCCTCCAATGCACTTCTGCGGGCTCGGTAAATGCAGCAGCGGGCCACTCACACCGCCCTCCTGTCTGCTGTGCGAAACTGCGCCAAATCTGGCAACGGGTCCAGAGACTACGCTCGCTGTTTTGATCCGGATGTTGACCGCTGCCGCAGAGCTCCGTGGCCACCGAGAGAGGACTTGGATTCTTTGCGGGTCCCGCATCCGTACCTCCGGAGGCAGTGAGCGAAGGGAGAGCACACGCATTGTGTTCTGCGTGTGTCTGTTTATAATCTTCTCGCACAGAAGAAAAAAGAGAGTGTTTACACAAGAGAGAAAAGTGAGAAAATGTTAATGCCTGTGTGAGAAAAGTGTATAAAGTGTGTAGTGAGGGGTTTTACAGTCTTAAAACATCTATAATAATTGCAAAAAAATAGCGCTGACCACTTCGGGGATTTCGCTTATCGTGGGTTATTTTTAGAACGTAACTACCGCGATAAACGAGGGACCACTGTATACACACACACACACACACACACATATATATATATATATATATATATATATATATATATTTACAGCACCCATTCTGTGGAGCAATAAAATACACAAATCTGACAGGCTGATAATAATAGTGCATATGTTTAAATATTTAAAAAATGAACAGCACCTCAAGTGCATTGTAATATAATGAATTTACATTATGTTAATATATACACAATATAATTTACCAAATTGTAATTGTCCTTTAAAGTGATTTATTAAAAAAAAAAAAACTTAAAATTCTACAACAGAACAAATTACCACTGCCCTTATCGATGAAGCCATTTTTTGATTTTTTTTAAAACGTGCTCTCACCTTTCATTCATTCATTCATTTTCAGCCACTTATCCAGGTCCCAGTGACAGCAAAGCAAGCAGCTCAACCCACACTTCTCTGTCCTTGGGCCAAGTCCTGTAATTCTTTCCGTGGTACCCCAAGGCATTCCCAAGCCAGCTGGTCTTCTCTGTGGCCTCCTCCCGGTTGGACGCGCCGGAAGACTTCCTTAGGGAGACAACCAGGGAGCCTCCTCACCAGATGCCTGAACCACCTCAGCTGGTTCCTTTTGATGCGAAGAAGTAGCGGCTCTACTCTGTCCCTCCTGGATAATCGAGCTTCTCACCCTGTCCAGGACTGTAAGCCCAGATATCCGATGGAGGAATCTCATTTCTGCTTGTATTCGTGATCTTATTCTTTCAGTCATTGCCCAAAGTTCATGATCATAGGTGAGCATAGGAGTGCAAATGGACTGGTAAACTGAGAGCCTCCCCTTCCAGCTCCTCAAAGGTGGTTGCTCTCATCTTCACCATCATAATCTCACATACTCTTGAACACAACCAGAATCACATCTACACATGGAGATTGTGGTGAAATGTTGGCTATACATTATGTCCATGTGGTGCGTTTCACTGCACACATTCCAGCGTGCAGGTGGAACCCACAGGTCTGACAGGATGCCACGGTCCCGCATGTTGCCACATCCACCACACTACAGAACTATCCTGGGTCCTGGATAACAACCACCCAGTCCTGGTCCTGGATAACAACCACACTGGTTTGTCCCCACCTCGCAAAAGTAACCATCGACATGCTGTAACCAGGTGAAACATGGGCATACCCTTGGTAATCTTGCAGCATGAGAAGGCCAAGGGGCTGTTTGGTTGCTAAACTTGGTTGCTAAACACTGACCTAAGGTGAAGACTGGATGCCATGGTGCAGTGAATGTGGTAATACGTGACATCACCACATGCTCCCAGACTTCACCGGTCCGGACCTCATGAGTTTATAAACAAACAATGTGGGTACTTTGATGAGTGGAGCCACAGTCTCTTACTTCTTCTCAGTAAATATGGGATTCATCAGGGATGGGTTCTGGGTCCTACTCTGTTCAATGCTTCCATGAACTGAGTGTTGGGTACAGTCAGGGTTCAGCAGTTTGGGTGCATTTACAGATAATGCTATGATCTTTGCAAACTCAGTGGATGTGTTATATGGCTGGGGGGGCCTGGCTGCCGGTTTGTTTGTCTTTTTGTTTTCCTCCCAGGTGGCGTGCGTTTGGGACTGAGTGGCTGTGTTGCTGAGGCTGTCAGGACCTCACCCTGATCACCTGCGACTCGTCAGGACTCACAGCTGAGGTGCATCTGGATGGATTGGAGCATGTTGGCATTTAAGACTGGAGTGCACAGTGTGTATTTGCCAGAGACTCGACCTTGTGACCAGACGGGTGAGATCGTCGTCTTGGGAGCCATCTCATCAGCAGCGGATGCTGAGAAACGTCCAGGTTTGATGCACGGTCTGTGAAAGAGGAGGGGGTGAGGTCTCACGCTCGTCAGCACACTTCCTGAGGTACGTTGGATTTTGTGACTAACATTTATACAGTCAGTAAATGTGGTGTCCCTCACACCTTATTGTATTGAGCTGTTTGTTAGTCATGTATCAGCTTCCACTGCGGTGGAGTTTTGTGAACGGGATGTTCCATGCCTGCAGGTTGGAAGCTGATCAGTAATCAAGCCAGGAAGTGTTTGCTGTTTGTACACCTTTAAGTGTTCTGTGTGTAGAGTGTGGACTCACATAATGGTTCCTTCTTTCACAGACTCGGTTGTTGCGGCCACCTGGGGGGTGTCGGCGGGGTCCTTGGGTCCGAAACAGCTTCTGGCTCCGGACCGTTAGCGCTGCTGGGAGCGCACCACGCCAGGCCGCATCTTTTTGTATTATCACTGTTATGTATTAAATTCAGTTAGCCTTTGTACCGTGCTCTGCTTATTTCATACTGGGTCCTTCAAACGCTGGTCGGTTCTCCGAGCTGCGTCCGACACATAACAGTATGCTCTGAATGCAGCACTGGGAAGGTGATGGCCTAGTGGTTAAGCTCTGGGCTTCAGACCAGAGGATCCTCGGTTGCATTCCATTTAAAATTCACTTGAGAAACTGAAAAAGTCTCTAGGTTTGTGATTGTCCAACATCAAGAATGAGATCCAGGTGTTCAGTGACTTCTTGGACTCAACCATTTATCTGTAGGTGCTGAAAGTGTCAAACTTGCTGAGAGATTAATTTATCTTGGTTCTGATATTCATGTTCTCATGAACTCAGCCTATATTGTCAAGAGAGATGAAGCTGAGGTCACTGGACAGGGAATGTAAATATGTTTGCAGGAGAATGAAGGCTCAAGCCTCCAGGGTCGTGGTGCTTTTATGTCCAGGTGCTAAATGGCTGAGACTTGGACTTTGATGAGTGATCAAAGGAAATGACTGGACATCTTTGGTACTTGGCTACCACTAGAATGTTTGCACAAGTGGTTACTTAGTGAGTATAAGATGAGGTGTACTACTTGCATTGTGAGGCAACAGCAGCTTCCTTGATGTTTCTCCCACATGCAAGTGTTTCAGTGTTGAGGGCACAGCAAAGTGAAAAGGCCATGAGGATGACCATGTATGACCTGTCTGCAGCAGATAGCTACTTAGGACTTTCTTTTTTGTTTTTTTTTTGCCTGCACGGTTGCCAATCAGTATCCAGGGCTGTAGTGCTATGGATGTGGTGAGGTGCAGCACCGGCACATGGTTGGAGACCCTGCCTAAGTGCATACAAACATACACACACATCGTGCAAACTCACTGGGACTCTCCTACGGGTTTAACAACAGGCCATGGCATGTCAGGTAAAGGTGTTTGGCCCTCAGTAGGGGTTTGGTCTTGCTGCTTCTGTTGGTCAGCCCAGTTATAGTCCACACCATTTTTCTTCAGGGCAGCCAAGTGCTTGATGTCCAGGGTGGTGAAAGTTGTGAACTGGACCTGGTTTCTCTTGCTGGTGGGTGAATGCAGCGGCTCGCTGCGGTGCGGTCTGACCAGCAAAGTGGCGGATCGACATGCCAGGGCATTTATTGCCTTTATCTGGTGCTGGGAGCTGGTCCTGCTGCGGCCCAGGGTGGCTGTTCTTTCGGGGATGGCAGGGGTGCTTTCATGGCTGTGGCTACCTATAGAGTTGAGTGACCGATGGGAATCCAAAGAGCGATGAGCCTCCCGTTTTAATGTGGAAACTTGGGCTGGGGCACCATGAGCTGGGGTGCTTCCATTGTTGCTCCCCAGCCACACCCAGTCATGCTTATGTTCTTTTGGGTCTCCGCTGGGTGGGGGGGCTGCCTGTACTGGGGTTTTGTTATTACGGAAGCAGAGATTATATGATGCACAATTGAGCAAGAACGCCAGGATAGCAACGCTCGAAACCCCCACCAAAGTATACATACCGATCTCCATATCAGACATGGAACGGAATGTCCGAACAAGGTTGCTGTCAATTACCTTGGGAGATTTAGGTTTAGGAGGCTCCTTCTTTGGGATTTCTTTCTTAATGGTTGCAACTGGTTTGTTAAGCATGGTTCCATAGCTTTTCTTCTGCTTATTTTGTTGACTGACTACACCTGCTGTTGTACCTATAAGAGATTTTCCACGGCTGGTTGGTGTACTGGGGACAGCATCAGTCCTGACTGTGATGGAATATGTTGTCATTATCGCGGGTCTAACTGTAGTTCCAGTCCACACATCTGACTGAATGGAGCTGGTTGAAAGTGTGGATGAGGTGGAACTTTCTCTCAGCATGGTCAGCTCTTGTTGGTCAGGTGTTTTAGTTCCAAACAACATTTTCTTCCCATTTGTCACAGCATGTTGTGATGTCACTGTTGTTTTAGGCACTCCAGCCAGTTCTGATGTATCACCATCATTATCTTTATTTCTGTCAGTGACAGAACCATTAGTAATTGAGCTGTTATTTTGGAAGCGGATCCTGAGGAGCCCTGCACCTACTGCCAATTTGCTCTTCCTCTTAGACTTCTGGCATTCTTCACAGATCCTCAGCTCCACTCGTACTAGTGCCCCCTGGCTTTCATTTTCACCCTGTGCTACTAGAAAGGTGGACTGTGGTGTGCGACGCACCGTGGCCAACGCCTCGTCTGGAGTGGAAACTGTCAAAGAGTAGATACTGCAGTCAAACAACGTCAGAGGCGAGAGTGCGCCGTCACTGAACTGAACCCAGCAGCTGACCGCTGCTTCCTGAAAGAAAGAAAGAAAGAAAGAAAGAAAGAAAGAAAGAAAGAAAGAAAGAAAGAAAGAAAGAAAGAAAGAAAGAAAGAAAGAAAGAAAGAAAGAAAGAAAGGTGGAAAGAAAATCGAGAAATCAAAAGAATGAAGCAAGGAAGTGAATGAAAAGAAACAAAATAAAAAAGGAAGGGCATTAAAATGAAATGCAAAATAGAACGAGTAGGACAGTAGGAATCAAGGGCATATGGAAGAAAGGAAAAGAATGAAATGAAAGGATGAAAATCAAGTAAACAGTAGAAAGAGAAAATGACAAGGAATGAAGCAAAGAGAAACTAAAAAACAAATAGGCAATAAGGTTGAGAGAGAGGAAGGAAGGAAATCAAACAGATGGAAAGATGCCAGAAAAGAGAATGGAACATAATTTTTAAAATGGAAAAGTAAAGAAGGAACAAAGTAAGAAACAAGCAAATTTTAAGACAGTATTAAAGAAATGCCATAGAAAAGAAAAGGGAAGAAAAGAAATAACTATAAAAGATAACTGTAAGGAAAGAAATATAAAGACAGAATTAAGGAAGGTAGTCTGTGTCTTTTAGTGAAGCTTTAAGGCTAGTAGCCGACAATCACCTTCGTATTTCTTGTGGGTTTTTTTGTTGCTTAATGCTGGTAAATTATACTGTATTTGTTGTCTTTCTGCCGCCTGATTCTGTTTACCATCCAGAAGTGGGGTGGGTGTCTTCTTCTGCAAGCCTCCCGTCTTGTGCACCAGCATGGACTCCCAAAATCTCCCAAAATTTCCTGTATAATTTGTTGTATTGTCTATTGTGTTGGTAGCATGATCCAAGCAAAGGGTCACCCCTCTGAGTCTGGTCTGCTTGAAGTTTCTTCCTCAAATCATCAGAGGGAGTTTTTCCTTACCACTGTCACCTGTGTGCTGCTCTAGGGGTTGGTAAGGTTAGACCTTACTTGTGTGACACACCTTGAGGCAACTTTGTTGTGATTTGGTGCTATATAAATTAAATAAATAGAACAGAATTGAAATTTGATTGAATTGAGTGCATAAAATAAAGAACAAAAACAGAAAAAAGTGTAGGAGAAGGAAGCAAATAAAAAGGAAAAGAAGAAATATAATTTAAAAATAGAAGGAAAGTTTGCATTAAGGAAGGAAGTCAAACCACGAGAAAGCATAATTGCAAAAACAACAGGAAGGAAGCAACAAAACAACAAAAATTAAACACTATAAAAGTATGAACGGAACAAAAAAGGAAGAAAAGAAGGAAATAGAGGAAAGATAACAGGAAGGAAGGAAAATAAAAGAGAGCAAACAAAGGAAGGGTGTGTACATAAACAAGGGAAGGATGGAAAATAATCATTAAAGAAAGGATAGGAGATATGGGCAAGAGAGGAAGGAAATAAATGAAAGGAAGTAAAAAGAAATGAAAAAATATAAGAATGCAGGAAGGAAGCCAGAGAGAAGAACATAATTACAAAAACAGAAAAATGAAGAAGGAACAAAGCAAGGAAAGAGTAAATTTATAACAGATTAAAGGAACATTGGATAAAATAAAAGGGAAGAAAAGAATGAAATAGAACAGAAATAACAGGAAGGAAAGAAGTTCATAAAAACAAATGAAGGAAGAAAAGTAAAATGAGAAGAAATAAGGTTGAACGCAGAAGCAGGTCATATTGCACATAGAGAATTAATATTCATTCCAGTGCTTTCAGTGAGTGCCATAGTTCCCTGATTGTTAATAACAGTAAATTGTCTATGCTAATCTCTTTATGAATGCACTCTCCAGGGTACTATTGTACAGTAGATTATATCATTACATTGTCACAATAAAATGCCATTTAACCAGAGTGCATAATATGATTTCCTTTAAACACGAACAAAAAGTAAAGTGACAGGTCACAGTGAGAACACAATTAGTCAGTCGAATCACGTTAATACACAATAACCTCTTTCTGGTTGGTAAGGGAGCTGCACAGCCAACCTAAATCCTCGGGTGTGAATGCATTAAAAGTAGCCCCAAGCTTCATGTTAGCAGCCTGTGTCACGGACAGAATTAGCTGGTCATGTTCGCGGCGTGATCCTAATGGTTTATTATTGACAGGGTCAGCGGAACCTCAGCGATGGCCTGCTGCAGGTGAAGTGAGCTTCTGCTGCTGCTGCTGCACCAGCTGTGGCATTCCTAACTGCTGCACCGTGCCGCCGTTAGAGAGACAGTTTAAAACAGGCAAGCTGCTGCTGCTAACACGTGTGAGCGAGCTTTTGAAATTCACCGCGTGTGCGGTCTCTCTGCTGCACACGGGACACAGCAACTGCGTGTGACTGTCTTTGAACACGACGTGAAGGCAAATAAACTCTTAGATATTATTACAGGACAAGACACACTGGTGGGTACAGCTATCCTAAACGCTAGCTTCAGTGATCGCTAATCCACTCACTGAAAAGTTAGCTGTGATGACACTACACCAGCCCAGTCTCTCTTTTTTCATGCTCCCATTACAAAATGAGTCACATTTTTGTGACGTTTGTTTGTTTTTTTTATTTGTAACCCCTTCCCCACCCTGCTCACCATGCCACTCTCGTTGCAGCGACATCTCTGCTATTTTGGCATTGTGGGATAGCCCGCTGGACTACTTTCGCCTGACCCACCGCTGAATTTGCAGACATAAGAAGATGCTGCTGGATGAGTGTGACTATACTGACTTACGATCATTCAGACGTAAAAACACACGAGATACACAAGTTCTTGTGCCAAATATACTCCTGATGTTTTTGTTACCCATGAAAACGCACTGTCATTGCAAATACAGCATTGTTTGGGAACTACTGTTTTGCGGAGAAATTCATCAAGCACATCGGCCGCGGGCGCGTACTAACACAGAATATACAAAAACTGTATAATAGTTCAGCCAAAACGAGAGCGTCTACTTTTAGCTTGCTATAAGCTAAGCTAGTGGCGCTCATGAGAGTATGCCCTTCCCGAAAGGCACACTGACACTTGCACGCATTTAACCCTCGCACTGCCGCACAATTCGTTGTGCCAATGTGACCGGCTGTGTTCCGCTGGATGCTGCGCTTTGTGCTGCTGGACGCTGCATTATATAAAATTATTATTTCGCAGCGGATTAATCATTTGCTTTCAGAACTTGGTTGATGAAACAACCTCTAATCACTCCGGAATCACAAAGGAATTTTCTACATCCTTTCTCATGCACTTCATGATGTGGAGAATGCATTTGGAATCGTCTCAAAAGTAATTATTTCTAATATTTATATTGTAATGGCCTGGTAAAACAGTTACATTTTCATTCCTTCTCATGAGTATCTGTAAAATTATGTTTATTATAGATTTAACAGCTTGTCATAATTGTTCAGATGAATTGTTTGCGCAGTGTTCATGTGTAGTTCACAAAATTAATGTGTGCCAGAGAACATTTCAAAAAATTTTTTGCACACTTGAACGCAGCCGCGCACAGTTTACAACAGTTTACAATAAGTTTACAATGAGTTGACTCTCTGGCATGACAGATTGTGTGCCAGTGCAGGGATCAAATTTGTGCAAGTGTCAAGGTGCCCTAACCCTAACCATGAAACCCGGCTTCAAAAATGAGTTTGTGATACCGTCAGGAAAATGTGGCACATTTCATATCACAAACTAGTAGATTAATTTACTTTTCCATGATGCTATCATGAAATGGCGTGAGATTGGGTTGCATTAAACAGATAATCCACTAAAATATTAAGCTGAAACTCCAGCAAACCACTAAGCAGTAACTTTTATGAAATGACTTTAGCTTTGACTTGTTTTTGTTTTGTTTGTTTTTGGCTCCAACATCCTGAAAACGAACATCAAGACCTTAAATTTTAATATGTTGAACTGTAAACACTGACGTTCCCAAAAACGTTTACCATGCCAAAATCAGCATGTGCATAGATCATTAAAAGAGCAAATTAAATTAAACTGAATTTTACATTCAACTTACTGTTTATTAGTTTAAAGAAGGTATTACTGTACCAGTGTCTAAAATTCTGCCTGAAGAGTCAGAACGCCCACTCCTCATTGTATAGTCCCATGAATTAATTGTCTGATTTCATTAAAATGAAAATAAATCGCAACCCCCGCCCAATTTAGTGCTAGACAGTGCCAGAACTGTTCTGCTTTATGTGTAGGCCTAAGGCTTATACTGCAAACTATCAAATTGATATTTTTTTGCTTTTTACAATGTGTTGGGGTCAAGATATTCATCTATTTTGGGGTGGGCATTTAATCAACTTTTATAAGAAATTTATTTAATTTGGGGTGGGCATTTAACCAACTTTCATTAAAGGGAGTGGGCGACTGCTCAGGGGGGGAGGCATTGCAATGTGCAGATATGGTAATTGAACAAGAAATATGAGGTCTGTTAGAAAAGTATCGGACCTTTTTATTTTTTGCAAAAACCTGATGGATTTGAATCACGTGTGCTTGCATGAGCAAATCTTGAACCTTCGTGCGCATGCGTGAACTTTTTCACACCTGTCGATTGCATCATTTTCTGGTAAGCAGCCTTTGTGTTAGGACATGTGTAGTGCGCTCAGCAGATTTTCATTTCAAGGAAAAAGACGGAACGACGGGAGCAGTGCTACTGCATCAAATTTTGCCAGAAACTCGGCGACAGCCAGGTGGAAACCATTCGGAAGATTCAGACGGCTTTCAGTGATGATCCTATGGGCATCACACAGATTAAGGAGCGGTACAACTGGTTTAAAGACGTCCGCACAATGGTGGAGAGCGAGCCACGCTCTGGTTGGCCATCAACATGCTGAAATGACCAGATCATTTCCAAAGTGAATGCTGTGGTGATGCGGGACCGTTGTGTGACTATCCGAGAAATTGTGGAAGAGGTGGACATCAGCACTTTTTCGGCAGATTCCGCTGTGACAGAAGATTTGGCCATGAAAAGAGTGGCGGTGAAATTTGTGCTTCGGCATGAAGCTGATAACGGTGGAGCAAAAGCACCTCCGTGTTGAAGCCTCACAAGACATGCTGTGACATGCCCGCCTCTTCCACAATTTCTCGGATAGTCACACGACTGAAAAGTCACCGAAAGCTGTTTGAATCTTCCGAATGGTTTACACCTGGCTGTCGCCCAGTTTCTGGCAAAATTTGATGCGGCAACACTGCTCCAGTCATTCCGTCTTTTTCCTTGAAATGAAAATCCACCGAGCGCACAACACATGTCCCCACACAAAAGCTGCTTACCAGAAAATGATGCAATCGACAGGCGTGAAAAAGTTCACGCATGTGCACGAAGGTTCAAGGTTTGTTCATGCAAGCACACGTGATTCAAATCCATCAGGTTTTTGAAAAAAATATAAAGGTCCGATACTTTTCTAACAGACCTCATAGAGATAAAAAATAAGAAATAAAAATCCAAATGGTAAATAATTGTATTAATGTTAATGCATTTATTCTGCTTGGCCTCTCACATCTTTTTGAGGTGATGGTTTTTGCCTTACTGCAACATGTCAATTTTGCATATGATGACTGTATAAACTCCAATAGGAACAAACATAGATAGGATTTAGAGTTTACAAACACAAGCTCACTTCACGTTTGCAGAACTATATTTAGTGGAAGCTTATTCGTTTTCAGTTGGCTCATAGGTTTTCAGAGTTAGCTGAAAAGCTAATCTGTTCACAAAAAATGTAGCTGTGCTAATTAGCTGTTAGTTGATTAACCCTCTGGGGTCAGAGGGCATTTTTTGGACAGCTCACTCACCTGGCATAAATGTTTTATTACTGCTGTTAACAGCTCTCCCTGCATCCAACAATCAAATTTTATGTCTCTTTTTTTCAGGACAACCTGTACTTTCAAAATATATATGCTATAGTTGTGTTTTATAAGTGTAATAAAGGTTTACAGTCAGAAATAAGATAGGAAAAAGTAAAGCGGGAAATAATTTTCCACACATTATTCCAAACACACAGCAAACTATAATAAACTAGTAACACCTCACTCCTAAAAACAATCTTTGGCGTGTCACGTGAGGTGAATCTGCCCTACAATTGGATTTTGGAAAACCATGTGACGGTGAACCAATTCCAATTGGACACTCACATTGCTCACGTCATCACACAGCTTCTATGAGGACTACAAAGATGGTGGATGGGGGCTTGAAAGTCCACAGCGTTAACTTTTCAGCCAAAAAAAGTAAGTATCTATCTCATACCATTAAAGTTATTTATAATTTAGTAAAGCTTGGTCTCAGCCATCGTATATGACGCCGTCGGCCCCAGAGGGTTAAGTGAACACTTGCTCTGTCGTGGCACTGTTTCTAAAACTTTTCTCATAAAATTAACATTTAGGCCCTATGGATAAGCATATTTGATCATGCTAAGTTCATAATCCAATTTATTTTGTTTAGAGAGAATTTACAAAAAAAAACAAAAACAAAAAAAACTGGCTATTAATTATCCAATTTACAGTCTAATGCAAGTTTAGATTTAAATAAGACTTTGATCACAGGATGACAAAATGTTCAAATTTGTCAAGATCGATATAATAACAATTAAGGTTCCAAATCAGAGTAACAAAACTTCAGTATTAATAAAGCAATAGCTGCTATAAGGGTCTATAAGTGTGGTTATGTTGTATTTTCTGGTGTTTTATAGCTGCTTTAGTTTGTGAATGTATAACTGCACAAAAGAGAGTGAAACTGTCAGTAGGAAGTTAGTGATGAATGCCTGAGGCTTACTTGTTGGTTGCCAAGGTTATTAAAGAACTATATATATTTAAATATCCTTTAAAACTTTGCATATGCAAATGGCTGTATGGACATAATGGTAGTTGAGTAACCACTGTGACAGAAGTGACAGTAAGCACTGGGAATGGCATGAACCCTGGATGATGCCAACTGTCAGCTGCAGTAGGTATCAGTCCTCAGTGTTTCTTCAAGATGGTCTCTCAGTTGACAAACAGCATATCAACATAATGTTTCATATAAATTGTGATATACCATAAATCCAGAAATCTGGTCATTTCCAGAAAACTTCCATTGTTGGTTTTCCGTACGACATGGTTCAAGTACTGAGTTACATTTTACTGACATAGAAGCCAAAAAATAAACTTTCTTATAACACAATAAAAATACGGTTTCTAGCTGAACAAATACTTATCAATATATAATCGAAAGAATTAATACAAAATCTTTATCCAAAAAAAGTTATGTGAACTTAACTGAAGCTATATCTATCCTTGGCAATAACTAAGTTTTAGACCTATGAGACAGTGGTCTCACCATAGGTTGCTTAAACTAAATTCATCAAAACATATGAACTTATTTTCTTGAAATTCTACAATATTCTTAACATTTTAGTCCTGTCTCAGCTCAGACAGTGCCATATGGTAGAGGTGCAATGTATTTTCATTGCGAGAAGCCCTGCTTGCATCAACTCTATTCTCAGCTAGGAGATCAACATTTGAAGACCTAATCCGGCTGAAGGTTCCATTTCCATACCACTGCACGACAGTATCATTGGTTGACCTGAGCAGTGTGCTTTTTCTGTAGTGAGCAGGAACATCATTCCTGGTGATAGATATATCTGTTTCAGAAATCAATCTAAACTCTAATGACATACACCATATTTTCAAAAATACCTCTACAGCACCACAGTGAAGGTCTTTGTAAAAAAAAAAAAAATCGCAAAAAATACAGGAGATGCAGAAATCTAAACACAATCTCACTAATTGGCATTTATTTGGCAATAGAAAGATATGATTTTCATTGAATGATGAAATATGATTTTTTTTTTTTACACAGGTCAGTATTTTTTTCACGCATTCAACTTCTGATATGGCTGGCTGTCTACTTTGTAACATAAGCACGCTATATTACCAATAGATAAAAATTGATTATTTTGTGTATTAACATATTATGTTCACAATGTTTGTGTGAAATATCCAAATTTTACCATGAATAATTTGGAGTAGACAAGTATTAGAAGTTCCGCTTTTGACTCCAATGTCTAAATTTTGTTGTGATTTTCAACTTTGCTTGTTTGTCATTTGGCAATGATTTTCTTAGACAAATTGTAATGGAATACCTAAAAACTGTAGTTTTGAAATTTCAAATATGGTTTGTGAGTTCCATGCAAACTTTTTGGGTGCCTATATAAATAGAAAATGTATAACAGGGCAAAATAAGTGGCACTGTCAACTCAAAAAAACAGCAATTTCATGTGATTTTCACCATATATCAGTGCTTTTTTAATAACAACATATTTTCATGACTACAGAAAGGTTATAGATCGAAAGCCAACTATTTTCTGCTAATAATGCCACAAAAATGAAACAGATTTTTTTTTTTCACGCCCTCAATGCTTGAAGCTTGTCGTACCCATTTTGCAGGTACCGACCTGTTTGAGATGTGTGATGACTTCCTGTGTGGTTGCGGTGGCGATGATGGCTCGGTTGCTCTCTGGGCTGAGATTCAGGGACAGAGAGAGTCCAGATACAAACTGCACCCCCAGCTCAGTCACGCTCACTTTATCATCTAACACCTTGATGCTCCTCTCAGCCAGGACCAAAGACGTCAAAGGGGACAGCACCTAGAGTGCAAAAAAATAATCTCTACCTCAGTCCGGTGTCAGGGGGCCAAAAATGGACCTGAGCGATAACTGGCTGGAATAGGTTGATTCTGATACAGAACTTCCTCAGCTTTTCAGTAATTATGTTTTTGTTGTTCTATCTGGAGGCTATCTTGCTGAAAAATCATTACCTTGGCAACCAACATGCCAAAATAAAACAAATTTGTGAAATATAGTAATTCCAATATCTCCATGCCTATTTGTGCCGATAGGCATGATTTTTGTGTCGAAATATATGTTACCAAGTGTGGCTGTCACAGTGGAACTATGTGGGTTGAGGTCAGAGGTCAACTTAATTTGCATATGGAACGTTATGTCATAAAATTGACCTTTCAGATCAAGAAGGTGGGTGACATCTCTTGCGTTACTTGCATTGGAAGGAGTGCCAGTTGTTATGATATTGAACAGCATATGACTCACATCTCCATAGGTGTCTGGAATTGTAGTGATTGAATGCAGAAAGGCAGATCCATCATGTAACTGGGCAGCACCATACAGAACATCGTGCACTGGATCAACGTCTTGCTCAAGCAATGGGCACAGCTGACTCTTGTCAACGTGAACAAGGCTTCCATCACTTTGTGTGAGAGCTCTGGGTTAGGCAACAAGTTTGCATCTCATCATCTCTTCAAGGTCAAGTTTGCTGTTCATGCCGAGAACTAGCAGACGAGACAAAATAGACAGATCAGATGTCAAAGGCAGTTTCTCTTGGCTGATCTTTACTTGGACACTCTTGTTCATAGAGTCGAAAGTTTTCAATGACAATTTCTTCAGTGGTGCATCTATTTTCCGTGTCTTGTCTATGAGTCTTTCCCTGAAGAATTCCTTACTCCTTTCTTGTCCAGTTTCATAAGCATTGAGGGTGTCATCTCTCACTGTGTTTGTTGCAATCACTCCAGATGAGAGATGCACCACTATCAGAATCAACCTATTCCAGCCGGTTACCGCTTAGGTCCATTTTTGGTCCTCTGACACCGGACTATATTGTTTGTGTGAACAACAACCACTGAAATGGTTAAAGCGACACGCCATGGTCACCTGCACAGTGGTAGTGCCCACAGATCTTCCCTGCAGCAACACACCATCCTGCACTCTGGCCACTTCAGGGTCAACCACTTTCAGAGAATATCGAACAAGATCAGTAACATCCACCTGCCATGAACAAAGCAAAATATCAGAAGACCAAAAATTAAGAAATAAAGCATTTGACCATTTATATTTTTGTTTAAATTTACCTGCCAATCAGGGCCAAGGAAATACTCAACAGGCACCACCCCAGTTAGAGGATCTGGCATCACCTCAGAGTCGGCCGGGGCAGTAAAGGGAGTGAGGACCTTGATGGTAGAGTGCTGGTACTGCAACATGCAGCCTCTGCCCTTCCTCATGTCCTCATCCTCTTCACTGTCCCATGTGGATCTAAAGTACACACGTCCATACAGAAAGAAATATAATAAAAGATAGTATAAAGAATACAAGTACAATAAGAGGCTCAGTAAAGTACCCCAACGGTTCACGTATGAGGTATATCATCCACTCCATCCTAGGTGATTCAACAGGAGTATCCAGGAAAGACGGAATATGGATCTAGGCCTATCTCTTTCCGGTTTTAGAAGACCAAAAATGTCTAAAGACTGGGAGGTCCAATAACTTGTAGTTCAAACTGATTTATGTATGAAAAAATACTGAATTGTCTTCTGTGGCCACTGGCCACACAATGGCACATTCTACACGAATGACAAGCTGCTTGTGTGTATTGAATGAAGTACTGTGATTCACACTCTGGAGCAGAAGGTGGCAGTAGCACATAATTAAGGATGTGGGATGAACTGCTTCACAGTGGTTCTCAATCTAGTCCTCAAGGACCCTCGAACCTGCACATTTTCCATCTGTCCCTGCTCTGCCACAAGCTCATTTGCTAATTCAGATGTCTGTTAGGAGTTGATTGGCTGTGCACCCGAATTAGCAAATCAGCTTGTGGCAGAGACAGTAGAGATGGAAAATGTAGGGGAGGTGATGGTCTAGTGGTTAAGCATTGGGCTTGAGACCAGAGGATCCTCAGTTCAAATCCCAGCCTGACCCGAAAATCAATAAGGGCACTTGGGCAAGGTCCTTAATCCCCTAGTTGCTCCCATGTGTAGTGAGTACCTACAAAATCTGAAAATCATAGTCATCTGGCAAAGGAGTGTTACCCAGTACAAGAATATCAATCCACCTCCCAAAATCCAGGCCTAGAAGGGGTGAGACAGTCAGTGTTAGAAAAAAAGGGTTGGATAAGATGAGTTTTGAGCAGGAGGTCAAGGTCATCAGTCTCAGCAACTGATGATCAGTTGTGTGCCATTACAGTTCAAAAAGGTGCAGGTTTTTATTGCAACAAAGCAGTCCACTGTCTGTTTCATTAATGATTATCACAGTGTAGAACGGAGAAGGTCATCAGTAAAGTCCCCTATTGTGGCTGCAGTGAAAATCTGGACCCCGTTCAAAATTCACAGCACATTTGGAGACTTTGTTTGTAGGTCCAAGTCTTTATTCACTCTATAGAGCCCTCTCGAGGTATGAGACAAAATAAAATATAACACAAGGTCCACAAAAATGGAACTGCAAAGTTAAAACTATTGTTTATAAAATAGCCCTCAAATCAGAAATGGCATAAAACAAGCACCAAAAAAACTCACAAAAGACAATTCACAAATAATTGGAAAAAAAAAAAAAACACCATTAAAAGAAAATCCTTGAAAGACCAGCTTTAACTTGGAATGGAATGGAAAGTTACCAAAGTTTTCAACGATAATTTTAACAAATTTCTGGGCATTTGTTTTGATATAGTAATAATAACTATTTAAATATTTTCCACATTCTTCATTAAGATATGGACAAGTAGGGGTGATGGCTAAGTGTTTAGTGCACTTGGTTTCAGTCCGGTTCAAATCCCACCCCTGCCACATTTCTCCATGTAATGTGGAGTTGCGTCAGGAAGGGCATCCGGCGTAAAATCTGTGCCAATTCAACATGCAGGTCCACCTTGGATTTGCTGTGGTGACCCCGAGTGCAAACAAGGGAGCAGCCAAAGGGACTTACTAGTTATGAGATAGACAAATTTGTGACCATTTTCATGGAGATTACAGAGCTCACAATCAACATTATTTTCAATATTAGAAAACCGAGTTGCAGTAATTGTTGTATGTGTGTCCGTCTGGTTATAGTTTGCCTTTTCAGTCCTTTATGTTTTGTTTTGTGACATGATTTTTGGTTCTTCTTGCCTCCTGTGTGGGTGTTTGCTGTCCTCGTGCCTCTGATCTGTGTGTAGACATGTCAAAATCATCTGCATTTATTTATTTATTTGTCTGTCTGTCTGTTAGTGGGATTACGTCCAAAACTACTACACAGATTTTGACGAAATTTTCAACACAGATACATATTAGGCCATGGAAGAACCCATTAAACTTTAAGGTTGATCCAGATCTGGATTCTGGAACAAGTTTCACTTTATATATGCTTTGAAGAATTATGTCAAAACTACCTCACGGATTCTCACCAAATTTTCATCACACATACATATTAGGGCATCGAGACTCCATTGAATTTTGGAGGTGATCGTTTTGTGTTTGTGATCCTGGGAATTTACCCAGCAGCCTCTGCTGGCTTATCAGTAGCCAAGAGTGTAATCCGATGTGGCTGTGACTGAGTCAATACTAAAAGTTTGCGGTTAGCAGGAACTTCTGCTAGTTTTTTTTTTGTTGTTGTTTTTTTTGTGGTTTATCGGTTTAGCATTATAAAAGATAACTTTTCAGTTAGCGGATTAATGGTTACTTTTCAATTAGCTGCGCCCACCACTGTTTGTTTCACCAATATTACCAGCTAATTTCCAATCTTCACACTACTTATGAACATCGTTCACAACTTCCTGTAGCTGTTCGGCTGACTCTTCCATGACAATTGAGTCATCCGAGTATAAAGGTATACACAGTTTTAAAAAGACTTGGTAACACTTTATTTGAAGGTATCGTCATAATTGTGACATAACACTGTCATAAGTGTTACATGACACAGTCATGAACGTGTCATAAACATTATGTCAATGTCATAAATGTTTATGACTGCTGTCATTAAGTGTCATTCAGTTTTTGTAATGACAAGTTGATATTTTTTTGGTTGTCTTGAATATGACAACTTGATATTAATCAAAGCGACATAACCAGAAGTTGTCTTTGGCCTTTTCGGTCTTCAGTTGTTTGCCAACTTGTCACTGACTGACACTGACATTACATGTAAAGGACAAAAAGGCTCCATCTTTAACACAACTTAGCATTGTTATAGATTATACATGACATTAATAACTTTGCTATTTACACCACTACTAATAAGCTTTTTCCACAAAGACAACTTAAATCTCAATAATAGAATTAAGTAGAAAGATATGATCGAGAGTATCACAGTTTTCTTGCTGTCCTCCTAATGTCCCTGTACTTTTCAAATACCAACTTAGTCTTGCATTTAGAGCAGAAGTAAATAACTTCCCAACACAGCTTAGCAAGGTAATCCCTCAGTAATTACTGGGGTTGGTAATGTCACCCGTAATTTTTAACATAAGTCCTACACACCAATCATCTGGTATTAAGCCAGTATCAACAACAATAGTGAATAAGCAAACAATAATGGCCAACAACAGTTCTTCAGAAATTCCTTAATGATATTATCAGAACCACAAGCCTGATTATTTTTTAGTTTTTTAACCAATTCAAGAATTCCCTTCAACTCCAAAGGATGATTAATGCATTGAGTGGTTAATAATAGTGAGATCAAAAGGTGGAATTTGAGCAACCTCTCTACTAAAACAATTTCAGACTACTTCAATCAATCAATTTGAGTTAATAATTACAATAACAACACTTAACACTTAGGTGGCACGGTGGCCTAGTGGTTAGGTCATGGGTTCACTTCTCGCCCTTTCTGTGTGGAGTTTGCATGTTCTCCACATGTCTGTGTGGGTTTCCTCCCACTATCCAAAAGCATTTAGGGTCTGCTCCTTCCTCTGCCCCTGACCAAGGCAGCATCTGTAGATCTGGCGTTGGTTCCCAGGCGCTGTACTGCCCACTGCTCCTAGTGGTTGGATTGTGTCTTACTCCAATTAGGACGGATTAAATGCAGAGGACAAATTTCGTTTTATGTCTGTACAATGACAATAAGGGCCATATTGTTACAACAACAATGGAGCAAATAAAGACTGCAAACCATCACTATTCCTGTACAGTTGCCCCAGTCATGACAGTAGCTGCCACGACAGCCACGCATCCGCTTTCTCATTTTCACAGAAAAAGGGGTGCTTTTTGTAGAGATGTTGTGGGTCCATGAAAACACAATAAAGTGGTATTTTTTCTAGCATAGTCTGAAAAGAGGTGTAACTGAGGAAAATCGGATACTTTACATTTTGTAGAACAAGAATCTGCTGCCACTGTCATGCTTGGCCCCGGCTCGGGATTTAGGTCCGGATTTTCGTCTTTATGTCCTCTATGGTTTTCTGGTTTTAGTTTTCATATGTTTATGCGTTCTCATGTGACTCAGTTTGGTTCTGTTTATTTCTTTTCTTTGTTTTGCACTTTCGTCACTGGTTCGTTCTTTGGTTATCATCTATTTTGTAGTTGGTTATTGTATTCCTTCACTCTGGGTCCTTTAAGTCAGTGATTTTCAACCTTTTTTGAGCCGCGGCACCCTTTTTGTATTTACAAAATCCTGCGGCACACCACCAACCAAAATAATATTATAATGCTATTACCTCTGGTTTTGGGCAGAACCCAATTATCGCAATAGAAAATCGATACAGAAAACACCGCATTTCGAAAATCCTCAAGCATTTTGCGCTCTGATCTCAAGTAGGGCTGTCACGATTACGAATTTCTGGAGACGATTAATTGTCAGACAAATAATTGCGATTGACGAATATATTGTCTATTTTTTTTTTCTTTTTTTCCCTTCTTTATATTCTACTATTGTAGTATAATTACACAACTCTGGAAGAACGTTTGGCTTCTGTGAGTGGAGAAACTGGGAATGGTGCAACATTTTTATTTTTATCTTCATTTTACATACAGTCCCAACTTTTTCTGATTTGTGGTTGTTTCTGTTGCATTTCTGAAATTGTTTCTCCTCATCAGTCACGTTTTGTGCTTAAACACTGCATTAAGCTCAAGATTGAACAAATAAATACCTTTGGAAAATAACAGCTGTTAAAGTTCAGAGTTCTCACCTGCTTTTTGTGATCTCTGCGTCTGAACATTGTTTTTTTTTTTTTTGTGGCTCAGTTCATTCATATATTCTCATTTTTTAAATATGTTTTTAAAGATATTTGACCATTTATTTCATCTCATGATCTCATAAATTCAGCATACGACGCGCACATGGTGTCAACAGGACGGTAACGGCAGAATCACACCTTTAGAGAAAGTTCAGAGAGAAGTAAAGGCAGCTTCAAGTTTCCGTTTTGTTAACGTTCACTTGGGTTAAAATCCTCTCTCTGCTCCGTGCTCGCTGCGCGCTGAACGTGTCGCGCCTGCATTCAGGAATCTCCCTCACCCACCCCCTCCCTCGCAGTCTGCAGCTTGTTAACTCCGCGCCCACGCACACACAGGCACTGACACACACACCAACAGCTCCGCATTTTAGACGGCTTTTGAAGGAGACGGCACTGTTTTAATCGGCCGTCAGCCTCCTTGTTATTGTCCCGCCTTAAGACGAGAGCGAGGCTGCAGCACGCGAGGCTGAGTCGTTTTATGCTTTATGTTGTGTGGGCCGCTGAAGAGGAGGTACTGCTGGCCCACCACCACCAGAGGGCGCCCTGTCTGGAGTGCAGGCTCCAGGCACCAGAGGGCGCTGCCGCCTCACAGGAGCAGCCAGGGTGACAGCCGTCACCCATCACCTGAGACGAGACAGCTGATATCAATCAACAGGGAGGTATATCAGCAGGACGGCATCTCCACCTCATTGCCGAGATATCGCTCTACCAAGGAGGTAACGTATCCAGCCAAACAGATCATCTTGTGACCATTAAATACTTTTTGCCTTTACACAGAAAGAGAAAAGACAGCAGGAGACTGTATTTTGGATAAGTACTCACATTCCTGCACTCACCTGTATTTTCCTGACAAGAGGTGGAGGTGGTGTTTCCACCCTGTGTGTTGCTGGGTGCAGCCGCACCCACACCTGACTGTTTCTGTTCCTTGCCAGCAGTACCGGATCCGACGAGCGGAGGCAGTGGCCACCTGGGGTTCGGGACTTGGCGGCTCCAGTATCCCCGGGGTTCGGTGGCAGAGGAAATCGGGTGGTTCCGGTTCGACTCGGACAGACGTCTCCTGTTGTCGAGCCTGCCCACACGACACCTTTGGAATTCGGTTACTGCTGTATTTGTAATCTGTTGTGTTTGTTGTGTGAGTTCACAACAGTAAAACTTTGTGATTTGACTTTCTCCATTGTCCGTTCATTTGCGCCCCCTGTTGTGGGTCCGTGTTCCTACACTTTCCCAACAGGATATCTCGGCCAACGTCATGGATCCCGAGGGGCGTCAACCGGCTGTTGAACGGCCAATGGAAGAACAGGACGCGCAGGCGTCCGCAGGAGGGGTAATCGGTGAGTTGCAGCGGATCCTCACCGCTTTCACGACTCGGTTAGATTTAATGACCGAGCAGAATGTCCTCCTGAACCGCAGGGTGGAGGCTCTCGCCGCGCAGGTGGAAGCGCGCCCTCCGGGCGCCGCTGCGGCTCTCCCTCCCGTAGACCCCGTGCGTAACATTGACGTTCCACTGGTCGTTCAACGACCCCTCCCACCTTCCCCGGAAGCATACATAAGCCCCCCAGAGCCGTACGGAGGCTGTGTGGAGACGTGCGCGGATTTCCTTATGCAGTGTTCGCTCGTCTTCGCACAGCGTCCAGTTATGTACGCGACTGATGCTAGCAAGGTAGCTTATGTAATAAACCTGCTTCGCGGCGAGGCACGCGCTTGGGCTACAGCGCTCTGGGAGCAAAAGTCACGGCTCCTTCAGACATATGATGGGTTTGTGAGGGAGTTCATAACCGTGTTCGATCACCCCAATAGAGGAGAAAACGCTTCAACTGTGCTACTGTCAATGAGACAGGGGCGTCGGAGCGCAGCTGCCTATGCAGTCGACTTCCGCATCGTGGCTGCGAGGTCCGGCTGGAATAGCGCTGCCCTCCGCGCCGCCTTTGTAAACGGACTGTCATTGGTTCTTAAGGAGCACCTGGTGGCTAAGGACGAACCGCGGGATTTAGATGGGCTCATCGATCTTGTCATACGGTTAGACAACCGGTTAGAAGAACGTCGGTGGGAACGAGACAAAGGGCGTGGCCGGGCACGCGCCGTCCCTCTCCCTTCCGGTTCCGACCGCGCTCCGCCTTCCCCACGCTCCACGGCCCCTGCGCTCCGTGGGGCCACAGCTCCCCCTGCTGACGAAGCTATGGACACGAGTAGGGCAACATTTAGGGCACCAGACGCACAGAGGAGACGGGCCCACGGAGCTTGTTTTGTTTGTGGTGCGATAGAGCACCATATGAGGGACTGCCCCGAGCGGTTAAACTCCAACGCCCCGCCCCTAGAGACTGGGCTAGGGGTGGGCCGAGACATTCACGTGGGACACACCCACATTGCCACACGACTCCCAGTCACGATCCTTTATGAGGACTCAACCCTGAAGGCCCCAGCACTGGTGGACACGGGCTCTGAGGGGAATCTGTTGGACAGCAGATGGGCCAGGGAGATAGGGCTCCCTCTGGTGGCGCTTACCTCGCCTGTACAGGTTCGGGCACTAGATGGCTCCCTACTCCCTCCGATCACGCATAAGACACCACCTGTAACTCTGGTGGTGTCAGGAAATCACCGGGAGGTGATCGAGTTTTTTGTGACTCAGGCCACCTCCCGTGTGGTTTTAGGATTTCCCTGGATGTTGAAGCACAATCCCCGGATTGATTGGCCGTCCGGGGTAGTGGTTCAGTGGAGTGAGACCTGCCATCGGGTGTGTCTAGGTTCCTCGGTTCCTCCCGGCTCCCGAGCTAAGGAGGAGGTCAGAGTCCCGCCCAATCTGGGGACGGTGCCGGTGGAGTACCACGACCTTGTCGATGTGTTCAGCAAGGATCTGGCTCTCACTCTCCCCCCCCACTGTCCGTATGATTGTGCCATTGATTTGGTTCCGGGCAGTGAGTTCCCGTCCAGTAGGCTGTACAACCTCTCACGGCCTGAGCGCGAATCAATGGAGACCTACATCCGGGACTCGTTAGCTGCCGGGTTGATCCGGAATTCCACCTCCCCGATGGGCACAGGTTTCTTTTTTGTGGGCAAAAAAGATGGCGGACTTCGTCCATGCATTGATTATAGGGGGTTGAACGAGATCACGGTTCGCAACCGATACCCGTTGCCCCTGTTGGATTCAGTGTTCACACCCCTGCATGGAGCCCAGATTTTCACCAAGCTCGATCTTAGAAATGCGTACCACCTGGTTCGGATCCGGAAGGGAGACGAGTGGAAGACGGCATTTAACACCCCCTTAGGTCACTTTGAGTACCTGGTCATGCCGTTCGGTCTCACAAACGCTCCCGCGACTTTCCAAGCATTGGTTAATGATGTCTTGCGGGATTTCCTGCACCGGTTCGTCTTCGTATACCTAGACGATATACTCATCTTTTCTCCGGACCCTGAGACCCATGTCCAGCATGTACGTCAGGTCCTGCAGCGGTTGTTGGAGAACCGGCTGTTTGTGAAGGGCGAGAAGTGTGAGTTCCACCGCACGTCTTTGTCCTTCTTGGGGTTCATCATCTCCTCCAACTCCGTCGCTCCTGATCCGGCCAAGGTTGCGGCGGTGAGAGACTGGCCCCAACCCACAAGCCGTAGGAAGTTGCAACAGTTCCTAGGCTTTGCTAATTTCTACAGGAGGTTCATTAAGGGCTACAGTCAGGTAGTTAGCCCCCTGACAGCCCTGACCTCACCAAAAGTCCCCTTCACCTGGTCGGATCGTTGCGAAGCCGCGTTCAAGGAGTTGAAACGGCGCTTCTCGTCTGCACCTGTTCTGGTGCAGCCCGATCCTAGTCGCCAGTTAGTGGTTGAAGTGGACGCCTCGGACTCAGGGATAGGAGCCGTGCTGTCCCAGAGCAGGAAGACCGATAAGGTCCTTCACCCGTGTGCCTATTTTTCCCGCAGGTTGACCCCAGCCGAACGGAACTATGACGTCGGCAATCGAGAGCTCCTTGCGGTGAAAGAGGCTCTTGAGGAGTGGAGACATCTGTTGGAGGGAACGTCCGTGCCATTCACGGTTTTCACTGACCACCGGAACCTGGAGTATATCAGGACCGCCAAGCGGCTGAATCCCAGGCAAGCCCGCTGGTCACTGTTCTTCGGCCGTTTTGACTTCCGGATCACCTACCGTCCCGGGACCAAAAATCAAAGATCGGATGCCTTGTCCCGGGTACATGAAGATGAGGTCAAAACGGAGTCGTCGGATCCCCCGGATCCCATCATCCCGGAGTCCGCTATCGTGGCCGCCCTCACCTGGGACATGGAGAAGACCGTCCGGGAGGCCCTGACACGAGACCCGGACCCCGGAACCGGACCGAAGAACAAACTCTACGTCCCACCAGAAGCCAGGGCTGCAGTTCTGGACTTCTGTCACGGTTCTAAGCTCTCCTGTCATCCTGGGGTGCAAAGAACCGTGGCAGTCGTCCGGCAGCGCTTCTGGTGGGCGTCCCTGGAGGCCGACGTCCGGGGTTACATCCAGGCCTGTACCACCTGCGCCAGGGGCAAGGCCGACCACTGCAAGACATCGGGATTGCTACAGCCGCTGCCCGTGCCTCATCGCCCCTGGTCTCACATCGGCCTGGATTTTGTCACGGGCCTCCCGCCGTCCCAGGGAAACACCGTCATCCTCACGATAGTGGACCGATTCTCCAAGGCGGCCCACTTCGTGGCCCTCCTGAAGCTACCAACGGCCCAGGAGACAGCGGACCTCCTGGTCCACCACGTCGTCCGTCTGCATGGGATACCATCAGACATCGTCTCCGATCGCGGTCCCCAGTTCTCCTCGCACGTCTGGAGGAGCTTCTGCCGGGAGCTGGGGGCCACGGTCAGTCTCTCGTCCGGGTATCACCCCCAGACCAACGGGCAAGCAGAACGGGCCAACCAAGAGATGGAGCAGACCCTACGTTGTGTGAAAGCCGCGCACCCGACGGCCTGGAGTACCCACCTGGCCTGGATCGAGTACGCCCACAACAGTCAAGTATCATCAGCCACCGGCCTCTCCCCTTTTGAGGTGTGTTTGGGGTATCAGCCCCCGTTGTTTCCGGTGGTCGAGGGAGAGGTCGGTGTGCCCTCGGTCCAGGCCCACCTGCGGAAGTGCCGTCGGGTGTGGCGTGCCGCCCGTTCTGCTTTGTTGAAGGCCCGGACGAGGGCGAAGAACCATGCAGACCGGCGGCGGACCACGGCTCCTACGTATCGTCCTGGGCAGGAAGTGTGGTTGTCCACCAAGGACATTCCCCTACAAGTGGACTCCCCAAAACTACAGGAACGATACATTGGTCCGTTTAAAATTCTCAAGGTCATCAATCCCGCCGCAGTGAGGCTTCAGCTTCCGGCCTCACTGCGGATTCATCCAGTGTTCCATGTTTCCAGAATCAAACCTCATCACACCTCACCCCTCTGCACTCCGGGTCCGGCACCACCTCCTGCCCGGATCATCGACGGCGAGCCGGCTTGGACTGTACGCCGGCTCCTGGACGTCCGACGGATGGGCCGGGGTTTGCAGTATCTGGTGGACTGGGAAGGGTACGGCCCCGAAGAGCGCTCCTGGGTGAAGAGGAGCTTCATCCTGGACCCGGCCCTCCTGGCCGACTTCTACCGTCGCCACCCGGACAAGCCTGGTCGTGCGCCAGGAGGCGCCCATTGAGGGGGGGGGTCCTGTTGTGTGGGCCGCTGAAGAGGAGGTACTGCTGGCCCACCACCACCAGAGGGCGCCCTGTCTGGAGTGCGGGCTCCAGGCACCAGAGGGCGCTGCCGCCTCACAGGAGCAGCCAGGGTGACAGCCGTCACCCATCACCTGAGACGAGACAGCTGATATCAATCAACAGGGAGGTATATCAGCAGGACGGCATCTCCACCTCATTGCCGAGATATCGCTCTACCAAGGAGGTAACGTATCCAGCCAAACAGATCATCTTTTGACCATTAAATACTTTTTGCCTTTACACAGAAAGAGAAAAGACAGCAGGAGACTGTATTTTGGATAAGTACTCACATTCCTGCACTCACCTGTATTTTCCTGACAAGAGGTGGAGGTGGTGTTTCCACCCTGTGTGTTGCTGGGTGCAGCCGCACCCACACCTGACTGTTTCTGTTCCTTGCCAGCAGTACCGGATCCGACGAGCGGAGGCAGTGGCCACCTGGGGTTCGGGACTTGGCGGCTCCAGTATCCCCGGGGTTCGGTGGCAGAGGAAATCGGGTGGTTCCGGTTCGACTCAGACAGACGTCTCCTATCGTCGAGCCTGCCCACACGACACCTTTGGAATTCGGTTACTGCTGTATTTGTAATCTGTTGTGTTTGTTGTGTGAGTTCACAACAGTAAAACTTTGTGATTTGACTTTCTCCATTGTCCGTTCATTTGCGCCCCCTGTTGTGGGTCCGTGTTCCTACACTTTCCCAACACTTTATGGATAAAATAAATAATTCATGGTAATCGCGAATATGAAAAATACCCATGGCACCCCTGACGATCGATCACGGCACCCTAGGGTGCCGCGGCACCCCGGTTGAGAATCACTGCTTTAAGTTACTTTAGTCTTAGTTTAGTTCTGTTTATCACATTTATTGCATAATGCTTGGTCACAGGTTTTTATTATTATTTATCTTCAGTGTTGCTTATCTGATTATGTTCCATTTGTTATTCATTGCATTTTCTGTTCTGTTTTTTGCATTATTCTGTATTCACCAATAGTTTGTTTTGCCTTCATCAGTTATTGTATTCTCTTTTGTCTCAGCCAGTATCTGTTTCATCCTAGTTTGGTTTAATATTAACTTCCTTGTTTTTGTTGGGTTTTTTCCTCTTTAGACTAGTCACAGTATTTCTTAGTTCTGCTCCTTTTTGTTTTGCTAACGCATTATTGTTCATCTAGAACACGTCACGTTATGCAGTTAGTTTTTCTGTCACCGACTTATCTTGCTTTGCACCACTTTGTTTTTCCCTCCCGCACTCTCATGCCTTTCTTCCCTCTTCTTCGCTCGCTAAACCACACCTCTTTCCAGAACCTTCCACACACCTGCTTCACATCACCTTAATTAGTTTGCTCTTTATTAAAACCCTCACAGTTCCACAGCTCACTGCCCGATTGCTGACTTTGTTCACTTTCTCGCCTCTCATTCTTGTCGAGTTTGCTCTTGTGTGTTTTGACCTTGCTTTTGTGCTCTGACCTCCGACTTGCTGTATCTTGAACGCCACCTCTGTTTTCACTCTGCCTTTGTTTTGCCTGCTTTATACCTCGACGCCGTGTGAACGAACCCTGCCTGATTTATGGACCACGTCCCAGCCTGTACCGTGTCTGATACCTCTGCTCCCTTGTCTGACTACCTGTGTACCAACCCAA
The DNA here is from genome assembly GCF_902500255.1 of Thalassophryne amazonica. NCBI lineage: Eukaryota > Metazoa > Chordata > Actinopteri > Batrachoidiformes > Batrachoididae > Thalassophryne > Thalassophryne amazonica. The sequence continues at coordinate 37,075,985 of NC_047119.1, read as the reverse complement.
TGCCTGGTTTCAAGATAAAGCCTTTTATTCATCTAAACCAACCATGCCTGTGAGTCTGCATTGGTCTGCTACTGCTTCCGGTTTCAGCCCACCAAGAGTCCTGACAGCCACATCATGCCACTGACATTTCATGCATTTTGGTCGCTATAACTGAGCATACATCCCAAGTGGGTTTTTTCTCTCTCTCTCATTTCAAGTTTTGCCATTTTGCAGTTAAAGCATTAAAAAAAATCTATCACAGAGAAGAACCCAAGCTATGATGACATCCTACTTTCAATGGAATTCCCATCAATCAGAGGCCTAAATGTTGAAAGCGGCCCAAAATTCAGTGGTAAAGCTTCCTTAAACATTTAACAATCAAGATCTGGATCCAAGGTAGAACTAATCCACTACCGTGTAAAATTTTCAGGTTGATCTCAGAAACAATTTGCGAACCATGCATCCAGACAAGCAGAGGGACACAATGAACCGGACACAGTCCCCTCTTCCTGCCCTTGGGGGTGGGTTTAAGTTAATAATTAACCTCGTGGCTGGCTGTTCTGTCTGTAGGTGACAGTGATAAAGCTGCAAGCCTTCAGACTCTGTCACCACACACGCCGTTGAATGGTCACCACAAGTGTGCAGGATGGATGTGTTTTAGCTCTACAGGGAGAACACTCCCGCTGAGAACTACACAGCAAATAAACATCATTATAATATAGCCTAAAGAAATGCTGCACTACTTCAATCTGAGTGAGTGTACACCAAAGTATATCCAAATCAGGAAGGTCATTGTACTGGAGTCCAACCTGCACACAGAGCACACTCATTTTAAGAAATATTGCTGCTCCTTAAGTGAAGTCAAAGTTGAATTCTCTTGACAGCACTGATAGCATCAGTAATTTTCTTAATTACATTTTCTGTAGTTTGTCAAACTGCCACTCATAAAATCATGTATACACAAGAAATTTTTTATTGCTTCTTAGCCCTTTCTGATTGTACTCTTTGGTGTTGTGAAGCTGTTAATTAACATCAACAGGTACAAATCCAGCTCAGGAATCACACTGCCTTTTCTTCCTGAGTATAAATGGCACCAGAGTATAAGTTGCACTTTTTCTTTATGTAGAACTCACTTTTAACACAGCATTTCCCCTTGATGGAAGTATAACAATGGACAGGAATTCAGTGTAGCACATGTGCACACCACAGTGTCTCCTGTTACTTAATATAAGCACTTTTAAATTACAAAAATAAGCAAGACAGACAAACGTGATGGACAGCATATACACAGTAAAATCACCAGTGGTAGTTTTACACTGGTAATTTTATTGAGTAGGATGTTATTTCATGCAGTTTGGATAACAGGAAACACCAGATGGACACGGATGGAGAAGTGAACAGTAGATTTAAGCAGGAAGTCCTCGGGTTGTGGCATGTACCATTAGGATTTAAATTCCAAAAATGAGCAAGATGGACATATACCCGTGCGATGGACAACATATTTAGGGAATAACCCTGTTGTGTCCGCTGATTCGCAGACATTCATGCTGGTTATACAGTCGCAAATAGAGCTTTACCAGCAATGCGTAAGTGGAGCCAGTAAAAAGGAGTTTTAAGGCGACATGTTAGCAGAGGTGTAAAACGGCTATTTGCAACCGTATAACAGCATGAACGTCCTCAAATCATCAGACACAAGGGGGTTATTCCCATTCTAATTCAATTCCATCATTCACACGGTTTATTTTTCGGTAGGTAATTCGGCCAGCAAGGCTTACCATTGAGCCGAGGCAGCGTCACTTCAACAGCGGTCAGGGCATGGAGTAATCCATCAAATGTGAAAATCCATCAAATGTGAAACAGTAATTCTGTATCAGAATCCACATCATTACTTTCATATGGTAGCTTAAATTCACCCATTTCTGGGGCAGCATCAGTACATGACTTTCACACGCTCTCAGCTAACAGCGCTAACAGCTAGCAGAGTGCGCAGCCAGTGTTCTGTCGAATTGTGCATCTTATCGCATAAATCGACAGTTCCGCGTCCCGACTATATTAAGCATGTGTGCGCATGCACAGTTGTGCAGAGGACAGGAATGACATTCACACGAATCACATCTCATCAGAACACCGGTCAGGGCGCGGAGTAATACATCAAAATATGAAACGGTCAAATATTTTGCCACCGTTACCCCAATATTATAAAGTCTGAAATCGCACACGATTAACCAATCAGATTTGGGGGAAAAATGTAATTGATTACAATGGATGTTATTTGACAAAGAAGAACATGGATTACTGACCCTCAGTGCTGGAAACGCAACACTAAAAATGCATTTAATTTCATTATTGCTCTGTATTTTGGGATTTTTTTGTGAATTGTTGTAGTGTACTTTGATTATTGGAGTTTCTTTTTTTTAGCAAGTCGATTCCTGGGAATCATAATTTTTGTTATTATTATTAAAACAAAGAACACACAATTTTATGGAGAAAGGGTGAGCCTAGGACAAAACTATTGATTTTGAGGGGTAGGGGAGTGAGTAAAAGGCAAGGTCAAAGATCAAGGTCAAAATTTTGATCCAATGATAATATACTGGGGACATTTAGAATGACTATTTTGAGTAACTGGTTAAATATAAATTGGCAGTTGCTATGCATCACCAATACGAAGTTATGTTACCTTTCTGTTTGTCACATAACCTTAGGACCCTGTCCCACTGGCGCGTTTAGAAGGATTTGCATATGGACTGCGCACAAAATTGGCCCATATTCGCCAAACATCCACAATATCTGTGTAACATGCCTGTATGAGTCGGCCGTCATCCAAACACGCCCGTGATCATCCGCAGAGGCACGCATGTCCGCAGCCAGGATTTTTGAGCTGTTCAAAAATCTGAATGCAGATGACATCCGCCTTACAGAATAACAGAATCTTAAAAAGGAATAGTTTGGACCATGTGTCATGCTTAGTTCATGTTACGGGTTGACATATGTCACATGTCATAGAATCCAATGGACGTTGAGCTTGTTTGACCTTTACTTCGAAGACCAAGTATTCAGCAATGTCAAAACTATTCCATTATTCATCCTAATAGCTCAACCAATAATTTGCACTTTTTGCCAAATTTGGGGTAACTTTAACTTTTGACCCCTGTACAAACTGAAACTGACCTTTGTCACCATCCTTGATGTTTTTACCCCATAACTCCATAACATTCATTCACAGATTGGCCAAACTATACCTTTTTGGAATCTCTGTGATCAATCAAAAAATATGATATAGTTTTCAATATGATTAGAGCATCTTTTAATTTTGCCCCCTGTGTAATTCTTCAGTTGAGCCCTACCTGGCTGCCTATTGAAAATTCAGGTGGCTAAGGAGTATTTGTACCAAATTTGATGCTTGTATCACCATTTGCAGGATTCCACTCTAAATATTCTCTTATCTGCTGCACTATGTGGCCAGGTGAAATGTGGGCATCCCTTTGGCCTTCCTCATGTTCCCTGGCTCTCAACACTGACCTGCGTGCTGGATGATAGCCAGAAAAAAATGTGCCACATGGCCAAAATGTTGCAAACTAAAAATTCTGTTACTCCACCACAAAGCATTTATATCCCCACTTAGTCTCTCCAAAAGGGGGTGACAAAAAACAAACTCTGGGACCAGCACTGGTTCAGTCACACAATAGCAAGTATAGAAAAATCACATTTTTTTTTGTTGTGGGAAGAGTTCCCATTTTTATCACCATTTGAGTCACACATAATTTAATTTCAGATTGCTGACCTGCTATCTGTTAGTGGCCACAGCCGGATATTGAGTGTTTGGGGGAAATTAAAGCTCCAGAGACGGTTTTTACCCCGGAGAAAACAAACAGCTCATCAAGCTTCCATCACCGTTAGCACTGATTGAAAAATAATGACTTTACTACAAGTATTGACTGAAATACCATGAACCTTTATCTTCAGGGCAATAGAATTGCCTCTCTATAGACATCAACCAATTAATGCATGCAACACAGATTTGATGGTGTAATGACAGACAAGTCTCAGTATAATAAAATCTCATTGTAAACAAATGGCAAATAAATTAATTAATAAAAAAATGGAAAAAGGGAATAAAAAATTAAGACATGGTTGAGCATTGCAGGTTCTAGGGTTATACTTCTAATGTTAATTTTTGAACATTGGCACTGGACAGAGAAGTCATCATCCACCAGGCCCGACGCAGGCTACAGCGGCGAGCAGCTACCGACAGGCCCGAAGCAAGCTACAGAGGCGAGCCATCATCCACCAGGCCCGACGCAGGCTACAGCGGCGAGCCATCATCCACCAGGCCCGACGCAGGCTACAGCGGCGAGCAGCTACCGACAGGCCCGAAGCAAGCTACAGAGGCGAGCCATCATCCACCAGGCCCGACGCAGGCTACAGCGGCGAGCCATCATCCACCAGGCCCGACGCAGGCTACAGCGGCGAGCAGCTACCGACAGGCCCGAAGCAAGCTACAGAGGCGAGCCATCATCCACCAGGCCCGACGCAGGCTACAGCGGCGAGCCATCATCCACCAGGCCCGACGCAGGCTACAGCGGCGAGCCATCATCCACCAGGCCCGACGCAGGCTACAGCGGCGAGCCATCATCCACCAGGCCCGACGCAGGCTACAGCGGCGAGCAGCTACCGACAGGCCCGAAGCAAGCTACAGAGGCGAGCCATCATCCACCAGGCCCGACGCAGGCTACAGCAGCGAGCCATCATCCACCAGGCCCAACGCAGGCTACAGCGGCGAGCAGCTACCGACAGGCCCGAAGAAAGCTACAGTCGCAAATAGAGCTTTACCAGCAATGCGTAAGTGGAGCCAGTAAAAAGGAGTTTTAAGGCGACATGTTAGCAGAGGTGTAAAACGGCTATTTGCAACCGTATAACAGCATGAACGTCCTCAAATCATCAGACACAAGGGGGTTATTCCCATTCACCAGGCCCGACGCAGGCTACAGCAGCAAGCCATTATCCACCAGGCCCGACGCAGGCTACAACAGCGAGCCATCATCCACCAGGCCCGACGCAGGCTACAGCAGCGAGCCATCATCCACCAGGCCCGACGCAGGCTACAGCAGCGAGCCATCATCCACCAGGCCCGACGCAGGCTACAGCGGTGAGCAGCTACCGACAGGCCCGAAGAAAGCTACAGAGGCGAGCCATCATCCACCAGGCCCGACGTAGGCGACAGCGGTGAGCCATCATCCACCAGGCCCGACGCAGGCTACAGCAGCGAGCCATCATCCAGCAGGCCCGACGCAGGCTACAGCAGCGAGCCATCATCCGCCAGGCCCGACGTAGGCTACAGCGGTGAGCGATCATCCACCAGGCCCGACGCAGGCTACAGCAGCGAGCAGCTACCGACAGGCCCGAAGCAAGCTACAGAGGCGAGCCATCATCCACCAGGCCCGACGTAGGCTACAGCGGTGAGCCATCATCCACCAGGCCCGACGTAGGCTACAGCGGTGAGCCAGCTTCCACCAGATCTGACGCAGGCTACAGCAGCGAGGCAGAATTCATCAGGCCCGACGCAGGAGATAGCGGTGAGCCAGCTACTGAGTTAGCCGAGAAGTAGGTTAGCAAACAAACTATTTGTGTCCAAAGATGCCATCGAAGAGAAACCTTTCTTTGGAGGAGTGTGACGAAATCAGAAAGTCACTTGATACTTTAACGGAAGATGTTGCTTTAATCCGTCAGGACCAAAAGAGAATCATTGCGCTTCTGGATGAAGTGAAGCAATTACGAGAAGAAAATAAGGAAAAGAACAGGAGGATCACAGAGCTTGAAAGGAAAGTTGATGAGTTGGAACAGTATACAAGAATGAAAGATATTGTAATCACGGGGTTTAAGATCAAACCCAGGTCGTATGCTCATGCGGTGATTGCGAATAACAAACAGAATGAGCCCAGTGAGGAAGAGTCAAGCTCTATTGAGCAACAGGTAGCAGCCTTTCTCAATGTGCACGATATTTCACTGGATGTAAGTGATTTGGAAGCCTGTCACACATTACCGAGAAGAAGACGAGAGGACGTGCCAGCCCTGATATTACGTTTTGCAAATCTCAAGAAAAAGATTACCTTAATTAAACAAGGAAGAAAACTGAAAGGTACTAATGTCTATATGAACGATCACCTGACACGGAAAAATGCCGAAATTGCCAGAAAAGCCAGACACCTGAGGAAACTAAAAAAGATCCAAAGCACTTGGGTAAATAACTGTAAAGTCTTTATTAAGCTCAATGGGTCACCGTAGGAGGCTAAGGTGTTGGTGGTTAAGAACCTCAGTGACTTAGATATTTATGAGGGGACGTCTACTACTACTACTACTACTACTACTACTACTACTACTACTACTAGAGATTTAGTTACTGGTGAATTTTGAGCCTTTGATGAACACAAAGACAAAGATGAATCAAGAGATGGTAATTCTTGATCGATTATTACTAATAGTATAGAATTCATTTTTATTAAAAAAAAAAGATGAGTACAGATTCAGAATTATATCAAAGGACAATGCATTTGGAGCAACTGAATCTATTTTCATATACTGATTATAATTTTCAAGACTTAGAAAATGAACTAGACCCGGATAATACTTTTTACTCTACATTTAATGTTGATTCTAAATATTATACTGTTGATGATTTTCTACATGCTATGACAATGAAGGAAAAACTGTCAATTATCCACTTTAACTGTAGAAGTATGTATGCTAATTTTAATGTTATCAAAGTGTTGTGTGGGCCGCCAGAAGAGGAGGTACTGCTGGCCCACCACCAGAGGGCGCCCTGCCTGAAGTGCGGGCTTCAGGCACAAGAGGGCGCTGCCGCCACAGACACAGCCGGGAGTGACAGCTGTTACTCATTACTTCCTGACAGCTGTCACTCATTCTTCATCATCTCACTCCATAAAACCCAGACGTCATCTCCACCTCATCGCCGAGATATCATACTTCATTGGAGGTAATATCATCAGCCATTTGTGTTTATCTTAAGCTGTATATTGTGAGTGTTTGCAGGAGTACCGGTCCCTCTTCCTGTGGAGGCTGAGTTAGTGCAGGACGGCACTCTTTTCCTCTGAGGGATCACTGTAAATTCATCAGCATATTGAGTGAGAGGTGGAGGTGGCATTCCCACCGTTGTTGTTACTGGGTGTACACACACCCACACTTGACTGTCTTTGTTCTCGCCAGCAGTACCAGATCCGACAGTCGGGGACGGTGATCACCTGGGAATTCGGGACTTGGCGGCTCCAGTATTCACCAGGTTCTGTGGCGGCGGAAATCGTGTGGTTCCGGCTCCTCTCAGGACAGACGTCTTCTATCCTCGAGCCTGCCCACACGTCACCTTTGTGGATTGACTGTAATTATATTCTGAGATTGTCTGTATATTCGTTGTGCACATTTCACAACATTAAATTGTTACTTTTTGGCTCATCTATTGGCCGTTCATTTGCGCCCCCTGTTGTGGGTCCGTGTCACTACACTTTCACAACACAAAGAATATATACAGCAGTTTGCACATCCATTTAGTATAATTGCTTTGTCAGAAACTTGGTTTAATGAGGACAAACGTATTGACTTTGAAATAGAAGAATATGAACTTAAGTATGTTAATAGGAAAAATAAAATAGGTGGAGGAGTGGCACTATATATTCATAATAGCATTAGGTTTAAATTAGTAGAGGATATGACTCTGGCTATAGATAATGTTTTAGAAGTTGTTACAATTGAAATCCATAATGATACGGAGAGAAATGTAATTGTGAGTTGTTTGTATCGGTCTCCAGGAACTGATGTAGAATTATTCATTGACTGTGCAGGAAAAATATTATAATATATAATAATATTATAATATAAATAAGAAGGAAAATAAAACTATGTTTATATGTGGAGATTTTAATATAGATATACTAAATCACACAAAGCACAAATGGACTAATGATTTTCTTAATATGATGTTTGGCATGAGCCTTTATCCGACTATAACTAGACCTAGCAGGGTAACAGATCACAGTTCCACTTTAATTGATAACATCTTCACAAATAGCACTATGAATGACATTACAGGTGGCCTAATGGTCTGTGATATATCGGACCATCTACCAGTGTTTATTATATATAACAACAAAATTACAGATTGTAGAGGGAAAAAACACATCTATAAACGGGTTTGTTCGGAGGAAGCAATTAAATCCCTGAACAATGATTTAAATTCCCAGGATTGGAACTTAATTTATTGTGAGAAAGAGGTGGACAAGGCTTATAGTAAGTTTATGGAGATATTTATGGAATTATATGACACACACTGTCCAATTAAGAAATATAGTTGTAAAAAAAAGATTTGTGGAACGTCCTTGGATGACCAAAAGTCTACAGAATGCTTGTAGAATGAAAAATAGTCTTTACAAAATATTTATTAAATTGAAAACTAAGGAAGCTGAAAGAAAATATAAGCTATATAAGAATAAACTAACAGAGCTATTAAGAAATAGTAAAAAATTATATTATAGAAAACAACTGGAAAGGAATAAATGTGATACAAAAAAGGTTTGGGGAATATTAAAAGATCTTATGCAGCATGGAAGGAGAAAAACGATATATCCAGATTATTTTATTGAGAAGGATAAAGACAACCATGAGATGAGTGAAACTGTAAATCATTTTAATGATTTTTTTGTTAATATTGGCCCGGATTTGGCCAATAAAATTTCTGGTAAAGGTCCTGATTCTCCAATACTTATTAAGAGAAATAGAAATTCATTTTTTTCTCTCTCATATAGATGAACTTGAAATTATTACTATTGTTAGAAAATTTAAAAGTAAATCTTCAACTGATTTTCAAGATATTAATATGATACTGGTTAAAAAAGTAATAGAAAGTATTGTCAAACCACTTGTATATATTTGTAATTTATCTTTTATAACAGGAAAATTTCAAGGCAAAATGAAAATGGCTAAAGTTGTCCCTCTATTTAAAAGTGGAGATAAACACATTTTTACAAACTATAGACCAGTTTCTTTACTCCCACAATTCTCTAAATTTTTGGAAAAGCTATATGATAATAGATTAGAGTCATTTATTGGAAAGTATGAAATTCTTAATGAATGCCAATATGGTTTTAGGAGTAAGCGGTCCACTTCAATGGCAGTAATTGAAACCATAGAGGAGATAACCAATACTATAGAGAGAAAGAAATATGCAGTTGGCATTTTTATAGACTTAAAGAAAGCTTTTGATACTCTTAATCATTCAATTTTGATTAAAAAATTAGAAATGTATGGTGTTAGGGGAGTTGCACTGCAATGGATACAGAGTTACTTAACGGAGAGAAAGCAGTTTGTGAAAATGGGTGAGTTTACATCAAATAACTTGGAGATTTTATGCGGAGTACCCCAAGGTTCAATTTTGGGAGCAAAGTTATTTAATTTATATATAAATGACATATTTAATATATCCAAAGTGATGAGAATGATTTTATTTGCGGATGACACAAACATATTTTATGCAAATGAAAATTATAGTGAACTTACCCGTATTATTAATGAGGAATTGAATAAACTAAAAAGTTGGATGGACACAAATAAATTATCTTTAAATCTAGATAAAACTAAAATAATGTTTTTCGGAAATTACAAAGTAAACTCTGAGATAAAGATATGTATAAATGGTGTTCAAATTGAAAGAGTATCAGAATGTAAATTTCTTGGTGTAATAATAGATGAAAAAATAAGTTGGAAAAAGCACATTAGATATATACAGAGTAAAGTTTCCAAAAGTCTCACAGTTATTAATAAAGTTAAATATTTGTTGGAGCATGATGCCCTTTGAGTGTTATATTGTACATTGATTTTGCCTTATTTAACTTACTGTATAGAAGTATGGGGTAACAGCTATAAGAGTTCACTTCATCCCCTCGTTATATTACAAAAACACGCAGTTAGAATTTTGCATAAAGTAGGATATCTAGACCACACAAATGAATTGTTTATCAGGTCAAAATTATTAAAAATGACTGATTTGGTAAAGTTTCATACTGCATTACTAATGTTTAAAGCCAATAAAAATGAACTGCCATGTAATATACAGAAACTGTTCTGTAAGAGAGAAGGACAGTATGGATTGAGGGGATGTGGTAACTTTATAGTAAATTATGTAAGAACTACTCTGAAAAGTTGGTGTGTGTCGGTATGTGGAGTTAAATTATGGAATCATTTGGATAACCACATTAAATTGTGTGGAAACATTTATAAGTTCAAAAAGAAATATAAAGAAATTATGTTAGCACAGTACACAAACGAGTAAAAATGTTAATAGAGTTAGTAAGAAGTGTAGACGATTGCATAGACATTGAACAGTACTTGGTGTATGACATTATGTCAGTAATGATCAGGGTGCAAGACTATTTGTAATTGCTTAGAAGGTAAAAATGTGTTAAACTTTAAATGAATTGAAAATAATGGAATGCCATTGATGCAATTGTTAGTACCTAACTAATGTAGATATAAAATGTAAATGTAAAATGTAAATATGAAATTGTTCTATTCTGTTTAGTTATGTTATTTTCTGATTTCTATCTTATTTGAGTGTATTTAACTGTGGATGGTAACGGGTGTACGGTGTACGGGGTGGGCGTTTACAAGCTTTTGCTTCAGCCCATGCCCTTTCGGCTGCACCTAATTTGAGAAACTGAGTTATTACTGACATAATGTCATACACCAAGTACTGTTCAATGTCTATGCAATCGTCTACACTTCAGCAACTCCATGTTGCTGGCCAACAGCAACATGGAGAAGTTAACAATGGAATTACACAGGAAGCCCTCAGATTATGGAATGGACTATAGGGACTGAATTAAAAACGAAAAGCAAGTAACTGTGCAATGGACAATATTTTGGATGTTATTTGATGCAGTTTAGTTTTAATGTTAAATAAACTCACAGATGCACATGGACTGCTCACCCATGGCGTTGGATTCCATTAGATTGTTTTTAAATCATCTGTTTAATTTGGAGTTGGGGAAAACTTGGAGCGGCAAAACTCCTTCCAAACTGCCGTTAAATATGTGGGACTACAATTTAAACTTCTTTAACTGTTTTGCAGTTCTATATAACATAGGAGTCCACGGGCCTCTGGGCCAATATACTGTAGGACTTCCATATACATACTTGTATCATTGTATCTGAGTCTTTTAGAAAAATAATATGTCATATGGTTGATAATAGCATTAATTTTTATTTTGTCCTGCACAGTCTAGTTCTTGCTGCTTATATAATTGGAAGCAGACTATATACAGGTCAAAGCATACCTCCTGTTGCTTGTTGTAATTGGAACCCTCCAGCCCTTTATCTGGCTCAGCTCGGGGTCGGCCAAATCTATGAGTAAGGGCAGTTGGGGCATCCACACACTCATCTCCAACTGTGCGCTCAAGAAACTGTAAGTGAAGTTGAGAAACACTCTGCTTTTTCCTTTTGACTCCTTCCCGTCGACATACACGCAGTCACATCGTTCCGAAACCTGAACAAGAGACAAGAGGAAAAGACAAATGTGAGACAACCACTAATAATGCCGAAGTTAGAATCTGGTTCAAGTCATCAACCAGTTTTCTGCCTGCCCGTCGGCATTTACACAGGTCAATAGACTGAGTTTGCAGTGATCATTAAGCCCTGAAGTAATAATATTAATTTACAAATATATATGTAAAATACAAATTACAAAATGTCTCTGAAAAGAGTGATGAAAGATTTCAGATTTTGCCAGATTTACAAATGTGGAATATAAAACTAGTTATGCCAACCTTTTTTTTTTTTTTTTTTTTTACCAAAATGGAGGACTGCACTACCGATAACCTGTTAGCATATGTGGTCACATGTTAAAGGTTAACCTCACGGTTACTGTTAAGCATGGTGAGAATATCCAGATGACTATGTGTCACAGTCACCATAATTAACACTGAAGCATAGTATCAACCACAGCTAGCATCTACTGCTGTTAACATGATTGCATATGTTAGCATTAATGGTTGCTGTTGCTAACCCCAGATGGCATTTTCTTTAACACAGCCAATCAGTAGTCAAGCATGTTATATTAACACAACATCTAGAATAAACAGCATTATTATTAGCATTATTATATGGCTGCAACACTAGGTGCGCTCTAATTGGCTAATTACCGGTTGGATATTTTCCCATATCGGACCAGTTATCATGACAATTGGTCCGCAACGCATATTTTCGTTACAAATCTGGAAGCTAAAAACCCGATTAGAAAAAGTAAGTCGCACATGAACATACTCCATAAATATCTAAACTGTTGGGAAGGTGTCGTAACACGGACCCACAACAGGGGGCGCAAATGAACGGACAATGAGTAAGCCAAAAGGTAACAATTTAATGTTGTGATATTACACAACGAAACGTGTCTTAATTTTCACAGTCAATAAACACCAGGTGACGTGTGGGCAGGCTCGAAGATAGAAGACGCCCGACGAGAGAGAAGCCGCGTCCCACACGGCCTCCACCACCAACGGCCTGAAGAACACCAGAGCCGCCAAGTCCCGAGTCCCCAGGTGGCCTCTGTCTTCGGCTGTCGACCCTGGTACTGCTGGCAGAAAACAGAAAGATGATGTGTGAGTGTGAGTCCGCACACTCAGTAATTAACAGTCCAAACACAGTTGGGAGGAAGCACCTCCACCTCCAACCTAGGAACACACTAGCAGCTCCTGTAACCACTTATCTGGATGGAGTGAGAGGCGAAGACGTCGCTTCTCTCACTGACCGCCAACCCAGTTGAAAGGGCACCACAGGACAACGGCTGCAAACAGATCAGACGTAAGTCACAGTTTAAATTCAGCAGAGAAATTACCTTAGTACTGGTAGTCGATTTCTCGGCGGGGAGGTGGAGTTGCAGTCCGGCTTATATGGTGGTGTAGATGAGTGACAGCTGGAGTAATGAGTGACAGCTGTCACTTCCTCTGGGTCTGGCGCCCTCTCGTGCTTGGAGCCCGCACTCCAAGCAGGGCGCCCTCTGGTGGTAGTGGGCCAGCAGTACCTCCTCTTCAGCGGCCCACACAACACTAAACAGTGGATAAACCAGACAGATTGAAACCTTACCAGCTAACTGTTAATCCTACCCGGTTCTTATTGGAATACTGTCCCTTACAAACAATAACGACCGGACCATCTGTTAAGCTAGTGGAGGTAAATAAAGCAAACAAGCCCAACACCATTAGCAACATATTCGGGTAATACTGTAAGTTTGTGTGTTTATATATATATAATGTATATATATATATAATAGCCATATAATAAACAAATTATGAACCTTGCTTGCTCGGCCTGTACGGTCATATCAGACCTCTGTGTTTTTCACACGGACCTCGTTAATGCTCGGCTCATACTGTCAACACCACGGTCTGATATTTCCCCGTACAGACCTCTCACTCGGTTAATAATCAGATCATGTGGGCATCGCACATTCACTTAAGAATTCATGATCCATGAAGCCTTTTCCACTGCATTCCTAATGGTCGGCGTAGCAAGATTTCAGCCGAATGTTTCCTTCTAATCACCATTTCAGACAGTGTTGCCATAGACAGTTGTTAGCTTGATGGTAACTGGCCAAAATCACACTACAAAGACCAACAGGAAAATAAGTACTTATCCAGTACAATGGTCCCTTGTTTATCGCGGGAGTTACGTTCTAAAAATAGCCCGCAATAGGCGAAATCCGCAAAGTAGTCAGCATTATTTTTTTTTACAATTATTAGACATTTTAAGGCTGTAAAACCCCTCACTACACACTATATACACTTTTCTCAAACAGGCATTAACATTTTCTCACGTTTCTCTCGTGTGTAAACACTCTCAAAGTTCAAACCTTAGTAGAAAAATAAGACCAACCTGTTTGTTTGAGAAATAAAAATAGAACGTTTTCCTACAAATAATTATGATGGCTTTTAGGACTAACGAATTTAATTTTAACGATCAACCTACGAGGTTGGACACATAAGAAATTATTAATAGTGACTGACCAGTATTTCACAGTTCCTCTGATCGCGCCTCTTTGTCCTGGCGCCGCTCCGCTGTAGCGTCTTTTTCCACTGAGTGACACCTCAGTGCAGGTGTCTTTTTCCAAGTGAAGAACACAGTTATGGGTAGTTGTTGGTGCTCTTTTTTCTTCTGGGCGAGAAGATTCTTATAAACAGACATGCAGAACACAATGTACATGCTCTGCCTTTGCGGTGCCGTGACCGGCCTGCTTGATGAGGACGCAGAACACAATGCGCTGTAAAAAAAAAAAAAAAGCATGCAAAATTGGACTAAAAAAATCTGCGGAACTGCGAGGTGAACTGCGTTATAGCGAGGGACCACTGTACTGGAAAATGCTACATGGATACATGCAGCAGTTCATCAGTCTTGTACAAAGTCAAATAGTCGCGGTTTTGCAGAAAAATCTCTTGCAGGCTCATGGTGCGGAAGCCGGCTCAGTGGGTGTGTCTCACAGAGCATGCAGGACTTCTGTGACGTATGTTACAGTGATCTAAAATGAGCTACGTCAAGTTTAAATTTTGCTTATAGTTAACTAGGTTCTACACGCACAGACATGGAACTGTGGGACTTTGAGGATGCTTAACATGAAAGCCCAACCATGTTTATTTACACAAGATAATAACAACAGATTCTGCACAATGTGACCCCTTTAAAAGGCGAGAGCGCAAAAGTATCAAAAGTGGAAAAAAAATACTGAAACGTGACTAAAACTGCACAAGCAGTTTAAGTGACAGGAAATCAAAGTGAGTGTTTCAGTTAGAGCTCGTAATTTTCTCCAAACAGAGTGTAATTTTCAGTGAAATGCTCTGTGAAGAATGAAAAAGACATCTTTGAAAGTCTCTGACAAGACAAAAGGGAATACAGTAGATCATTTTACTTCTTTTGTACCACTTAAAATAGTCGAGACAGGGAATCACTCCAAATTTCCGTTTATTCGAGCTGTGAAACTGTTCCGAACTGATATTAGCAATGCCTGATAACTGTGCCGTTGTGTAGGCGGGAGTGTTGTAGCACCCACCAGTGAGCGCACTGAGGTGAGACACAGCAGTGGGAGGTGTGTTTTATTTAAGATTGGAGTCCTATCGCCAGCACCGCCTCACTTATCTTAACAAACCAGTGGCTCCACAGAGGTAATTGGAGAGCACTAGACTGGAGAATAGAGTGTAGCACTGGAAAGGCGAGGTGGGAAAAGTGAGGAAAGAAGAGATTTAGGTCCAACTTCTGAGGTAAGTCAAGTTGAACTCCCGGGGCAAAAAAAATTGAGGGAAGGCAGCCTGTTGAGGTGATTTCCCATCATGCCCACTGATTGGGTTTTCTGAGGCTCTCCAAAATCACTGTTTTTACTGTTTGTTTCATTTTTGTGTTTTTCTTCACAGAAATAATGAACAATGTTTAAAAACAGTGTCATTACTATTGTGGTCTGTAAGGGGGCGCTATAACATTATACATTCTCTTTAACAGCAGCCTATTTTCTTAAATAATATATCAATTTTTCCCAGGAATTACTGGATTTTCAGATTTGGAGTGTACTGCTTTATGCGGTATTAGAAAAATTATATTGTACCTGCATTAAAGATAAATGTCCACCAGTTGGAGATATTCCATCCATCCATCCATTTTCTGTACCCGCTTACTTCAATTAAGGGTCACAGAGTGGGGGGAACTGGAGCCTATCCCAGCAGTCATAGCGCATGAGGCAGGGGCAGAGGCGTCGCCAGGGACTTTGAGACCCATGAAAATACATCTTACTAGCCCCCCCCCCCAAAAAAAATTATTTTGTCATTATGATAATTGTATTAGGGTCCTCTCTATCAGGTTTGACAGACAGAAATGTCTGGACACAATTGCAGGACTCAACACAGCTCTGATTAGTGGTTAGTGGTTAGTAAAAACATTTACTGAAAGATTCAGTGGGGTCCGGTACACAGCAAAGCGGTCCAGATGACTGTAAACAGATCCAAAATATCAGGCATAAGGTGTGGTTGGTACAAACAGGCAGGTGGTCAAAACACAATGTGGTAGCAGGACTTGGAAACATAGTACACAGAGCTGGATGAGAAGGCACAAGGCGCAACGATCTGGCGGGGAACTAGTGTGACCAGTGGAGCTTAAATAAACCCAGGTGATGAGCTGCAGCTTAGAAACAGGTGTGTGGAAAGATCCAGAACAGGGTGTGGCCCAAACAGAGTGTGACGCCCACCACCAAGCACCAAGAGAGATGGACAAGAGAGATAGGGACAGGCAAGAAAAACCCAGCAAGAGAAATCACACATAACAAAACATGGAAACCTAAACTACGACAAAACAAAACTAGAATCTAATCTAAACATGGCAAAACAAAACACATGATAAAACAGAAACACAAAGCAAAAGATTCTAGATCATGACACTGTCTGGGCCCTGTCAATCATGGGCCCCTAGAATCCATCTCCTTATTCTCCCCTTTTCAGCACCCCCAGGTGGGGAGCACCCTGTACAGGACACCAGTCTGTCACAGGGCCACATATAGACGCACAAACACATGCACACCTATGGACAATTTAAAGTTTACAATCCACCTAACTGGCATGTCTTTTTAAATGTGGGAAAAAGCTGGAGCACCCGGAGGGAACCCACGAAAACACCTTGAGTGTTTTCGTGGGTTCGTGGTTGAGGTCTTTCTGTGTCAAACTCCACACAGAAAGACCTCAGGTGGGAGTCGATCTCATGACCTTCTTGTTGTAAGGCAACAGTGCAAACCACTATGTCACGGTGCTGGCCGGAGATATTCCATTTCAGTGCAATATTGCCACCATTTCACCATCTTCACCATTTCAAATGGAATACCTCCACCTTCCAATTCAAGGACCTTGGGACATGACAACGATAATTCTGCTGTTACATACACATGGCTTCTTTGACGATTACTATATCAAAGAAAACACCAACCATGGTTTACCACAATCATTTTTGTATGAACCTTCAAAAATGAAGCATATCATGTTGTCACAACAATGTCTTCTATAAACAGCAGTTGACCTCAAATAGGGAAATGGAATTTATGAAAACACCCATCCGTTATTATTAATCGCCTAATTGATAAATCGGCGAGTTGATATAATGGGCCGATGTGAGCCTCTTAGAGTTAAATCGGTATCAGCATTTGCAACTGCAGATGAATCACAATTAAAAAGAAAAGCAGCATAGAAATGACCTGTGTTCATGGTGAGTTGTTAGTCGTTAAGAATTATTAGAATTACAGCATCCTCTGAGGTTTGGTCAAAGTCAAATCAAGGTGAAAATGTAAAAAAAAAAAACCTGTTATTGCTCAGGAATTCACTCTGAATTATTTATGCAATATATTTTTATAAAGTTTATTTTAAAAAGACTAAAGCTTTTATGAAGTTGTTTTTGTCCTCCAGCTTTTACTGGGGAATCCCGATGTGTACCAATCCATCTGAGAAATAATCCCTCCAGTGTGTTCTGGGTGTCCCTGGGGCCTCCTCACAGTTGACTGAGCCCAGAAGACCTCCCTAGGAAGTTGACCAGAGGCTATTTTCACCAGATACCAGAAACCACCTGAACAGCTGGCTCCTTTCGATCCGAAGAAGCAGTGGCTCTACTCAGGTCCCAGAGTGTAAGCCCAGATTCCCAATGGAGGAAACGCTTTTCCAACAGAGGACTATCATCTTAGATGTGGAGGTGCTGATCCTCATTCACTTCACTCTGGTCCTCAAACCTGCCCAGTGCACATCAATCAATCAATCAATCAATTTTATTTATATAGCGCCAAATCACAACAAACAGTTGCCCCAAGGCGCTTTATATTGTAAGGCAAGGCTATACAATAATTACGTAAAACCCCAACGGTCAAAATGACCCCCTGTGAGCAAGCACTTGGCTACAGTGGGAAGGAAAAACTCCCTTTTAACAGGAAGAAACCTCCAGCAGAACCAGGCTCAGGGAGGGGCAGTCTTCTGCTGGGACTGGTTGGGGCTGAGGGAGAGAACCAGGAAAAAGACATGCTGTGGAGGGGAGCAGAGATCAATCACTAATGATTAAATGCAGAGTGGTGCATACAGAGCAAAAAGAGAAAGAAACACTCAGTGCATCATGGGAACCCCCCAGCAGTCTAAGTCTATAGCAGCATAACTAAGGGATGGTTCAGGGTCACCTGATCCAGCCCTAACTATAAGCTTTAGCAAAAAGGAAAGTTTTAAGCCTAATCTTAAAAGTAGAGAGGGTGTCTGTCTCCCTGATCCGAATTGGGAGCTGGTTCCACAGGAGAGGAGCCTGAAAGCTGAAGGCTCTGCCTCCCATTCTACTCTTACAAACCCTAAGAACTACAAGTAAGCCTGCAGTCTGAGAGCGAAGCACTCTATTGGGGTGATATGGTACTATGAGGTCCCTAAGATAAGATGGGACCTGATTATTCAAAACCTTATAAGTAAGAAGAAGAATTTTAAATTCTATTCTAGAATTAACAGGAAGCCACTGAAGAGAGGCCAATATGGGTGAGATATGCTCTCTCCTTCTAGTCCCCGCTAGTACTCTAGCTGCAGCATTTTGAATTAACTGAAGGCTTTTCAGGGAACTTTTAGGACAACCTGATAATAATGAATTACAATAGTCCAGCCTAGAGGAAATAAATGCATGAATTAGTTTTTCAGCATCACTCTGAGACAAGACCTTTCTAATTTTAGAGATGTTGCGTAAATGCAAAAAAGCAGTCCTACATATTTGTTTAATATGCGCTTTGAATGACATATCCTGATCAAAAATGACTCCAAGATTTCTCACAGTATTACTAGAGGTCAGGGTAATGCCATCCAGAGTAAGGATCTGGTTAGACACCATGTTTCTAAGATTTGTGGGGCCAAGTACAATAACTTCAGTTTTATCTGAGTTTAAAAGCAGGAAATTAGAGGTCATCCATGTCTTTATGTCTGTAAGACAATCCTGCAGTTTAGCTAATTGGTGTGTGTCCTCTGGCTTCATGGATAGATAAAGCTGGGCATCATCTGCGTAACAATGAAAATTTAAGCAATACCGTCTAATAATACTGCCTAAGGGAAGCATGTATAAAGTGAATAAAATTGGTCCTAGCACAGAACCTTGTGGAACTCCATAATTAACCTTAGTCTGTGAAGAAGATTACCCATTTACATGAACAAATTGTAATCTATTAGATAAATATGATTCAAACCACCGCAGCGCAGTGCCTTTAATACCTATGGCATACTCTAATCTCTGTAATAAAATTTTATGGTCAACAGTATCAAAAGCAGCACTGAGGTCTAACAGAACAAGCACAGAGATGAGTCCACTGTCTGAGGCCATAAGAAGATCATTTGTAACCTTCACTAATGCTGTTTCTGTACTATGATGAATTCTAAAACCTGACTGAAACTCTTCAAATAGACCATTCCTCTGCAGATGATCAGTTAGCTGTTTTACAACTACCCTTTCAAGAATTTTTGAGAGAAAAGGAAGGTTGGAGATTGGCCTATAATTAGCTAAAATAGCTGGGTCAAGTGATGGCTTTTTAAGTAATGGTTTAATTACTGCCACCTTAAAAGCCTGTGGTACATAGCCAACTAACAAAGATAAATTGATCATATTTAAGATCGAAGCATTAAATAATGGTAGGGCTTCCTTGAGCAGCCTGGTAGGAATGGGGTCTAATAGACATGTTGATGGTTTGGATGAAGTAACTAATGAAAATAACTCAGACAGAACAATCTGAGAGAAAGAGTCTAACCAAATACCGGCATCACTGAAAGCAGCCAAAGATAACGATACGTCTTTGGGATGGTTATGAGTAATTTTTTCTCTAATAGTTAAAATTTTGTTAGCAAAGAAAGTCATGAAGTCATTACTAGTTAAAGTTAATGGAATACTCAGCCTGGCTACAGTGCTGAAAAGAAACCTGGGGTTGTTCTTATTTTCTTCAATTAGTGATGAGTAGTAAGATGTCCTAGCTTTACGGAGGGCTTTTTATAGAGCAACAGACTCTTTTTCCAGGCTAAATGAAGATTAGTGAGACGCCATTTCCTCTCCAACTTACGGGTTATCTGCTTTAAGCTGCGAGTTTGTGAGTTATACCACGGAGTCAGGCACTTCTGATTTAAAGCTCTCTTTTTCAGAGGAGCTACAGCATCCAAAGTTGACATCAGAGGTCAAAGTCTGATGAAGCCAACAGAACCACATCATCTCCATAAAGCAGAGATGTAATTCTGAGGTCACCAAACTGGACACCTTCCAACCACTGACAAGTTGAAATCCTTTGTTGAAACCCTTTGGTGACAAGGAGAAACCCTGGTGGAGTCTAACACCCATCAGGAACAGGACTAATGCACTGCCATGAATGTGAACACAGCTCCCTCTTTGGTCACACAGACTGGATCACACTTTGCAGTGATCCCTGTACCTCATACTCCCGCAGCAACCCCCATAGGACACCTCAGAAGACCTGGCCATACTCCCAAGCCCCCTCTAGTATCCATGTGAGGGTAATTAACTGGTTCACTATTCCACAAGCAGGACAGAACCAACAACACTCCTGAATCCAAGTGTAGGCCAAAGTGTCGTCTCAAGCTTTCCCAGGGTGGCTGACAACAGTGACTCCTCTATAGTTGGAATATACTCCCTGGTCCCCATTTTTAAAGCCCACGTCACTAAAAATCCAAAATGGAAATTTGAGAGGGGAAAAGGAAAAACATGATAATCAGTCATTAAAATGTCAGAAAATATTTTGAAAACACTACATTTTGAATTACATTTTGTTCATTTTGTCTAACAAACATTTTATTTTTTTTCTCACCATTTTAGTTAATTTCATAGCTGGAACATGTAAAAGACCCATGATTATGAAAATGAGCAACGATTGCCTTGGAAAAATAAGTTCATTCCAACCTACACTTAGCTTCAAAACCACATATATGTGGAGAGAGAGAGTGACCAAGAGAGGAGGAAGAAGTGTCTGCTTTGACTGCATTCAAAGAAAATCCTTTCTGCAGGATTGTGCAGAGTTGTGATCATGTTGTCTCTGTTTTAGATCATGTTGTCTTTGTTTTAGATCACGACCACTGTCAAAGCATCAGAAAACACTGATTTATGTCTCATTTAATAGTTCTGCGCAGAATCTCTCTCTCTCCTATCATATTTATATTTAATTCAACTATCTCCCTTCATCTTTTTCTTTTGCAGCAAAATTCATCCAAAATCCTTTCCACAGGGTTGTGCAGACTTGTGAACTTTTAGAACATTACTTTTAATCAGAAAACACTGTTTTATTTCTCTGATTTAGCAGATTTCTGTGTGGAAACTCTCTTTCTCACAGATCCCATTCACTACATACTTACCTCGACCATCTCCCATCATCTCTTTCAGCTAAATTAATTCAAAATCCTTGCGGCTGGGTTGTGTGTATGACCATATTATTTAAGTTTTAAAGCATAGCTGCAGTGAAACAATCAGAAATTAACAGTTTACTTCTCTGATGTACGACATTTCTGTGAGGAAATCGTCTCTGACAGACAACCACATCCAGTTGTCATCATCACCCACCAAGCATCTGTAAACCAACCAACAGGTGGAAGATGCATCTACAAGTAGGTGAAATAAATTTGCTTTTTCAATTCATCTGGTGCATCAAAGTTCAACAGATGTGAAAAGGGTTGTCTTCGTTGTGTGTACTTTTTGAGTTACCATATTAAAACTGGAGTAAACAGACTCACCTGTCTAGGGGAGGTGATGGTCTAGTGGTTAGCATTGGGCTTGAGACCAGAAGATCCTTGCTTCAAATCCCAGCCTGACTGGAAAATCACTAAGGGCCCTTGGGCAAGGTCTTTAATCCCCTATTGCCTTGTATGGCAGCACCCTCACATCGGGGTGAATGTGAGGCATTATTGTAAAGCTCTTTGAGTGTCTGATGCAGAGGGAAAAGTGCTATATAAATGCAGTCCATTTTTTGTTCAATGCATTTTAGAGGGTACATGCCTCAGCTTTTCCAACGTCAAGGAAGACTTAATTACAGATAACCAATTAATTAATTTGGCTCAAGCAGAGGTAATTATTACTTTCAAGAGTCAAAGCTGAAAATGTGACTGAATCACACACTAAAGAGAAACTACAAAATTTTAATTGGCACAGAATAGCTGAGAGATAATGGCTAATTTACAAAGTTAACAATAGATGGAGCCTGCAAACAAATTTGTTTAACACTACAGTTTACATATTATTTTGTAAATGTCATTCATTCATTTAAAAATAGCACAACCTTATGTTAGAATTTGAAAATGAGTCTTCATTATTGCACTCCTCTGACATTTCTGCTGCCTTATAGCCAAATCAGTTTATATTCCAAGTCAGAACTGCAAAGCTTGTGAGTATGTAAACTCATTTTCTCATATCCTGCTTTTGTAATGCAAAAGATTTTTGCAATAAAAACAGTAATAATGAATTCCATCCTGGAGGAAAAAAACAAACAAATGACTCATCTGATGTCTGGCTCCTTACCTTGACAACATCCTGGTCTGTGGACGTGCAGCTGGTGTAGTTAGTGACGTCAGTGACCGAGCCATCGACCTCCACAGCCAGAGTCGTCACAGGCACAGACACCATTTTACCCGTCAGAACTGCAGTATTCAAGATGTCAGTGTTCTGTGCAGGAAGACGGACACGAATACAGCCACTGTTAGCTGCCTGTTGCTGCAGAGTCGCACTTTATTTTCTCCCATCTACTGGTACACAAGCTGAATGGCTGATACAAGCGTGCCCACATGCACTTACAAATGAGTTTTCACCTACAGTACATATAACAAACTGTAGGAGAGGAGAGGGTACACCTCTGCCAGCTTTTTCAACCACATCAAGACACTCCAATCTGTCGACCTCTAATCCTATAAACAACCCAACACCGCCAGACTAACTCATTCTTACTGAGTCTGCAGTTATCACCATTCACATCAAACGGTGTGGTTATAAACAAAGAAAATAATTACATCCATTTAATTGTTCATTTTTAAATTTAGCTCTATGCATCACTGAAAAATTAGTTTTTAAAATTTCATTTATTTATTTTAACCAAAAATAAATCGTGGAATTGCCCTTGGATCCACATACAGTTTTAAAATTTAAAGGTTAAGTCTATGCCCCCAGCCCTTGACCAGTTTTAAATAAATCTGATCTATATGGGTTTGGTTTTTTTTTTTAGTAAACCTGGTAACAAATCACTAGAAAAGGGACTCAGAGTAGAACACCCCACACCTTACACCTGTGGTGAATTAGTAGTAGTACTAGTAGCAGTAGTAGCAAGTAGTAGCAATAATCATCTGTATAGATATTCATAGTCCATGAGCCAATCATCAATTTGGAACTAATCAGTACCAAGTAAGGTGGCAAAACGACACAGAATCCAGCCTCACAGTGCAGCAGATAACAGAATATTTGCAGAGGAATCCTTCAAATCCGGTTACAAGCACCAAGATTTGACTGTGTATACCTTTTGGTACATATTTTAGAAAAATAACGTTATCCATTTGAATTTTCAGTAGGAGACCAAGGAGTGGTCAATTAAAGAACTGCATAGGGGTCAAAAAAAAAAAGTTCCAATCATATTGAAAGCTATACCACATTATGTGTCTGATCACAAAGATTCCAAAAAGGTATAGTTTGGACTATCTGTGACTGAATGTTATGGAGTTATGGGGTAAAAACAGCAAGAATGGTGACAAAGATCAGTTTCAGGTTGTAAAGGGGTCAAAAGTTAAAGTTGCTCCAATTATGGTAAAACATGATGTAAATTACTGGTTAAGTTAATAGGGTTTTAAAAAGGAATAGTTTGCACCATGTGTCATGCTTAGTTATGATGTTACAGGGTAACATATGTCGCATGTCATAGAATCCAATGGACGTCGACATTGTTTGACCTTTACTTTGGAGACCAAACATTCAACACAGTCAGAACTATTCCATTTGTTAATCCTATTAGTTCAACCAATAAGCTGCACCACGTTGTACCAAAACCGGAGTAACTTTAACTTCTGACCCCTGTACAAACTGAAACTGACCTTTCACCATGCTTGCTGTTTTTACCCCATAACTCCTGAACATTCAGTCACAGATAGTCCAAATTATACCTTTTTGGAATCATTATCATCAGACACATAATTACTTTCAATATGATTGGAACATTTTTAATTTTAACCCCTGTGCAATTCTTCAATTGACCCCTACTTGGCCCCCTATTGAAAATTCAAGTGGCTAAAGTTATTTTTCTACAATATGTACCAAAAGGTGTACACAGTCAAATTTTGGTGCTTGTAACCGGATTTGAACTATTCTTACAGTTACCTGCTATACTATTAGTGTAATATAGCCTACACAAAAATGTATGACAGCCATTCCAGGGTGGGAGCTGTAGCCAGCTAGGGGTCTCTGAGAAGATTTACACAGAGGTCAAAATGTAAAAATACACCAATCATATTGAAAACTATACTACATTATTTGTCTGATGATAACAATTCCAAAAAGGTATAGTTTGGACTATCTAAGACTGGATGTTCTGGAGTTATGGGGTAAAAACAGCAAAAATGACAAAGGTCAGTTTCAGTTTGTACAGGGGTCAAAAGTTGCTGTTGTGTGGGCCGCTGAAGAGGAGGTACTGCTGGCCCACCACCACCAGATGGCGCCCTGCTTGAAGTGCAGGCTTCAAGCAGGAGAGGGCGTCATAGCAACCGGGAGTGACAGCTGTCACCCGTCATCAGCACCAGCTGTCACTCATTCACATCATACCACCACCACCATAAAGGCCGGACTGCAACTCCACCTCCCCGCCGAGAAATCAGCTACCTTGGAGGTAATTTTCTCTGCTGAACTAAACATTGACTTATAGTCTGAACTTATTTGCAACCGTTTTCCTGTGGTGTTGCCTTATCGGTGGGATTGGCGTTTGGTGTGATCAGCGACGGCTTCGCTTCACACCCCAACCAGATAAGTGGTTAGACAGGAGCTGCACGAGTGTGTGATTGGAGGTGGAGGTGCTCCCTCCCAAAAGAACACAGACGGTGGAATTACTGAGCGAAGTCACACTCATCTAAACTGTTTCTGTTCTCTGCCAGCAGTACCCGGTCTGACAGCTGGAGACGGTGGCCACCTGGGGCTCCAGGACTTGGCGGCTCCGGTGTTCTTCAGATCCGTTGGCGGTGAGGGCTGTGTGGGATCCGGCTCGGTTCAAGACGGACGTCTCCTATCCTCAAGCCTGCCCACACGTCACTCAACATTTAATTTTCTGTGGTACCAAAACTGTGTTTGTCTGTATTCCGTTGTGCACTTCACAACATTAAATTGTTACTGTTTGGCTTATCCATTGTCTGTTCATTTAGCGCCCCCTGTTGTGGGTCCGTGTTCCTACACCTTCACAACAGTTGCTCCAATTTCAGTAAAAAATGATGCAAATTACTGGTTGAAATAAAAGGATTAATAAATGGAATAGTTTTGACTGTTGAATGTTTGATCTCCAAAGTAAAGGTCAAACAAGGTCGATGTACATTGGGTTCTATGACATGTGACATATGTTACCCCATAACATAACTAAGCATGACACATGGTGCAAACTATTCCTTATTAGAACCCTATTAACCCAAACAATAATTGACATAATTTTTCCTGAAATTGAAGCAACTTTAACTTTTGACCCCTGTACAATCTGAAACTGACCTCTGGCACCATTTTTGCTGTTTTTACCCCATAACTCCAGAACACTTAGCCATAGATAGTCCAAACTATACCTTTTTGGAATTGTTATGATCAGACTAGAGCATTTTTAAATTTTGACCTCTGTGTAATTCTTCATTGACCCCTACCTGGCTACAGCTGCCACCCTGGGATGGCTGTAATACATTTTTGTGTAGGCCATGGTAAGTGGTGGTTCTAAGTGTTGTTTCGTCACCTTAAGTGGTACCGAAAATCTGCTTGGCCCAAGGACTGTCAGTCATCCAGGTCATGGTATTCGAATATGTTTAGTCAGGTCCACTAGACTCGTTTGGTTCCTTGAAAACATTTCAATCTTTAGCCAGAAAAGCTCCAGAAGATTGTTAAACATGACCACACAGAAGAACCCACTGCTAGACAGTGAAGCAAAGACTACATGAATCTGTGATAATTTTGTTTTGTAAATATTCCAGATTACACGCAATGTAGACTTTTGACACAAGAAAACAGACGAGACCATTTAGAAAGCAGGGCTCCCATTTTATATTTAAATTTTGACAATTTCTTAGCAGCAACCCATAAATAAATAAAACCATTTTCCTCATACCTTATGACAACATATGCTTCAGCCTGGAAAATAACCAAATTTTACTGTACGAAATGTGTACAAATACATTTTTTGACATTTTGCAGTGCAGTGTTTCAGGCCTCAGCACAGGTAGTAGTTTCATTTCCCACTTTAGCAGTGCATGTCATAAAATAATTGCAATTGCAGTTAATCTAATTACCAAAAAGCAGCTGACATGCAGAATCATTCGGATCTCAAAGAACAGACAGTAAAATTTTAAACTGTTTTTAAACACAACATCTAAAAGCATAAGGTGCAACTAGGAGAGAGAAATGGTTGTTAAAAATGATTTAGTATTTGATACATTTTGATGCATTCCTATGAAGAGATGCATGATGGGTTTGTTCCTGCATACAATCAACACGATTTGTACAGCTGCAGGGAAAACAGGCAGACAGCGGGTGTTCGCAAGCCTAACGAGGATTAAACCCTCACAGGCCAACAAATTTAATTCAAATGTTCAAAAAGTGGACAGATGCACCTACTAAAAATAGCATCGATGTGAAGGCAACATGCATCTTTGAATCTCTCTATACCTGGATTAAAAGACATCACATCATCTATTAATCATCAATTCTTCTCAGTCGCACCTAAACCCCATTACATCTCCAATATTCTGACTCATCCCCATCTTATTCTGTGCATCTTTGAAGCAGCTTAGCGCATTCATCTCGTAAGTCATCATCAAGGCTGATGTTGCTATTTTTCTAGCACAGCAACTCTTCGTCCAACACAGACTTACAACTACTTTACAGTTTACAGGATCTTTGATCGTGTCCTTTGAATCTATGACAGGCCGCGCAAAGTGTGACTAAGAAGCTCTGGGAGATCAGCCCGCCTGTCCTCCCGATGCTGGCGGGCTACAACGTCGGGCAGATGTTCCCCCGGCAGCTTCAGGTTGTCATCTCTGCTCGACAGCTGCTGACCGCAATCCCGAAAAAGACACGCTCCACTTCAGAGAGTGACACTGACCCAAACATAAGCCATTGGATGAGGGTTTTGCCAAAACAGAAAGCAATTTTGGTGCACTACGGCGAGTCACAGAGCAACACGTTTCTGCCAGCTCTGACATATAATCCTACAGTGATCGAGATCAGCTGAAGCAATTCAGGTTTTATTCTGAAAACAGCATTATATTTATCTTGAGTGACCAGAATTTCTTTTGTCCGATCAGTCTTTTACTCAAAGATAAACCTTTTGCTGTGGTTGTTGGTAGATTAGTTTTTGCTGTTTTTCTTGATAGAAAACAGGTGATGCTGTAAAATATTACAGGTAGAGGGATTTTTTGCAGCGGTGATAGTGAGAAAAATGGAGCAGGAGATCAACACGTGATTGAGGCAGCATCACCCGTGAAGTGGGCACGACTTCAAACTATCGCAGTGAGGAGGGAACTGAGTTGAAAGTTCCCTATTTTCTTGTTGATCGACATTGCAAGCCTCACCTATGATCAAAACCTTCCTGTCGTAATAGCAAATGAGATTGCGGCTGTAAGAAGATGAAATAAATGTCCTTCAAAGGGTGACAGGACTCAACTGGGGGAGAAGTTCTGAAATCTGAAAGAAGTAGAACTGCTGCTCACTCGCTTAGAAAGCAGCCAGTTCAGGTATCAACTTCAAGCAAATCCAACTTGGAAAGAGTAAATACTGTGGAGTGGACAAGCCCTCTGTGACATCACCTGAACTTTTTCTGAAGAAACCCAGAAGAGTCATTTTGAAGCTCAAAAAGTATGTGTTGGCAGCACTTAGCTGTGCCTACATCATGGCTAACCCATCAATGGGTCTTGAAGGGACTGGGCAGTGGTTTTTGTGACAGTTGGGGAGGTGATGGTCTAGTGGTTAAGGGTTGGGCTTGAGACCAGAGGATCCTTGGCTCAAATCCCAGCCTGACCACAAAATCACTAAAGGCCCTGGGGCAAGGTCCTCAATCCCCTAGTTGCTCCCGATGTGTAATGACCACCTTGTATGGCAGTACCCTGACATCGGGGGGAATGTGAGGCATGATTGTAAAGTGCTTTGAGCATCTGATGCAGATGCAAAAGCGCTATATAAATGCAGTCCATTTACAGTTGGCTTGGGTGTTGGTATTAAAAATTATGACCTGCTTATTTTTTCAATAATTACAAACATTATGAAGCTACTGATAGCCAGAGGTGGGAAGAAGTCACCAGAAAGTCAGTCTCAAGTCATGAATCTGCAAGTCTCAAGTCAAGTCTCAAGTCATAATGTCCACCAATTGACTATAGCTGACTTGAGACTTGACCTGAGTCTTGACTTGAGACTTCCAGATTGATGACTTGAGAATGACTTGACAGTGACTTTGTCCCACCTCTGCTGATAGCTGTGAAAAGTGCAAATGCCGCTAACATGCAAAATTAAATAACATGAAAATTTCACTTGACAGTAATACAGGAGCACAGACTTCTTAGAAGAACAGCTCGGACAATTTAACCGCACAACAAGCCATATTATTACAGATATTTGTCAAAACGTCTCACAAAGGACAGACATGATTGTCTACAACAACTATCAGCCACCGCTAGTAATGTCTGCAACAGGGCAGGGAACTCTCAGCTCAGCGGGACATACAGCTGTTACTCAAAGCAACCACACCCCTGATTATGTATAACTTCATGGCCTAAAATGTGTTAAGAGTAAGTCCCTCCAGATTCACCCTTGTTTTCACTCGGGGTCACCACAAGCAAATCTGAGGTGGAAGTTTTAAGCTGGCTACCCTTCTAGACGCAACTCCATATTATGCAATCTTCCACACTGGGAACAAGTGCACTTAAACAATTGGCCACCACCTGCCTAAAAAGTCTTAAACTAATGAGTTAGCGCCCTGGTTTTTGTACCAGGCTATACTGTAAACATGTTTCATGCTCCTCTAAAGTTGGACATTTTAACATGGGCTTCCATGAGAATCTGTTGGGTTTTTTTTAGAGCCAGCCTCTAGTGGCATTCAAAGAACTGCAACTTTTTCTTCTTACAGGTAGCTTCATTTTTGATGGCCAGAAGTTGAGGCTTGGTAGAAACCAAATACACCGGAGGGACTACATGGCTAAGTAACCTGGGAATGACTTGGAATTTCTCAGGAGGGGATGGATGATGAAGCTAGAGAGAAGAAAATCTGGGTTTCTTTACTTTATCTTAATACTGAAGTATTCTGGCAGTACTAGTGTCGCAGACTGAACGGTCCCCCCTAAAAATGGGTCCACCCTGCTTTCACTGCACTTAAGTTTTTAAGTTGAATCTCCTGATCATTCTTACAGTGCAGGAGACAGAGACACTGGAGGCCGGGCTGAGGAAAAAAACAAAACTGGAGCCAGACCAATTCTCCAGACCACAACATGAAGAGTGGTGAGCAAATGCTTTAATTTGCGGGACTCAAAATTACAAGACTACTAGTTACTTATTACATGTCACATAAAGACACATTTCTCACCATGACCACTGGCGCCAGGCCCACGTAGTCCTTTGGTGTGCTGTAGATC
Organism: Thalassophryne amazonica; assembly: GCF_902500255.1. NCBI lineage: Eukaryota > Metazoa > Chordata > Actinopteri > Batrachoidiformes > Batrachoididae > Thalassophryne > Thalassophryne amazonica. The sequence continues at coordinate 37,046,115 of NC_047119.1, read as the reverse complement.
TGCATCGCACCCACATCCTTGATGTTTCCAAGTGACTCCAGACGCCAGGAAATGACATGACTCTCAATCTGTTGTGAAACATTGTTTGGCACAAAGTCCAGCTGAAAGACCTCTAGGAGGCCCCTGTTTACAAAAAAAGGTTGTAGGTTAGAAATGGATTTCAATATTTGGAAAACATCTGAACTAACAGGGTGTAGACAGAACATTTTATAATCATTTATCTTGCATGATGAAACTTGGTGAAAATGAACTGAAGTATGTAAAGCTTCTGCAGAAAGGAACAGAACCAAAAAAAAATGACAAAATGCATGAGACATACACTTACAATGCATCATCCAGAAAGTATTCACAGCACTTCACTTTTTCCACTTTATTGTTACAGCCTTATTCCAAAATGGATGAAATTCTTTTTTTCTTCAGAATTCTACACACAATACCCCATAATGACAATGTGAAAATGTTTTTTGAGATTTTTGCAAATTTATTAAAAATAAAAAGCATACATATTCACAGCCTTTGCCATGAAGTTCAAAATTGAGCTCAGGTGCATCCTGTAATCCATATTCCACAATCCTAATAAAAATGTATTTGGACAATGATGATTTTTTTGTAATTTTCCTTCTGTATACCAACACAATAGAATTGAAATTTAACAAAGATGTGATTGTGGTATAACAAAATAATTGTATGAACCATTTATGTATTTGTGTTTTTATTGAGATCATCATTGCTCTCCCAAGGGTGGTGGCCAAGTGGTTAGTGCACTTGGTTTTGGTGCAGGAGGTTCCCAATTCAAACCCCATCCCTGCCACATTTCCCCATGTAATGTGGAGTTGCTTCAGGAAGGGGATCCAGTGTAAAACCTATGCCAATTCACCATGCAAGATCCATCTCGGATATGCTGTAGCGACTCTGAGTGGAAAATCAAGGGAGCAGCCGAAGGGACTTATTATTCAGATCATCGCATACAAAAAAAAGGCATTTTCAGCCCACCAGGTCGTTATTGTAAATATTTTTTTTTCTTAGTACGTTAGCTGGTTAAATAAAGGTTAAATCAAATAAATCAAAATTCAAATTAATTGGCATTTATTTATTTATTTGTCTGTCAATTCAATTTATTTCATTTGTATAGTAGCGCAAAATCACAACAAAGTTGCCTCGAGGTGCTTCACACAAGTAAGGTGTAATCTTACCAATCCCCAGAGCAAGCACACAGGTGACAGTGGTAAAGAAAAACTCCCCCTGAGGAAGAAACCTCAAGCAGACCAGACTCAAAGGGGTGACCCTCTGCTTGTGCCCTCTGCTTGTCTATCTGACTCTCAGCAAGATTACGTCAAAACTGCTGCATGGATTTTGACGAAATCTTCACCACAGATACATATTAGGCCATGGAAGAGTCCATTAAATTTTGGAGGTGATCCAGATCCAGATCATGGATCAAGTTTTACTTTATATAGGCTTTGAAGCATTACGTCAAAACTACTTCATGGATTCTCACCAAATTTGCACTACAGTTACATAATAGGCCATGTATGACTGCACTGAAATTCAGAGGTGATCTGGATCGGGATTTTGATTCAGGGTTTCTCTTTATAGGCTTGTAAGAATTATGTCAAAACTACTTCACAGATTCTCACCAAATTAGATAGATTAGATAGATATTATGGAATGGAAGACTCCACTGAATTTTGGAGGTGATCCGGATCTGGACTGGCAGATGTCAGAAATCTCAGTTTGCTCTTGATTATTTATTTATTTTGACAAGTCAGTCAGTGGACAAATGAAAAAAAGAATTACGTATGAAGGTATACATGTGAGAGGGCCAAAACAAATTTATGGCTTGTACGGCCCTTCATAGAACATGTCAGACTTAATTTACATAAATAGTCAGAAAATAAATATTTGGTGGTACTGTCTGGTAAACCTGTGTAGATGAAGCAGTTCTCAAAAACTGAGTGGTGTCCAACAAGGAGACAATTGAGGGAAACCACTGAGACAAATAATAATGAGGAATATGCTTCTGTGGCTGTAAATTAAGAAACTGCTTGTAGTGTGAGTTTTGTCTGCACTGTGCAGAGGCAAAATTACAAAAATTACATCACCGCTGAGATACTTCAGGACCTGACTGTATTGGGACAAGGTACCATCTTGAGCATCCAGATACATGTGATTCCAGGTGAGGCTGAGAACTTTTTGAAGTACCCTCCTAAGTCAAACTACTTTGAGAAACTTGTACACTTCTGCAATTAAAGTTTCAAGATGCAAACTCAAATCTAGGAGTCTTTCTCGTCCCCGCAACACTACGAAAACACCCTGGGTCCTGGACGGCAACTATCCAAGCAAACAACTGGTCCATCCCCACATCTCTAAAATAACCATCTGTCTGCCACAAACTGGAGAAATGTGGACATCCCTTTGGCAGGAAAACTGTAACGAACACTACATAGGTGAGACTAAGCAACCGTTACATAAAAGGCTATACCAGCACTGCAGAGAGGGCACCAGTGGACCTCAGTCTGCAGTTCATCTCCACCTTAAAGACACTAACCACACATTTAGGACAAGGAAGTTAAAATCTTAGCCAGAGAGAAGAAATGGTTTGAGAGAGGGGTGTAGGAGGCATTCTATGTGAAACATTTGAAACCCAGCCTTAACCGGGGAGGAGGTCTGAGACATGCTTTGTCCCCTGTTTACAATGGGGTACTCAGGTCAAAGCAGTTTCAGTCTTTTGTTCATGGTAATGAGTCATTCACGTCATCAGGAGAGGCATCAGTCCCATCGTTAGGAGGGACAGCTACCCTGTCATTAGGAGGGTGCTAACAAGAGCACAATAGGTGCTAATTAAAGCAATTGTTTAGTCACTAGCCAATAGCAGTCTGCCTCTCGGTAGGAGGGGTCTGGTTAGGTTTAAAACTCCAGCTTTTGTGGGTTCTGTTTGTTCTTCTCGACAAGGGTCAGACAAAAGTCAGAAAGCAAGAATTTTAGCTGAGGAAGCTTCTGCGATTTGAAGCGAAACATCCTCACGTCAAGCAACCCAGTCCAGTCTAAGATTCAAGCTTCTTTACTATCCCTTTGGCATCCTCAGCCTTCAGATACCTGTGTGTTGGCTCAAGCAGAGAGAAATGCACCACATGGCCCAAATGTCGAATTTGACACTCCATCACAATGCAAGTGATACTTTTCATTTTTGTCTCTCTAAGTAACCACTTGTTTGACACAAAGTCATTCCAGCAGTACCCAAGTATCCTTCGAAGACTCTTATTACCAATGAAAATTAGTCTTCAGCTTAGGTCACTGGTTAGCCTCCAAGTCTTACAACCATACAGCAAGACAGGAAGCACCAGGACCCTAAAGACTTGGACCTTCATTTTCCTGCAAAGATAGACCCCTGTCCCTGTCCACTAACCTCAGTCATCTCTCGAACTCAACAGTGGAGGACACAGAGACACGAATGTCACTGCTGAGATCAGTAAACCTCTCTACAAGTTCAACACTGTTACCACATACAGATACACTTCTGACGGCTGATCCCAGTAAGTTGTTAAAAGTCTGGATCTTGGTCTTGGACAACTGCAAACCCAGACACACAGATTCCTCACTCAGCTTCTCAAGCGCTGCAAGCATAGTATTGATCAAATTCACAAAAGTCATGATACAAAGCCAAGAAAATGTTTTTTCCCCCAGTTTTTCTGTTGTGCAAAATTCATACTTGTAGACATGTCTTGGCAAAGTGTACTTTTATGTTTTGGGGGACATGATGATTGTGTTTGTTGATTTTTTTATTCTTCATTTCTAGCTTCATCACCTTGCCTCTTAAGTTCTTTTTTCCTTTTATTCCACATGAATGCTTCTTTATATTTGTTTTGCTTGAAGCTGTACTTTCTTTTATTGGTTCATTCATTCATTCAGTGTGAATTTTGGTCATATTGAGGTTCACGGTTTTGCATTGTGGATAATTCTGCTTTACATCAAGGTGGTTGAGCTTTTTATTCACATTCTGCTCTCTTTTCTGTTTGATCTTGGCAAATACTCTGGTATGCTCTCATCAAATATCACATCCATTTTTTATTTTTTTTTTTTATTTTTTTTTTTTTTTTTGGCAGCCCATTTACCATAGTACTGAACTCAAGTTTCTGCCAAGTCATTTAAACTTTGTTCCACATTGTCAACTTTCAATCCTTTTCAAATATTTCACTCATTTCATTTCTCTCTTTTTGCTATTGTTTTGTTAGGACATGTTCACGCTGTCAAAAAATGGTGGCTGTTAGCACTGGAGCTTGCTGCATAACAGCACAGAAATGTAACAAATTCAGATTTTCCATCAAAATACAAACTATCCCCAAAACAAGTTACCAGTCAGTTGTAACACTTTTCCTGTAGCTAATATCTGACTCAAGTAGCAATTCATCTAGTTTTTCCAAACCCTCACCTGTGGCTAGCTAGCTTTCTGGACAGTATGCCTTACCAGGTTCGCTAGGTTGTCTAGTTAGCATGTAGCAAAAGTGGCATTGTTGAGCATCCAATGTGATATTATGATATTGTGTGTAAATCTGTAAACATGGAGTGGTTTTACCAAATAATTTAACTTTTAATTTAACTTTTCTTTAGCTCACCAATAACTACACATTATCTACTTTATTTAGCTTACAGCCTTTCACCAATATGAATAAAAATTCTATCTTGGCAATTCTTAAACACAAAAAAGTAGATAGTCAGACAGTGTCATATAAAATAGGCAGTTCACTGATATATTTGTGTTTCTGTCAAATGCACTCCATGTTTTTCACTGGAACCATTTGCACTTTAAAATAAAATCATGAGCGACAGTACTGTAGAAGATGCAGAGAACACACAGTAGGGGTTAATGCCCCTATTTCCTCGAAATCCATCGATTAAATCCTGGCACGTATCATCACTTCAAAGCACAGTGCTGGGAGGACATGTGTATGTGCTAGCATGTTTTGTTCGTGTGCGTCCTGGTGAAACCTCAGTACAAGGGACAGGACTTGGAATCTCTCTTTTCTAATCTCCACTTCTGAACGTGCAAACACTTAAGCCTGGATAACGTAGCCGTGATTATGGGTGATTATGGATATAAGTGGGTCGGACGGACGGCGGGTGGTGCGTGGGTGTGGGCGGGAGGTTGCTAGGCAGAGGCGGCTACTGGTGTGCCCCATCAGCATCAGGCCAGACTGACCTGAAGTGGGTATGAAAGAGAAAGTGCTACAAAATTAAATTTTACTTGTGAGAGGTACAACAGCATAGCAAGGAAATGTAATTTTAAATAAAATAATCAAAGCAAGGTGACACTCAGCTACAAAGTCTAATACTTTGCTTAGTTTTGCCAAGTTCATGCTCACTTCAGTAACATGAATCATTTAAATTTATTTATTTATTTTAAAAAGCTGTAGTCCCATTTCTTTCTTTATTTTTACAATCTAAGTCATAAAAAGGATCTTCATAGTATTCAAATAAACCTTTGAAGTGATTTACAAGACACCTTATAGACATGCCCATCAAGCGACAAAGCAATTGCATTTTGCTGTCTTTGTAGCTAATGTGACCGCAGCATGAGTTCTGACGAGGAACAGAGTTTCACCGCAATAATGTCACCATGTAATTCCACAGTGTCAAGGATGCCAAAAATGATCTCCCCCTTTCAGTGGGGGATGATTCTGAACTTATCTGTCCCCTGGTGGATAAACTTTGTAAGTCTTTTGCGTTATTAAATGTAAGTAAGTCCCTTTGGCTGCTCCCTTGTTTTCACTTGGGGTCACCACACCAGATCCAAGCAGCATCTGCATGTTGATTTGGCACAAGTTTTACGCCAGATGCCCTTCCTGATGCAACTTCACATTACATAAATGTATTAAGGCACATTGTGCATAATGATTCTTGCGTATCATAATGTGGAATTAAATTTTAAGCTTGTTCTTAATATACATAACAATGGGGTGGGCAACTTTAAAGCTACAATGTGTAGGGTTTAGTGTCATCTAGTGGTAAGGTTGCAGATTGCATTATGCCCTCACTGGTCACAATTCTGTTTCCCTTCATGTTTTCGCTTCTTTGTTGACACGTATTTGTGCTGCCTTGCTTTCTTCTGTGATAATATATATAATACTATATTTTACAAAAATTCGAGTTACTGAACTAGTTAGCCTGAATGAGCAATCAGTAGACAGCATACTGGCCAACAACCACTGATTCCTCCTCTTTTCTTTTTTTCACTCTTCCTGCAATGCTGCAAAATTCCAAAGACTTGGCATGTCCGCTTTGGCTTACTGTATCAAGATGGCGGGCTTCACGAAGGGGTCCGCTCACATATCAATATGAAGGCCACATTCCTACATTATCCAAATACATGTATTCATTATTGCAGATAATTATACACTAATAAACAGATGATATATTCCATTTTTTTCTAAAATTCAGAAATTCTACACACTGTGAAGCTTAAGGTTTTTAGTCATGCCAATGCTCCCCAGAAGCATTTACTGAAAAAAAAAGTCTGAAGGACCTAAATTACATGGTGAGGACATTTTTCCAGGCATGTGAGATGGAAATAAAGGAAATGCTTAAAATGGGGGGAGGATAAGGGTCAGGGGGGCAAAGCTCCCAAGAAGTTGAAGGTTTTTAGCCATGCTTATGCTCCCCAGAAGCATTTACTGAAAATAAAGTGTGAAGGACCTAATTGAGATGGTGAGATTTTTTTCCGAGGTGTGTGAGACGCAAATAAAAAAATTCTTAAAATGGCAGGGGGTTAAGAGGGCTGTATTTGGGAGGTATGGGGCAAAGACCCCAGAAGTTGAAGGTGTTTAGCCATGCTGATGCTCCCCAGAAGCATTTACTGAAAAAAAGTCTCAAGGATCTAAATGACATGGTGAGATGCTGAAGAGCTGCACTCATTCATGTCTGCGACATATACATATTAAATGGACCTATATTCCTTTTTTTTCTAAAATACAAAACACCCAGAAATTCTACACACTGTAGCTTTAAATCTAACTTTTTTCAGATTGAAATTGTTCCAGAGTTGCGAATCACAAATGCAAACATCACAAAGTGTGTATTTAAGGATGTACTGGCATATCGTTTTAACCTCAAGAAAACCAAATCACACAGGCAGAAATCAACTTTTATCCCAACTTCAACAGTGAGAATTCAAATAATGTGGACAAGTATTTAAACTTAACGACCATGTAAACGGTTCTACTGAGATATTTTGGTCCTCCCTCTGCTGCGTCACCACATGCTGAAAAGAGAAATAAGTGTCTGTTCCAGTGCCGTCAATACTCAGAGATGCTTTTACCAAAAAGCAACAGAAAGCAGGAGAATATATGAATAAAACTCATTTCTTTTTCTTTTCTTTTTTTTCATGGAAATACAAAGAAGCCGTCTCTTGGCTCAACATACTCAGAGAGGAGAGAATTGCATCAAAATTGATGCAGTAACACATTCACTTACACAGACAAAAAAATTCTATTTTCCCTTCACTTGACTACTTGGAGTGTGTGCAGCTGAGTACAATGCTGCAAACTGATACACACTGAAAAAAAATGGAAAAAAAAATACCCACTTTCAACTTTTTCCTGCTCCCTCAAGTGCATTTACAGAAGAAAACATTTTTTTCCTGTCGGTTCATCGACCATGTTTACGGCAGCAGCTGAGATTACTGAAATCTTAGAAGGCTCGATCAATAGCAGACAATAAAGGCTGATAACAGACGTAGCGTGTGCACCGAAAATATGGTGAAAGTATGACAAAAGAGCCCAGAACACCACATGTGCACGAGCAGTGGACTGACCTCTTTGCAGTCACAGCAGCTTTCCTCTGGCAGGCCACAGAGATGGTGTTTGAGGCTCCTCCTCGTCCGGGGTCCGCCGCCACGTCCCACTGCGTTGGATTGCTGGGTCGCGCTGCTCTGAATGACAGGCCTGGTTTTACCGTCGCCCTGTCACACAAACAGGCCAGTTAGAACACAAGATTTAATCTGAGTTGATGTGAAATATGAAGATAAATCTGAACTGTCACGGCCCTCAAAAAATATCATTTGTTTGCTTGGAAAAAAAAAAACCTTTAACAGTTTTGATTTAATTACCAAAGGTTTCAGGTCCAGTCTTTGAAGAAGAGTTTGTTTGTTTGTCTGTCTCTACATGCAACAAGGCACTGGATATAAATGTGAAGATGAAGCTTGGTACAGTCTTGGTCAAAGGTTCAAGGATTTTCTGGAGATCTTCTTCTGTAAGGGCCCCTTCACACATAGCACAAAATTGGGCCAAAGAAGCAGAAACCGGCCGAAAATGTGCGAACAAAAAACGAAATGGGGAACCACGAAACATTCCACCTTCTGTCGGGACAGGCGTGTACGATACCGTGGAAACACTGCGAGCACCTGGAACATGTGACACCACATCGCACCACTGATGTGGGGGAAAATAAACCACACACAAAAAACAAAAAAAAAGTTGCAATTTCGAATATTTAATCCCTCTCATCGAGCGGACAATACAAGTATGACCCTTCTGTTCCTCTGTATATGACCCATGGTCGCAGACATGCAGTCATGAATAACATGAATGAAGCAGTGCGCTCTTATCATGTCCACATCTGCTGGCCTCATGTCCAGCCGGCCCCGCACGTGTCCAGCCAGCGCCGCACTGAAGGACACTACATTATGTGGACAATAGCTCACGTGTGTGACGTGACATTCAGATCACCAGCTGAGTGTACACATGATCAGACGGTCCTTTTCACTCGGCAGAGCCTACCGATGTGTGTGCATGGTCGCCTGCTGCAAAGGTGATATATGGTTTTATGTATTTCCATGTGAGGACAGCACGCATACACACGTGCCTCACGGTGGACAGTTGTAACGTCATGTCCATCATAACACGGTATGTGTTCTCCAGCTGTGACTTGCAGGTCCAGAGATCTCAACAGCTGCTGCTGTATGCAGACACGCCCACCTTTTCGATCAGCACACAGAACAAAGTGTCACTCTTTCTTTGTTGTGTGACTGTTTATTTTAGTTATTTGTTATGTAACTATGTATGTACTTATTGTAGCATTTATTTATATACTTGTCATGGCTGTGTTCTCTGTGTTTTTAAATTAACACGTCATGTGCACTGAGCCATCATTTCCAGCTGTTAGTGAGTCACTGGCCGGTGAGCAGCTGAGAGGCGCCTTGCCATGCTGTGTGTGCTCAGATGTGGCTGGCCTGTCCCCATGTGATCTTGTCTGTACATAATTACCAGAATGTCATGCAAGTGTGCTCCCCCAACACACGCCACATGTGTTGGGGGGTGCGACACACACACACCACATGTGTTGGGGGCCACTTGCTTGACATATGTGTTGCTTGGTAATGGCACACTCATGTTGCACTTAGACAATTTTCACATATAGGTCAAATGTGGTCACCTGCACTCCACTATCGTGCTGGGAGTGCAAATAGTCCCGCCTTTTCTAAGAGCCCAGCGAGTGGTGTTGGATGTTCATGTGTGGCACCTCGGATTTGGCCGACACCTACTAAGAGGGGGGTTGAATGGGCACTCGCAGTGCAGTCGCTGTCTTCCGGCCGCTGGTGTGTACGAACGGCTGTGGCGACAGCTGTACGAGGTATTTGAGGCTGCTCTGATTTTTCACAAGTGGCATGTGATTTCTCCTTAATGCGCCAGTCGGCTTCAATTGTGTTATGTGTGAAGGGGCCTTGAAGGATGACACACCGCTGTTGGCAACATACTGGAATTCCAGGCATGAAGTGGCGGTGATTTTCTTCTTGGATCTCAGTCAGCTCAGGTTCAGAGCTTTCCATCCATTCTGTACATGATGTCATTTAATGGTGGTGCCCTGTCCTTGATCAGGTGGAGGATTGATTCCACAAAGGTGGTGAAGATCGTTGGGGCAATGACGCTACCCTGCTTTACACCTGATTGAATATTGAAGACCAGTTTTTGTGCCATTTACCAGAACTGTGGTGGGCATGTCATCGTGGGGAAACCTCAAGATCTTGACAAATTTATTTTGACAACCCATTTTGCTCAGGATCTTTCATAGAAGTTATTGTGGCTCGTTTTCAGACACCTTTGTAAAGTTAATGAAGGAGAGGTACTATGGTATGAATCATATTTATCTAATAGATTATAATTTGTTTATGTAAATGGGGAATCTTCTTCACAGACTAAGGTTAATTATGGAGTTCCACAAGGTTCTGTGCTAGGACCAATTTTATTCACTTTATACATGCTTCCCTTAGGCAGTATTATTAGACGGCATTGCTTAAATTTTCATTGTTACGCAGATGATACCCAGCTTTATCTATCCATGAAGCCAGAGGACACACACCAATTAGCTAAACTGCAGGATTGTCTTACAGACATAAGGACATGGATGACCTCTAATTTCCTGCTTTTAAACTCAGATAAAACTGAAGTTATTGTACTTGGCCCCACAAATCTTAGAAACATGGTGTCTAACCAGATCCTTACTCTGGATGGCATTACCCTGACCTCTAGTAATACTGTGAGAAATCTTGGAGTCATTTTTGATCAGGATATGTCATTCAAAGCGCATATTAAACAAATATGTAAGACTGCTTTTTTGCATTTACGCAATATCTCTAAAATTAGAAAGGTCTTGTCTCAGAGTGATGCTGAAAAACTAATTCATGCATTTATTTCCTCTAGGCTGGACTATTGTAATTCATTATTATCAGGTTGTCCTAAAAGTTCCCTGAAAAGCCTTCAGTTAATTCAAAATGCTGCAGCTAGAGTACTGACGGGGACTAGAAGGAGAGAGCATATCTCACCCATATTGGCCTCTCTTCATTGGCTTCCTGTTAATTCCAGAATAGAATTTAAAATTCTTCTTCTTACTTATAAGGTTTTGAATAATCAGGTCCCTTCTTATCTTAGGGACCTCATAGTACCATATCACCCCAATAGAGCGCTTCGCTCTCAGACTGCAGGCTTACTTGTAGTTCCTAGGGTTTGTAAGAGTAGAATGGGAGGCAGAGCCTTCAGCTTTCAGGCTCCTCTCCTGTGGAACCAGCTCCCAATTCGGATCAGGGAGACAGACACCCTCTCTACTTTTAAGATTAGGCTTAAAACTTTCCTTTTTGCTAAAGCTTATAGTTAGGGCTGGATCAGGTGACCCTGAACCATCCCTTAGTTATGCTGCTATAGACTTAGACTGCTGGGGGGTTCCCATAATGCACTGAGTGTTTCTTTCTCTTTTTGCTCTGTATGCACCACTCTGCATTTAATCATTAGTGATTGATCTCTGCTCCCCTCCACAGCATGTCTTTTTCCTGGTTCTCTCCCTCAGCCCCAACCAGTCCCAGCAGAAGACTGCCCCTCCCTGAGCCTGGTTCTGCTGGAGGTTTCTTCCTGTTAAAAGGGAGTTTTTCCTTCCCACTGTCGCCAAGTGCTTGCTCACAGGGGGTCGTTTTGACCATTGGGGTTTTTACGTAATTATTGTATGGCCTTGCCTTACAATATAAAGCGCCTTGGGGCAACTGTTTGTTGTGATTTGGCGCTATATAAATAAAATTGATTGATTGATTGATTGATTGATTGGGGCAACTGTTTGTTGTGATTTGGCGCTATATAAATAAAATTGATTGAAAATTGATTGATTGATGGTTTGTGTTCAAGGGATCAATGGAGAGACAGTTTTCCTCGCCACCAAGGTATCGCCACGTGACGACTGGATATAAATAAAACTAGCAGACTCCAAGTTCTGCCAAATACTGTATCCAAATCCATCTCAAAATCCAACTCTTTATTGTCCCAAAGCCACCCTGATCCAGAAAGTTCCAGTGAAGTCTAACTTTCTGAAACATCATGCTGTCAACCAAACAGCCATTTGGCCTTGAGGGACATTACTGCTATTACACATTAAAACCTGTAAGACCAGATTTAATTTGTAAAGTAATAATAGTGGAAGAAACAATGGAAAAATATTGTTCGTGGAGCAGAGTTCTAACTCCGGTCCCTTGGTGTCAAAACAATAAATCCATTGTGTTGTAATTAATTTTTCCTTGTGACATCTTTGAAGTATTTAATACCAACAAACGTCTTACCATAATGATACATTTTTCCTGAATAAACTGTAATTATGTGGAACATCAAACAGATGTATTTGTGCTGTCACCGCTTGGGCATTTTGCAGCACTGTAAGCAGTTTGAGCTTTTACTAATTATGTTTAAATTTGTATCTGGTGCCATGTCTGCAGGATGCCATTTCCTGTGTGTTTGCACACGTGCCTTTGTGTTTTCCCCATTCATATTGTGTCTAACGAGGCGGGTTATCAGCAGACTGATGTGTGGTAGCCTGCCGGCAGACAGAGAATTATCAGGGGTATTTAAATCCCATTAGCCCTGCAGAAAAGGAGGCATCAGTTAATCAGTTGTCTGATTCAGATGCACACATCATCCCACGAGGCGAGCTGGAACGCTTGTTGCAAATAACAGAAAATAACGAGACAGCAGTCACCTAAAGCTAAAAGTCCGGAATGGACAGCAGGTATTGCTTTGAAGTATCGCGAGAGCTGTTTAATTTCCTTGCACCAGGTCATAGACCAGGGCAAAAAAACAAACAAACAAAAAGAAACAACTAACAGCAGCCAACTACTCATCGCCCACATGCACTGAAGTGGGGAGGCCTTGTTTGTTTATAAAATGGGATCAAAAGAGAAGCAGGTTCGGCCTCCTCCTGAACACTGTTTGGCTTCTGCAGAGTTTTCAGCCTGGCATTCATGCCGAGAATAATTTCAAGGAACCTCAGCTGCAAGGAAAGTCTCTGTTGGATTTGGAGACTCTGTGGGCCAATGAGATTTTAAAAAGCAAAAATACAAAAAAGATTCCGTTGTCCTCCATCAGACAACCAAGGTGGCAGTGACGGACACATTGAAAATACAAACTATAGGGTTGTTCACAATGATTTCTGCAGAATCCTTAAAAATAATTAACATTTAATCAATTAACCAATTAATCAATTAATAAGGCCCTAAATTGTTGTCTATAAAGACAGCTCAAAGATCAAGGTCACACAAGATTCTGCTTGGGACTCCAGCGAGGGTGGTCGCATCTCCTCCTCTCTCCTCTAACCTCTGCTCCAACCTTCAAGTCCCCGACTTCACCAGACTGTGAATTCTTCAAATTATATTGGATTAACCATGGAATTAATCAGCTGATCTCTGAATGCTACTGACACCATTTTTTAACAGGAAGATCAGGGCCAGGGGACCCTGCGTGCCCAGATGGAACCTACCCTGCGGGCTATGTTCTTGACTCCTGGGAGACTTGGCGCGTCACATGCTTTGCACCATTCTCTGTGGAGGACATCGAGGATTTATTTATATTTGGTTTCATTGTAGGAGGGCTGGTAGTTATTGGTTTATGTGCTGCCCTGACCTACCGGAAAATTGGCAAGACGGTTGCCACCAGAACCACGACCCCTCACTTGTCCGTCATGATTAATGAGTTGGGCAAGGCGATACATTCTCAGACTGCGTTAACCCTTGAACTCAGGTGCAAAACATTTGGAGCAAATGCACACCTTGCAAAGGAAGATGTCGGAGACCAGGGAATATTCATAATTGGATCTGGTTGTTCATGTGAAGCTGTAAAGGTGTTTTTCATTGCTCAACCATAAACATGGCAGGCTTATCAGCCTCTGAAGGACAAAATGCACCATTGTTTTCCTCCAGAAGAATTTCCACGGCCTTGGTGAACATTCACCTGCCTTCTTCTTATCTTTCCAACTCCAGCACACATGGACAGAAACTGCCTCATTTGACTCACACATGGACAGAGACTGAAAGCATGCTCCCACCTCCCCCTACCCCCTCCTGTCCTCATCCCACACCCCATCCCGGCCCCCGCTCACACCACTCCCTTTCCTCTCTGGGGTGCTGCGCAGTTTTAGCTGCTATAGGTCCCCATTCTCCCCCAAGCTGGCAGCAGCTCAACTACATGTTGCTGCGGCTCCCCCACACTCACATCGCCTCAATTCAGATAATGGACTGTTTCAAATTTAGTGCACATAAACAATGTCAAATGTATATGTGTTGTCTTAATTCTGATGTGTGCCATTATTACGGTAAACAAGTAATAATTGTGGATTAATTGCTGTATCTTGTCATGGCAATTTGAATGTGGACAGAAGTAGAGAAGCTTGAATCTTCGACTGGACTGGGTTGCTTGACGCGAGGATGTTTCGCTTCAAATCGCAGAAGCTTCCTCAGCTAAAATTCTTGCTCTGGTGGTCTGACTTCTGTATTGACTCTTGTAAAGAAGAATAATCAAGAAGTCACAAAAGCTGGAGTTTTAAACCTAACCAGACCCCTCCTACCGAGAGGCAGACTGCTAAAGGCCAGTGACTAAACAATAGCTCTAATTAGCACCTATTGTGCTCTAGTTAGCACCCTCCTAATGACAGGGCAGCTGTCCCTCCTAATGATGGGACGGACCCTCTCTTGATGGCTCCCTTGACGACTCTGCTGATGACGTGAATGACTCATTACCATGAACAAAAGACTGAAACTGCTTTGACCTGAGTACCCCATTGTAAACAGGGGAGAAAGTGTGTCTCAGACCTCCTCCCCGGTTAAGGCTGGGTTTCAAACGTTTCACAAAGAATGCCTCCTTGACCCCTCTCTCAAACCATTTCTTCTCTCTGGCTAATATTTTAACTTCCTTGTCCTCAAACGTGTGGTTAGTGTCTTTCAGGTGGAAATGAACTACAGACTGAGGTCCACTGGCGCCCTCTCTGCGGTGCTGGTATAGCCTTTTGTGTAAAGGTTGCTTAGTCTCACCTATGTAGTGTTTGTTACAGTTTTCCTGACATCTGATAGAATACACCGCATTGCTCTGTTTGTAACTAGGGATCCTGTCCTTAGGGTGAACTAATTTCTGTCTCAAGGTGTTAACCGGTTTAAAGTAAACTGGGATTTTGTGCTGTCTGAAGATCCTCTGTAGTTTTTCCCTACTCCTGCTAAATAAGGGAGAGACACTCCTCTTCTTCTTGTCTCTGTCTCCTGTCTATCTGGTCTCTTTGTTCTCTGGGACTTCTGCACTTTGTCCAGGGACCATCGTGGGTACCCACATACTGTGAGGGCTTTCCGGACAAGTTGTTGTTGTTCTTTAGCCCTTCCCTCTGCAGTTGTGGGCACCTGTAGGGCTCTGTGTTGAAGCGTCCGGATCACCCCGAGCTTGTGTTCAAGGGGGTGGTTTGAGCCAAAGAGCAGATATTGGTCAGTGTGAGTTGGTTTTCTGTAAACCCCTGTCTGGAGCTGCCTGTTCTCTCCAATCGTAACATCACAGTCCAAGAAGGCTAAATGGTTGTTTCTGGCATCCTCACATGTGAACTTGATATTAGCATTCACCGAGTTGATGTGTTCTATAAAGTCCTCAACTTCCTGTTGCTTGATTTTAACCCATGTGTCATCAACATATCTGAACCAGTGACTGGGAGAGATGCCCGTGAAAGACGTCAAGGCTGTCTTCTCCACTCGCTCCATGTACAGATTGGCCACAATGGGGGATACTGGAGACCCCATCACACAACCATGAATCTGCCTGTAGTAATTCCCCCTAAACAGGAAATATGTGGTGTTAAGTCAGATCTCCAAGAGTTGGCAGATGTGGTTTGGTGTAAGTTTGGTCCTTTCAAGTAGAGACACATCCTCCAGCAGTCTCTGCCTCACAGCTGAGACGGCCTCAGCGGTGGGGATGCAGGTGAACAACGAAGTCACATCAAATGACATGACTGTTTCATCTGCCTCCAGCTGCAGGTCCTTGATCTTGTTCACAAAATCTTGTGTGTTCTCCACATGGTGGTCTGAGTTACCCACTAGAGGAGCCAAAATCCACTTGAGGTGCTTGGCCAAATTGTATGTGATGGAATCTGTGCTACATACAATAGGCCTGAGTGGCACGTCCTGTTTGTGGATTTTGGGCAGTCCATAGATGCACGGAGTGGCGTCCCCAGGGTACAGTCTGTAGTATGTCTGCCTGTTGATGAGTCCCTCTTTCTCCAGGTTTTGGAGGTAGCTAATGATTTTCTTCTTATAAATGAGAATTGAATGTGGATGTAATCTCATTGTTGTTGCACTCGTGCAATGACAATGACAATAAATCTCATCCATCCATCCATCCATCCATCCACTAGTCTAATTTTGGTACGATGTTGATGAAGCACCAGGACCTTCATGGCCGGGACGACGGTGGGTGGATCGAACCCACGCGGCTCGCACCAAAAGACCGTTCCTCTACCAGGTCAGCCAAAGGGGAACTCCCCGATAGGCAAGCTAGCGGGAACGTCTTTTCAATTGGGACCCGGGACTTTCATCCCGCTACACATCTCCCCACCATTTTTGACTTCGTCCCGAAGTCACAGGTGCATGTTAGCATACTCTGTGACCCACATCCTGTTCGTGACGCCAGATTGAAGCAGCAGGACCTTCGTGGCCGGGACGACGGTGGGGGATCGAACCCATGCAGCTTGCACCAAAAGACCGTTCCTCTACCAGGTCAGCCAAAGGGGAACTCCCCGATAGCCAAGCTAGCGGGAACGTCTTTTCAATTGGGACCCGCGACTTTCATCCCACTACACATGGGTCACAGAGTATGCTAATATGCACCTGTGACTTTGGGACGAAGTCAAAAATGGTGGGGAGATGTGTAGCGGGATGAAAGTCCCGGGTCCCAATTGAAAAGACGTTCCCCCTAGCTTGGCTAACGGGGAGTTCCCCTTTGACTGACCTGGTAGAGGAACGGTCTTTTTGTGCGAGCCGCGTGGGTTTGATCCCCCACCGTCGTCCCGGCCACGAAGGTCCTGCTGCTTCATTGATAAGATAACACACAAAGCTGAGGAATTTTCCCAAGTACAAATCACATCAAAGTTTAAGTCGCACCTTTTTTTCTGTAACAGGAACTCACTTTATGACACAGCATTTCACTGGGGGCAAGTATAACGACAGACAGGAACTCCGTGTACCACATGTGCGGACCACAGCCTGTGTAGTTACTTTTAAACTCCAAAAATAAGTAAGATTAACAAAGAAACATGCAGTGGACAACATGTTGAATGTTACTGATGCAGTTTGGACAAAAGCATTTGTCAGATGGACACAGATTATTGGCCCACAGCGTTGGAAACACTACAAAAAAAATACGCGTGCATTTGAATTTTTTTTATCAGCTCTTTAAGTTGGGATTTGAGTGCATTGTTATATTGTACTTTCAATATTGGGATTTTTGTTTTATTATTAGAGTTTATTATGTTTAGTCCTTTAATTCCTGGGAAAGTCTGATATAAATAGTTATTATTATGACCCAAGGCCAAAATATGACCATTGGGTATTACAAAGGTCTCGCATCCATCTGTCCATCTGTCCGTACGTCTGTCTGTCCATCTGTCTGTCTGTGCTCAGCATAGGTCCAGTCCTATTACTGCGAAAGTCTTCAAATTTACAGGGAACATTCTTGGGGCACAGATCTTGGACAAGTTCAAAGATGACTAACCTTGGCCTATTCTAAGAGGTGAAAAGGTCACATTCTGTGTCCTGTTTTTATGCTCATATAGCCGAGGGTATTTTAGCACTGCATTATATTTATTATTATGAACACTTGATTTTTCAGTATATAAATCACACAGGAATATAAGTTGCAGGGTCTCCAAACTAGTAAATAAACAAACAAAACATGACTTATATACACACACACAATAAATGTCTGTAGATTTTCCATTACAGGAAATGAAACTCAAGTGTTTTCCATAATGGGGTCAAAGGACAAGGCCACAGTGGCTTGATTTGGAACACTACCACTGTCACACGGCACAGACATTATTTCAGACCACATCAACCCTCTCTATAGACATCATGGGCAAAAAGCTTAACACATGGATGGACATAGTGGCCTGATATGTTGACAGAAGGACCAATGGATGCACCTCCTCGTAATACTTCAAATTCTATTCTTCCTCACCCAAAATTAAAAATTCACTGAAGCAATTGTTTTCTGCATCAGTGATGCTATTCTGTTGTTGAAGCCTCATCCACATCAAGGCCTGAGCAGAATGCACTGAGATGAGTTTTGTACTAAAATATTAAAACTTAATTTACTGTCAACAAGTCCCAGAGATCACTCTGAATATCAACAAAAAGTCTTATTGTGCATGGCCTGAAGGAAAGTATAAGCATTTTAAGGAGTTGAGAAAGCATCCTGTGACGGCACTGAGTAGACCAAGGTCCATTTGTTGCTGGAACCTGTAAGCAGGAGACACACCATCTGTGGTCTACTAACTCTCAACCTGCTTATAAAGGAGCTGAAGCCCTACTTTCCTCCAAACCTTCACCTCGCCCCAACATAGTCATGGTCAAGGCTGGCAGAGTCCAGACAGATGACTCTGCTGCATGGTCCTATTGTGCCAGCTATTTTGAGCAATTATGAGGCTGATCTTCCTGCCAGGATGTTGGACATCTCAAGTGCCATGGTTCCGGTGGCTCGTGCTCCAACTAACCGCAAATCACTGAATATCAGTAAAATTGCAAGACAGTGAAACAGCTGAAAGGGGTAAAAGTGATCACCTGGACTGCAACAACCATAGGGGCACTACGTGTCTTTGTGCTGAGCAACAAGGTACTCACAAGGCTCACTCACAAAAGAATTCAACGCAACCTGCTTGCTGCTTATTGACAAGATCAGTCTGGTTTCATGCCATTTGTAATCAGCATAGGCAGCAGAGAAGCCCTGCAGAGTTACTTCAAAAATAATAGCTTAAAGGCAGAAAAAGTGTCAGAAGCAAGAAAACATCAAATATTGAATGCAGCAAATGAACAAAATCACTTATAATAACTTGCTGGGCTATGGGGAGTCAGTCTGTCAGTCACTTCACGCTACAGAATCCGGAGGGAAGCACCAGCACCAATGGGCCTCAGGGCCTCCATAGGATATAGTGCATTAATTTTACACTCAACAAAAATATAAAAGCAACACTTTTGGTTTTGCTCCCACTTTGTATGAGATGAACTCAAAGATGTAAAACTTTTTCCACATACACAATATCACCATTTCCCTCAAATATTGTTCACAAACCAGTCTAAATCTGTGATAGTGAGCACTTCTCCTTTGATGAGATAATCCATCCCACCTCACAGGTGTGCCATATCAAGATGCTGATTAGACACCATGATTAGTGCACAGGTGTGCCTTAGACTGCCCACAATAAAAGGCCACTCTGAAAGGTGCAGTTTTGTTTTATTGGGGGGGATACCAGTCAGTATCTGGTGTGACCACCATTTGCCTCATGCAGTGCAACACATCTCCTTCGCATAGAGTTGATCAGGTTGTCAATTGTGGCCTGTGGAATGTTGGTCCACTCCTCTTCAATGGCTGTGCGAAGTTGCTGGATATTGGCAGGAACTGGTACACGCTGTCGTATACGCCAGTCCAGAGCATCCCAAACATGCTCAATGGGTGACATGTCCGGTGAGTATGCCGGACAGTAGGCTTGAGGATAGGAGTCGCCCGTCCAGAACCGAGCCGGATCCCACACGGCCCTCACCGCCAACGGATCTGAAGAACACCAGAGCCGCCAAGTCCTGGGTCCCCAGGTGGCCACCCTCTCCAGCCGTCAAACCTGGCACTGCTGGCAGAGAACCAAAACAGCACAGATGAGTGTAAGTATGCACACTCAGTAATCCCACAGTCTGTGTTCCTTTGGGAGGGAACATCTCCACCTCCAATCACGCACTCGTGCAGCTCCTGCCTAACCACTTATCTGGTTGGGGTGTGAAGCGAAGCCGTCGCTGATCACACCAAACGCCAATCCCACAGATAAGGCAACACCACAGGAAAATGGCTGCAAAGAAGTTCAGACTATAAGTCAGTGTTAAGTTCAGACACAGCAGAGAATATTACCTCTAAGGTAGCTGATTTCTCGGCAGGGAGGTGGAGTGGCAGTCCGGCCTTTATGGTGATGGTGATGTGGATGAGTGACAGCTGGTGCTGATGACGAGTGACAGCTGTCACTCCCGGTTGCTATGACGCCCTCTCGTGCTTGAAGCCCGCACTTCAAGCAGGGCGCCATCTGGTGGTGGTGGGCCAGCAGTACCTCCTCTTCAGCGGCCCACACAACAGGACCCCCCCCCCCCCCTCAACGGGCACCTCCTGGCACCCGACCAGACTTGTCCAGGTGACGCCTGTAGAAGTCGGCCAGGAGGGCCGGGTCCAGGATGAAGCTCCTCTTCACCCAGGAGCATTCTTCGGGTCCATACCCCTCCCAGTCCACCAATTACTGGAACCCCCGGCCCTTCCGACGGACATCCAGGAGCCGGTGCACGGTCCAAGCCGGCTCCCCGTCGATGATCCGGGCAGGAGGCAGCGCCGGTCCGGGGGTACAGAGGGGTGAAACGTGGTGAGGTTTGATGCGTGACACATGGAAAACCGGGTGAATCCGCAGCGAAGCTGGCAGCTTCAGCTTCACTGTGGCTGGACTGAGGACTTTGAGTATGGTGAAAGGTCCAATGTATCTGTCCTTCAACTTCTGGGATTCCACTTGCAGGGGAATGTCTTTTGTGGAAAGCCAAACCTCCTGCCCAGGCTGATACGTAGGGGCCGGGGCACGCCGGCGGTCTGCATGGTTCTTGGCCCTCGTCCGGGCTTTGAGCAGGCAGTACGCCACACCCGACGGCACCTCCTCAGATGGGCCTGGACCGAGGGCACCCCGACCTCTCCCTCCACTAGCGGGAACAATGGGGGCTGGTACCCAAACACACCTCAAACGGGGAGAGGCCGGTAGCAGATGATACTCGGCTGTTGTGAGCGTACTCGATCCAGGCCAAATGGTTGCTCCAGGCCATCGGGTGTGCAGAGGTTACGCAGCGGAGGGCCTGCTCCAATTCCTGGTTCACCCGCTCTGCCTGTCCGTTCGTCTGAGGATGGTACCCGGACGAGAGACTCACGGTGGCCCCCAGTTCCCTGCAGAAGCTCCTCCAGACGTGAGAGGAGAACTGAGGACCACGGTCTGAGACGATATCCGATGGAATCCCTTGCAGACGCACAACGTGGTGGACCAGGAGGTCTGCAGTCTCCTGGGCCGTCGGGAGCTTCAGGAGGGCCACGAAGTGGGCCGCCTTGGAGAACCGGTCCACTATTGTGAGGATGGTAGTCATGCCCTGGGACGGCGGGAGGCACGTGACAAAGTCCAGGCTGATGTGAGACCAGGGGCGATGAGGCACGGGCAGAGGCTGGAGGAGGCCTTGGGCCTTGTGGTGGTCGGCTTTGCCCCTGGCGCAGGTGGTGCAGGCCTGGACATACTCCCGGACGTCGGCTTCCATAGACGCCCACCAGAAGCGCTGCCGGACCACTGCCATGGTCCTTCGCACCCCTGGATGAGAGGAGAGCTTGGAACCGTGACAGAAGTCTAGGACCACAGCCCTGGCCTCCGATGGGACGTACAACTTGTCCTTCAGACCTGTCCCTGGGTCACAGAGGGGTGAAACATGGTGAGGTTTGATGCGTGACACATGGAAAACCGGGTGAATCCGCAGCGAAGCTGGCAGCTTCAGCTTCACTGCGGCTGGACTGAGGACTTTGAGTATGCTGAAAGGTCCAATGTATCTGTCCTTCAACTTCAGGGCCTCCCGGACGGTCTTCTCCACGTCCCAGGTGAGGGTGGCCACGACAGTGGACTCGGGGATGATGGTTTCCGTTGGGTCTGACAGCTCGGTCTTGACCTCCTCTTCGTGCACCCGGGACAGGGCGTCAGATCGTTGGTTCTTTGTCCCGGGGCGGTAGGTGATCCGAAAGTCAAAACACCCGAAGAACAGTGACCAGCGGGCTTGCCTGGGGTTCAGACGCCTGGCGGTCCGAATGTACTCCAGGTTCCGATGGTCCGTGAAAACCATAAATGGTACCGATGCTCCCTCCAACAGGTGTCTCCACTCCTCCAGAGCCTCTTTCACCTCTAGAAGTTCCCGATTGCCGACGTCATAGTTCCTCTCTGCCGGGGTCAACCTGTGGGAAAAGTAGGCACATGGATGGAGAACCTTGTCGGACTCCCCTCTCTGGGATAGCACGGCTCCTATCTCAGAGTCAGAGGCATCCACTTCAACTATAAACTGGCGATTGGGATCGGGCTGCACCAGAACTGGTGCAGTCGAGAACCGGAGTTTCAACTCCCTAAACGCGGCTTCGCACCGATCCGACCAGGTGAAGGGGACTTTTGTGGAGGTCAGGGCTGTCAGGGGGCTAACTACCTGACTGTAGCCCTTGATGAACCTCCGGTAGAAATTTGCAAAACCGAGGAACTGTTGCAGCTTCCTACGGTTTGTTGGTTGGCCGGATCAGGGGCGATGGAGTTGGAGGAGATTATGAACCCCAGGAAGGACAAAGAAGTGCGGTGGAACTCGAAAAGCGAAAAGCATGACCAGGTACTCAAAGTGACCTAACGGGGTGTTAAATGCCGTCTTCCACTCGTCTCCCCCCTGGATCCGAACCAGGTGATAAGCATTCCTGAGATCCAGTTTAGTGAAAATTTGGGCTCCATGCAAGGGCGTGAACACTGAATCCAACAGAGGTAACAGGTATCGGTTGTGAACCGTGATCTCGTTCAGCCCTCTGTAATCAATGCATGGACGGAGTCCGCCGTCCTTCTTGCCCACAAAAAAGAAACCAGCACCCATCGGGGAGGTGGAGTTCCGGATCAACCCGGCAGCTAACGAGTCCCGGATGTAGGTCTCCATTGATTCGCGTTCCGGACGTGAGAGGTTGTACAGCCTGCTGGACGGGTACTCGGCGCCCGGTATCAAATCAATGGCACAATTGTACGGACGGTGCGGGGGCAGCGTGAGTGCCAGATCCTTGCTGAAGACGTCAGCAAGGTCATGGTACTCGGTTGGCACCGCCGCCAGATTGGGGGGAACTAAAACCTCCTCCTTAGCTGTCACACCGGGTGGAACCGAGGATCCTAAACACTCCCGGTGGCAGGTTTCGCTCCACTGAACCACAACCCCAGACGGCCAGTCAATCTGGGGATTGTGTTTTAACACCCATGGAAAACCCAAAATCACTCAGGAGGTAGAAGATGTTACATAAAACACAATCTCCTCCCTGTGATTTCCAGACGCAACCAATGTCACTGGCTGTGTCTGGTGTGTGATTAGTGGAAGAAGGGTGCTATCTAGTGCCCGCACCGACAATGGTGACAGTAAGGCCACTAGAGGGAGCCCAACCTCCTTTGCCCATCTGCTATCCAGCAGATTCTCCTCCGACCCCGTATCCACGAGTGCTGGGGCGTGAAGGGTTAGATCCCCACTCAGGATCGTGACTGGGATGCGTGCAGATTTTTGGGGTCTCCCCGCATGGGTATTGTGACCCACCCTTAGCCCAGTCTCTAAGCACGAGTGCTGCTGTATTGACCGTTTGGGGCATTTTTTTCTGTGTGTGCTCGGTTGAGCTGCAGAGAAAACACTCCACACGGACCAGCCTCCTTTGTCTCTGATCTGATCGCCTTTTAGCCCTGCTCGTCTCTCTAACAACGTCAGCGGGGGGGCTGTCGTCACGTGGAGTGCTCTGGCTGTGGAGCGTGGGGAAGACGGCTCCCTTTCGGACCCGGGAGGAAGAGGGACAGCTTGTGCCTGACCACGCCCTTCGTCTCGCTCCCGTCGGTGTTCTGTTAATCGGTTGTCTAACCGTATAACCAAGTCGATAAGCCCGTCTAAATCCCGCGGCTTCGCCACCAGGTGCTCCTTAAGGACCAGAGACAGTCCGTTTACGAAGGCGGCGCGGAGTGCAACAGCATTCCAGCCAGCTCGCGCTGCCGCGATGCGGAAGTCAACTGCATACTTCGCCGCGCTCCGACACCCCTGTCTTATCGACAGCAGCACGCTTGAAGTGGTCTCGCCTCTATGAGGGTGGTTGAACACCTGTCGGAACTCCCTCACAAACCCAGCATATGTCATTAGGAGCCGTGAATTCTGCTCCCAGAGTGCCATAGCAAATCGAAGCAAATTTATAACGTAAGCCACCCGGCTAGCGTCTGACGCATACATGACGGGACGCTGTGAAAAGACGAGCGAGCACTGCATCAAGAAGTCCGCGCATGTCTTGACACAGCCTCCGTACGGCTCCGGAGGGCTTATGTATGCTTCAGGGGAAGGTGGGGGGGTTCGTTGAACGACCAGTGGAATGTCTGTTTCTGGCATTCGGTCAGCAGGAGGAGGTGCTGCAGCAGCGCCCTGAGCATGCGCTCACCTGGGCGGTGAGAGCCTTCATCCTTCAATTGAGAATAATGCTCTGCTCGGTAACTAAGTCCAACCGAGCAGTAAAAGCGGTTAAGATGTGCTGCAGCTCACCTAACACGCCTCCTGCTGGCGCCTGTGCACCTCGCTCTTCCATTGGCTGTTCAAGCGATGGTTGACGCCCCTCGGGATCCATGACGCTGGCCGAGAAATCCTGTTGTGAAAGTGTAGGAACACGGACCCACAACAGGGGGCGTAAATGAACGGGCAATGGATAAGCCAAACAGTAACAATTTAATGTTGTAAATTGTGCACAACGGAATACAGACAATAACAAGTTTGGAACTACAGTCAATTACACGTTGAGTGATGTGTGGGCAGGCTTGAGGATAGGAGTCCAGAACCGAGCCGGATCCCACACGGCCCTCACCGTCAACGGATCTGAAGAACACCGGAGCCGCTAAGTCCTGGGTCCCCAGGTGGCCACCGTCTCCAGCCGTCAGACCTGGCACTGCTGGCAGAGAACAAAAACAGCACAGATGAGTGTGAGTACGCACACTCAGTAATCCCACAGTCTGTGTTCCTTTGGGAGGGAGCACCTCCATCTTCAATCACGCACTCGTGCAGCTCCTGTCTAACCACTTATCTGGTTGGGGTGTGAAGCAAAGCCGTCGCTGATCACACCAAACGCCAATCCCACAGATAAGGCAACACCACAGGAAAACGGCTGCAAAGAAGTTCAGACTATAAGTCAGTGTTAAGTTCAGACACAGCAGATAATATTACCTCTAAGGTAGCTGATTTCTCGGCGGGGAGGTGGAGTGGCAGTCTGGCCTTTATGGTGATGGTGATGTGGATGAGTGACAGCTGGTGCCGATGACGAGTGACAGCTGTCACTCCCGGTTGCTATGACACCCTCTCGTGCTTGAACCCCGCACTTCAAGCAGGGCGCCATCTGGTGGTGGTGGGCCAGCAGTACCTCCTCTTCAGTGGCCCACACAACAGTTCATTAAAGAATAAAAAAAAAGTGGCAGAGGCCATGCTTACTCCCTTTTTTGGCATACTAATTGAACTTGGGGCTCTCACATTTAAAAAAAAAGTTGACTTGATTGACTGTTGGCCTCCGATGAGCACTGAGCAGGTTTGAGGCCGAATGTGAAGTGGCTTGGATGAGAATCAGCCCCTTCAAATCTGAGATCATGGTCCTCTGTCAGAAAGCAGTGGATTGTCCCCTCTGGGTCAGGGAGATTTACTGCCCCAAGTGGAGAAGTTTGGGTCTTGTTCACACGTGGGGGTAAATTGGAGTGGGAGATTGATTGGGGCAGCATCTGAAATTTTACAGACATTGTACCAGTCCGTCGTGATAAGACGGAGCTGAGCCGGAAGGTGAGGCTCTCAATTTAGCAGTCGATTTATGCTCCTATCCTCGCCTATGGTCATGAGCTTTGGATGATGATGTTAGATTGTACATTTCCAATTTTCCCGGGTGTAATGGGGAGCGAATTCAGAAGACCACAGACTTCAATTTTAGACGTTGTATTGTATAGTGATCTTTCCTGGACAGGAAGGTGCCGATTCGGCCTGCAGGTTGACTAGCCCCGCCCCCTCACTGCCT
This sequence comes from Thalassophryne amazonica, assembly GCF_902500255.1. Lineage (NCBI taxonomy): Eukaryota > Metazoa > Chordata > Actinopteri > Batrachoidiformes > Batrachoididae > Thalassophryne > Thalassophryne amazonica. The sequence continues at coordinate 37,020,244 of NC_047119.1, read as the reverse complement.
TTTTACCCCTTCACTCGAGCCACGCCCCCAGATGGGCGGGCCACTACCCTCAGCATTAATCAGTAAAGTTATATGTGTTTGCATGAAACGTGTTGCATTTAACATTTGACATTTTCAAGCTTGGGACTCTGACGAGGGCGGTCGCATCTCCTCCACTCTCCCTTATCTCTGTTCTTTGCCTTTAACCTTCAAGTCCCTACTTCACCAGACTGTGAATTCCTCAAATTATATTGGATTCTGGATCTATTGGACTACTATTGGATTAACCATGGAATTGATCAGCTGGTCTCTGAACGCTATTGACACCATTTTTTCTACAAGAAGGTCAGGACCGGGGGATCCTACCTGCCCAGATGGAACGTATCCTGCGGCCTATGTCCTCAACTCCTGGGGGTCTTGGCATGTTGCATGCTTGGCACCTTTCTCCGTTGAGAACGTCAAGGATTTATTCATTTTTGGTCTCATGGTAGCAGGGCTGGTAGTTTTTGGCTTATGTGCTGCCCTGATCTACCAGAAAATTGGCAAGACGGTGGCACGAAGAACCACGGCCCCTCGCTTTTCCGTCATGATTAATGAGGTTGGCAAGGCAGTGCATTCTCAGACTGTGATGACTCTTGAACTCAGATGCAAATTGGATCACATCTTGGAGCAGATGCTTGCCTTGCAGTTGAAGCTGAAGATTTCAGAGGCCAGTGAATATTCTTAATTCATAATTGGGAATATTCTTAATTCATAATTGGGATTTGGTTGTGCAAGTGGAACTGAAAAAAAGTGATTTCACTGCTGTAACAATAACATTACAGGCTTATCAAGCCTGAAGGTCAAATTGCCCGACTGTCTCCTCCAGAGGGATTTTTTTTCAGCCTGGGGAACATTGGCTGTTTCTTATCTCATTTCACAAAGACAATAAACTGCTTTTCACAGGACTGAAGCATGTTCCATTCCCTCCCCCCCCACCCCTTCCCCCATCAGCAGCCACCCTTTCCAGGGCCTGCTTATCGTCATTCCTGTAACCTTCGGCAGGGGCGGTGCAGTTTTAGCTGCAAGTCCCCCCAAAGCTGATGGCGGCGCAACTCAGGGTTGCTGCGTGGCCTTCACCCACTTGCCTCTATTCGGATAACAGACTTCTTCAAACTTAGTGCACATAAACAATGTCAAATGTGTATGTGCTGCCTTTAATTCTGATGTGTGCCATTATTACGGTAAACAAGTAATAATTGTGGACTAATTGCTGTCTGAGGTAACTGGAATGTAAACATAATTTCTCCATTGTGAGATCAATAAAGTATATCTAATCTAATCTAATTTATGTGCAGTGTGCTGCTCGCGTTGTCATATAAACATTACGTGCAAAAGTAAAACTGTGTTTGTCTGTGTGGCGTGATAAGCAGATGAAGAGTATGCCTCATGGCATTCCAGAGGAAATATGAGGATATTATTATTATTGCTATTCTTATTAGCAATATTATTATTATTATTATTATTATTATCATTATTATCATTATCATTATAAGATTTGAGGGTATTTGCAAGTTATTAGCAAGTTATATTATGATTTATATGCCTGACAAATAAGCTATGAAACATAATATCCAACAATGACTTAAAGAATACTGTAAGATCACGGATACAAGCAGCAGAAATAAGATTCTTCCTTTGGGGCTTACACTCCTGAACAGAGTGAGAAGTTTGATTATCTGGGAGGGACTCAGAGTAGAGCCACTACTTCTTTGCATCGAAAGGAGCCAGTTAAGGTGGTTTGGGCATCTGGTGAGGATCCTCCCTGGTCGTCTCCCTAAAGAGGTCTTCCAGACACGTCAAACTGGGAGGAGGCCCCGGGGAAGACCCATGACACGCTGGAGAGATTATATTTCCCAAGTGGCTTGGGAACACTTTGGGATCCCCTAAGAAGAGCTACAGGACTTGTGGGAGGATGTGCTGTCTGCTCTGCTGCCACTGCGATCCAAACCCGGATAAGTGGCTGGAAATGAATGAATGAATGAATGAATGAATGACTTGCAATGTTTCTTAATAAGGCCACTGAATGCACCAACCTAGTGAATGATGTTGCCAATCAACATTTTCCCACAGGAGTGCCCATGAAGTGTCCTTGAATTAAAGCAAACAATCTCAGAGCAAAATCCCTGCAAGTTTCAAGCATATATCATGAATATTTTAAGCATAATGACTTTGATCGTTTTTGTAGTGCTTGTTTATTAAGACTTGGACCTTCATCTTAATAAACAACTCTTTGTGGTCCTGGTGCTTCCTCACTGTAGAGTTGTGAGGCTTGGATCCCAACCAGTGACCAAAGCCAATGACTGGATGCCTATTGGTGCGAGGTTTATTTGGAGGATCATAGACTTTGTGCCAAATGAGTATTTACTTACTTACAGAGAACCAGATGAGAAGTATTACTGGCATTGTGGGGGCGTATCAGCTATGACACTTTGGACTTGTATGGAGCATTTCTCTGTGCATAATCCAGCAGGAAGGTGCCTCCTTGTTGAGGACCCCACCTTCTAGAGAAGGTCAAGGGGTTGCACATGTTTCATCTGTCTGCTGCAGATTAGGCATGTGGAGATTAACCAATACAAATCGGTATCTAGATACAAACATGCGCAATGCGAGTGTATCGACTCATTCAGGGTGCATCGATTCTATTGGCAGGTGAAATCGTGATTGCATCGCTCGCTGTGTGCTTGCATCGATTTTTTTTTTTTTTTGAGACACATTGAATGCACCATCACTGCTCCGCATTTTGTTTTGAACATGGGCGGAAGCCAGAAAGCACATTTCTACTGCAACGAAAACATTTAAATCAGGCATCTGGATATACTTTGGCTTTTTTTAAAAAAACATGGGAAACTTGACAACACACAGGTCATTTGTAAAGAATGCCTTGGTGCTAAACTGTATCGACACTGCCACAGATTGTAAACAGAGCTCCAACAAAACTGAGAAGAAAGTATCTCAAATTAGTTTTGTCAAGACGGTACTCTGTTAGTGAGTGACTCACTTTAAGTCACTCATTGAGAGTAATGTTGTCTTACTGGTTACTGTTTCAGTTCTGACAGTGTGATCAAACAGGTTCCAAATATGAGGGAACCGATTCCTGTTCTTTAACGTTGCATTTGGTAAATTTGCTGCTTATAAGGAGTAAAACAAATCCTCTGCCTCTAGTAGAATCAGAAGAACACATAGTACCATAGTACTTTCTCTTATCATGCCCCTGTTCTGTGGATTGATCTCCCCGCATCAATAAAACAGTCAGATTCTGTAAAGACTTTCACTTATTTTCCCTTTCGTATGGCTACCATACTGGCATAGTATGTTACTATGCTTTTTACTCTTTTAATTCATTTTATTAGGACACAGAGCGTGGCACGGCCTCAACTTTATCTAAATTCTGGGTCTTTTAGTGAAGCTTAGGGCTAGTGGCCGGTGATCACCTTGGTTTTTCCTGTTTTTCTTGTTGCTTAATGCTGACAAATTAGACTGTATTTGTTGTCTTTCTGATGCCTGATTCTGTCTTTTCTCTCTGTTTGAGGTGCAGCTCCATCCAGAGATGGGTGCAGTGTCTGTTCCGGAAACCGTCCTGTGCATAGGCAACACTTCCTGTATGTTTGTGCTGTAATTTATGTCTGTAGCATGGCCCAAGCAGAGGGTCACCCTTTTGAGTCTGGTCTGCTTGAGGTTTCTTCCTCAGGTGGAGTTTTTCCTTACCACTGTTGCTCTGGGGATTGGTAAGGTTAGACCTTACTTGTGTGAAGCGCTTTGAGTCGACCTTGTTGTCATTTGGCGCTATATAAATGAAATAAATTGAAAATGAATTGAAATTACCCTACTGAATTGCAGCTTCTTATTTTCTATTTTAATTATTGGTATAATTTCTTTGCAACATGTTGAATCAAATCGTATCGCACCAAATTGCATCATATCGCATTGTGAGGAGTTGAATCGGCGTCAAATACATATCAAATCGCATTGAACAGGAACAGGGGTGAATCGTATCGCATCGTATCGTCATGTGTCGCTATCTGTATTGTATCGCTGGAAGTGTATTGAGGTGCGTATCGAATCGTTGTCAATGATGAGATTCACATGCTTACTGCAGATAGATGTTTTGCCAACCTGCTCTGTGTCAGCCTGATCCCGTCAGATCTCAGAAGCTAAGCAGAGTAGGATCTGGTTAGTACTTGGATGGGAGACCTCTTTGGAACACCAGCGGCTGTGTGTGTTTCTCCAGGTAAAACTGGAGTTGCGTCAGGAAGGTCATCCAGCGTAAAACTTGTGCCAATTACCAATGCGGATCTGGTTGTATCCGCTGTGGCGACCCCGAAAAAAACAGGAGCAGCCGAATGAACAACAACTGCAGATACATGTTTTCATTCAAGAGATGGAGATGGACTGGTGCTCTGTTTGAGTGGCTGCCATCCAGGACCTGGGTCGGTTCCGTGGTGTGGTGGACGTGGCAACGTGCGGGTCCAGTGCATTTTTCTTTACTGAATCCTCCGCAACACAACAAAAGAAGGCACAAGCCAAAAACAATGACAGCATTTAGATGATGTGTGAAGTGAATTCATGGCGGTCAGTCGAGAGGTGTCTGTAGTTTTGACATGAGATGACCCTCAGCAGTTTGTTTTCCAAAGTTTTCAATTTACTTTTTGATTGATTTAACAAAACGTCCTGCTGTGCTGTCAGTGTTGGGTGATGACAGGGCAATCACAGCACTAGATCACTAAATAAATAAATAAAGGGGGGGGTCAACTTCAAATGGCTCAATGTCAGAGTCCTTATAGATCGCAGAGCTTCTCACGTACAAGCAGACATCAGACACCTTGCAGAGAAACCTCATTTCAGCTGCTCTTTGTCTTTCAGTCACCACCCAGAGTTCAAGAGCACGGGTGAGGACAGAATATTGATCTGCAAAGTGAACAAAGATTAACCTCTCTTTTACCAAACTAAACCCATCCATCGTTTGTTTAAAATACTTCAGGCTGCTCAGCTCACACTGGATTATTATTATGTGCAGGATTATTGGACGGGGACTGAAGCGATGGAGATGACTTGGTGCAAATATTGGTTGTTATTTCTGTCTGATTTGGGTGCAAACGTAACACTGCCTGAAACTGAGTCCAGATGATGTATGTACTCATCAAATATCACAAGGACTGGCCACAAATAATACACAAGCACAAGCAAACCATTCAATTGCAAATATTGTGAAATCTATAAGAAGATGTTTCTTGGCATAAAAATAAAACTCTTAAGAGTTCTCAACACATTTGATCGATTTCTCGAAACTCGTCTTGACAAAACCCATAGAGGTACTGAAACATTAATCAAATATCAGTTTGTCAGCACGTCCGTCTGTCGCAGACAATCGAGTCCACAACACAAGAAACAGTGGGTCACTTTCAAGTCCCTTGTACTGTTTATTTCCATTTCTAAATGTTCGTCCACTTGGCCATTTTACAGAATGAATGACCACTTGGTCTCTTAAATTACAGACACAAAGTTTTCTTTTCCCAACAATCCTGCCTCCAAAGTCACTGATGAAATTGGTACTTATTCTTGGCCCAGCAAGATGTTGTTGGTGCTACTTTGGAACCTGTTTGTAACCCACTTTTAGGGTGAGAACCAGCTCTTTATCTATGAAAGAAAAAAGAACTGGTTCCAATTTTGGCACTGGCTCGGAACCAGCATCAAAACTGCATCGGTGGAAAAGTGCAGAATTCAGTCTTGATTTAGATAAATAACAGCATTTTTCAGACTCTGAGTCAGATTCAGAGTCAGTCTCAGACACACACAGTGAAGGCAGGGCAGACCGATTTTTAGATGGGACCCCATCTAAAAATCGGTCTGCCCTGCATTCACCCTGCATGCGTCATTTGGGACCACAGCACGGTACATCTGCGTCTGACTCTCTGAGTCTGACTCTCAACACCCAAAGTGATCAAAGGGAATAATGTTATTATTAACCATCAGCTGACAAAGTAAAACCTCTTAAATCATTCTAAAGTCAACTTTAAGCAGAAACGAGGCGATGATCAGTGAGTCGCTGCTGACGCTCTGAAATAACACAGGCACAGCAGCACGTCAGACTCAGACATGCTGCTGTTGCACTGTGATCGCTCCCTTGTCTTTTATTATGAAATAATGCTGAATTTATGTAGAAATAGATGTTGTACAAAAGTTTCAAATATCTGTCACTGAGATAGATGATGACTGGAGTGCAGAAACGAGGTGATAATCTGTGAATCGCTGGTGACGCTCAAAAATAACGCTGTTGATGCTCCGAAATGATGCATGCGCAGTGAAGGCAGGACGGACTGATTTTTAGTGGGGACCGTGCAGTTGGCGACACCGGCACTCAGTGTACTGGATGCACACCCTATGTGGCTGATATTTAAGAAACGTTAAAGATAACACCCTGCCTCCTTCTACCCTTCTCATTTATTCGGGCTTTGGAGGGGTGCAGCCAGAATGTACTGTCTGCACCCCTCATGTGGCTGACATGGTATCATGAGAGGTAATTAAAAACACAGACTTCAGCTTTTGTAATAAAGTTTTGAACAGGCATGATAATACGACATTCTGAAAGTCGGTTGGGTTTGTTTGTTTGTAAGCTTTATTTCACCAGGTTTGTCCCATTGAGATTAAAAGATCTCTTTTTCAAGGGAGACCTGACCAAAAATGGCAGAAATACACAGTTTCAACAAACAGTCACGCAGCCTCAATACAGTATAAATGTGTAAGAAAACATCAGCTAAAACAGTGACATTCAGAAAGTTTGCATTCCATCCTTTTAACTGCAGATTTAAAAACAGTCAAAGACAGTTTAAATTCAGTCTGCAAATTATTCCACGCAGTGGGTGCAGAAAACCTAAAGGCCTTCTTTCCCAGTTCAGTTCGAACTCTGGGAACAACAAACTGTACAAAGCTCGATGATCTCAGGTTGTGTGATCCATCCTTTAAAATCAATGAGGAGGAAAGGTAGTCAGGAATTTTCCCAAGAATGGCTTTGTAAATGAACACATACAGTCACTTGCCCAGTTCCGGATCATTGCTAGTTCCGGATCACTGCTGTAGTATTTGCGCCGCCGTTTCTCGTAATCAGCACGAATAAGCTAATACTTGGAAAGATTGATGTTTCATCTACAAACGACCACAAGCTCGACCAGATCCAGCCGTCCTTGTGATCAGCAGAGGAATCAAAACATCCCGGTGTCTGCGGTGTGCGCACATTTTCTCACTCACTCATTCCTGCAAGTTTGAAAGAAACGATCTCTAAGATGTAGCAAAGGTGAGTTAGCCATTCAGTGTTTTTGGTTCTAGAGTGGGAAAATACTTACTTACTTGGGTAGAAAATGTCAGTGTGTTATGTCTTGCTGTTTAATTGCTGCACGCATTTATCTCTGACAGGAAAATTTGCCGGTTGCAGATCACTGAAGCAGCAGCGTTGTGTCAGTACTTGTGAGTCATGTGTACTTTGGGGGTCATCTCAACATCACGAATGGACATGAATGTGGGGGCTTTTACTTTTGAATTCATTTTTTGCTCGTAAAAACGTATAACGGCGCCTTTCGAAACTAAGTAAATTCTCATTTAATAAGTATAATTTCTATCATTTTGTGTCCAAAACACATTCTTGGGTACAGTGTGTATCATTCTGCATTAGAAGGGCTCCACCCAGATGCCAGGAATGAACCCAAAGTGACACAGAGTGTCGTGATCCACAACTGGCAAAGTGATCCATTTCTGGCAAATGTTTGCACCACACATAATGTGGCGTCACACTTTAAGTAGAAGGGCTACCACATCCAGACTTCTTCAGCTAGATAACATCCAAATACCCAATACAACAATACCCAATAAAGGACATTCAGTTGCATTATGGCTCCGTATAGTGGAACTTTAAAAAAGGTGATCCAGAACTGGGCAACTGTCTGTACCTATGTCCTAGACGGCGTGTACTTAGAGATGTCCAACTAACTTTAGAGTATAAAGTACAGTGATGAGTTTAAAAAAAAAAACATAAGATGTTATATATCTCAAAGGTCCATGGTACACACTATCCAAGCATTTGTTTGAAAAAAGACAGGAATGCTTTATATCGATTGCCCTTAAAAAATCTGGAATTCAGAAAAATCCTGAAAATTTTCATGCCTGTTTAAAACAACCCACAAAAAATGTATGTATTAAAAAATAATAATTAAAAAGATCCTTTGGCAGATTCTTTATAGCTAGATGATGGCTAGCTAGATTGATAAGTAGCTAAGCTAGCTGTCAGAGACTCTCTTCCCAATCAAAATTGTGATTAAAGGAGGAAATTTTCACACTTTAAAGTGAGCTGTGCCATTCGTAAACATGGGAATCGCTGATCTTATGAAATATTCATTCATTCATTCATTTTCTATACCTGCTTACTCGAGTCAAAGATCACAGAGGGGCTGGAGCCTATCCCAGCAGTCATAGGGTGTGAACCGCGGTACACTCTGGATGGACGGCCAGTCTATCTCAGGGCCACGTGACACATTTAGATACTGATGTTTCATTAATTGTTCACCACTTGTGTACTTAACAGGTGTGTAAATCAGCTCTGCCCTACATGGTTGATCCTAGTAGTCAAACCAGATCATCTCCACCCCAAAACAGCTAACCTCTTGATTAATTTTCAATCAGACAACGGTTTTTGTGGCCTAACCCCAGTCGTGTGAATTCAACAGTTGGGGTCAAAGAGTGAAGCAGAGCAGGGATTTCTCCCAGGAGGAATCCATCACTGGCACCAAGCTCCTCACAGCGTGAGAAGCTTCCTTCGCTCGGATTGACCCACTGGACTCAGTCCGCACCTCTTATTCAATCCCGTTCTGGCCGCTGCACCGGCTCAGAAATGCACCGACTAAAAATCCCTGACATGGCTGCTGGAGGACACAGAGTCTGAGTCTTTCCAGGTGGAGACACTGCAAATCCTTTCAGATAGTCAAAACAACAGCAGATGTTAAAAGCTCAGCGTCTCGCCACCCAATCTTATTTATGTAACAACGCAAGCGGCGCTCATTCAGGTCACTGTGTGTTTACAGTTGTGTTCATGTTTGGATATTCACGGGTTCCGTATACACACTCAGAACTTTGCAACCCAGAAACTAATACAAATAGCTTTCATTTCTCACTATTTGTCTGCCTCCCACGACAAACTGCTGTTGGCAGTGATATCACCAAGTCAGTTTCCCCCCCAAAAACAAGAAATTAATCTTGCATATCAAACAAAACCTGCTAAGCTGAGAATATAAATCATACTTGGAAGGTTTTACAACTTACTGATTTCAAGCTTTTAATAAAAACAGTTTTACTGAACTCGGTGATGTGCACCAAAGCCGGCGCGTTGCACCTTTGAAAACACGTCGATGTGACAAGACTGCTTTTTATTCAATTTACTTCCCCCCAAGGAGTCGGGAAGATGTTCGTCATTTGTTTTTGTTTTTTCTCTTTTTTCTTAATGCTCCGTTAAATTGATGCATTATTTATGAAGTCGAATACCCAGAGAAGCTTGTTCAAATGTTAGTGGGATGTTGAGATATAAAAACCTTTGAATCATTTGCCAATTATTTCCCCATTTATGGAAGAGTGCTCTCCATAACTCCTGCACTAAGTGAGAAGTTGAGGCGCGCGGGATATAACATGTCAGTAATTTATGAAGCTAGCGAGACTGGCAGAAAACACAAGTCACGACGGCGCTGGAGCGTTTTACTGCATGGCTGTGATGGCGAGCCCCCTCCCCCCCATCGGTATTCAGGCATCTTAAGTAACCATTTAAATGCATGGAGCTCATCCTTCATGAAGATGCTCAAATACACTGTACAGAGCCATGATTCAATTTGGTTTCGTGTGTTCTTTCTGCATCGCATGTTTAACTGACAATAAAATTTTATGTCACTCCTAAACTCATCTTCTGCAAACTTGGCAACACAGTTCAATAACAATGTGGGATGGGAATGAGACCCAAACTAAACATCATCTTTTCTAATTATACAGGCCCCAAATGTCCTTTTTGGCACACTCAGCTATAGTATGTGCTTCAACTTGTAATATTAGTTTGTCCTCCAGTTATTGTAAACAACCTGCCTATAAAACAGATGCAGAACTGACCTCTGCTGCAGATTATATTGCTATTCATATCTGGCAACAATAAAACTTAAAAAAAAAAAACTATCAATGCTGCAGCCAGGCTCATAATGGAGCGGCTTTAATTAAAAAACAAAAAAAGTAATATCGCGAGTAAGCTGTACTGCAAAACTTTACAAAAGTGACAAACATCCAATATAAATGTAAATACAGTCAGTTCCATTTGACCGTTTTGGTCATTCTACCTCTGTGTACAATCACGACAGAGTTGAAATGAAACAAAAAAAATGTACTTGTAGTGTAGATATTCAGCGTTAATTCAAGGTGCTTAACCAAGATATCACATTTAGCTATGATGGCAGTTTGTATACAAAGTGGGAAGTACGGTGGCTTAGTGGTTAGAACTAAGAATTAGAAGAGTTACAACTGTTGCCTCAGAGCAAGGAGGTCCTGGGATCACTGCCCGCGTGGGCCTTTCTGTGAGGTGTTTGCATGTTCTCACCTTGGATTCATCACCACTTATACAGCTTCATAGTGGAGAGGCACCGAGAAGGATTTTTCTTAAAAAAGACAATACAGTTTGCTAGAAATAACGGGATGCTTGAGCCGAGATTTGATTGGTTTTCTTGTGTGAAAATCCTTCTCTGTTCCGCTCCACTGTGAAGTTTTGTTCGCTCACTAGTCTCCTTCTCGCACAGTCACTCAGGTTTTTACTCCAGACAGCTTTACCACACAGTACCATAGTGTATTTGCTGTTTTTACTCCATAGGGCTTGTGTACAAAAAGCGGAAGTAATCCCTAAATGGATAATAAATATTTTTGTTAAACCTCTTAAAGCTGAAAGACACTTCATGCACATTTTGACTGTTTCATTTCAGTTCCATTGTGTTGGTGTTACTGCTGGGATAGGTTCCAGCAGTAACACCATTTAATATGCTATTTGGACCACCAAATTGATAGGGACTTTAAAAAAGCATGACATTTGTCTCAGTGTTGTATCTGTAGCAAGGTAGGGATCAATGATGCATTACACAGATGTCAAAATATAGAAATGGTTCAATCATGTTGAGAAGTACACCACATTATTTGTCTGTTCATATGTACTCTAAGAAGTTATAGTTTGGAATATTACAGGGTTAGGATTTCACTTTATAGGCTTTTAAGGATTATGTCAAAATTTGCACCACAGATAATAAGAATAAGAATAAGAACTTAGATTTATGGCGCGTTTTTCAAGATATCCAAAGCGCTTTACAAGTTGCATTATTCATTCACTCGCACATTCACACATTGGTGGTGGTAAGCTACTGGTGTAGCCACAGCTGCCCTGGGGCAAACTGATGGAAGTGTGGCTGCCATTCTGCACCTGTGGCCCCTCTGACCACCACCTCATTGATACACAGGCAAGGTGGGTTAAGTGTCTTGCCCAAGGACACAATGGCAATACGCAGATTTTTGAATGGTTGGGAACCTGGATTCCAACGGTTATATCACCAATTGAGCTATTGCTGCACCAATAGATAGATATTAGGGCATTGAAGACGCCACTGAATTTTGGAGTTGATCCGGATCCAGATTGGTGGACATCAGAAATCTCTGATTGCTCTTGTTCTTATTTAGAACCCTATATCTCAATCGTTTGCATCACTTTTTTTTTTTACCAAAATTGGACCAACTTTTGACCCCTGTACAAGTTGTTGTTAGACCTTGTGTTTTGAGGCAACTCTTGTAATTTGGTGCTACATAAATAAATTGAATTGAATTGAAACTGATCGTGGTCACCATTTTTGCTGCTTTTAACCCCATAAGTCCACAACATTCCGTCATACATAGTCTAAACTATACCTTTCTGGAATTTTATGATCAGACAAGTAATGTGGTAAATGAAAATGATTGAAGCATTTTGAAATGTTGACCTCTGTGTAACCATTCACTAATCCCAACCTGGCTATGGCTACCACTCTGGGATGGCTATCACATGTAAATATTAACTTGGCATATATACCTAGTACATTTTGTGACCCTGTGTGGTAGTGCATCCCACCACCAGGGGTCTGGCCCAAGGTCTATGCTGGCTCATGCCCAGAAAAATCCACCATATGGCCATAATGCAAGCTGGAGTTCCCTCAAAATGCAATTAGTGTATCTCTACAGGATGATAGAGAGGGCTTTGCTTCACTTTCAGAAGCTCTCCCATCTCTTTTTTTTAAACCTACTGTACTAAAATTAAACCAGAACTTCGTACCTGAGGGTGAAATTTGTCAGTGTAGATGTGCTGGACATGAAGATGTAGAAAGTTGCTGTGTCTGTGGTCTTCAGGGGCTTAGAAGAGGTCTGGATCACCACAATTCCTCCCAGTCTTAGTCTAAAGAAAGTGGGGTTGCCTGGTGGAGTTTTATACAGATTTACGCTCCCTATCCGCCTCATTGGTGTCCCTGAGCTCCTGGAAGCTCCTCCTCGTCCCACGCCCACACGTTGCAGGCTATCCTGGGGAGTACACTGGCCAGTCTGATCTCTCCGACTCTGGAAGTACACCTCCACAAGGTTTCCCTTCAGATCTTTCAATCCTTCAGTTCTATCCCCCTCCCTGCTGGCGCTGCTTGATCGGCTGGCTGGGCTGAACCAGGCTGGTTCAGGCTTCAGCTGGGCAACACAGAACCCACCTGGAGACACCAAGCATGCGCCACGAACTTCCTGCGTCTCCCAGAAGGCATAAGCGGTCACACAGTGAGCCCTGTCCTTGGCGTCAAGCATTTTTACCCCATCACGTTTTCCAGGCCGTGTTCCTCCTTGTAGCACAATCTCATTCGTTTCTGTGGGCATGTAGAAAAGGATTTTGATTGTTGGGGACGATGAACGAACTTGGCGAGCCAAAATTGTTGGAAGAATCCTGTGGCCACTGAGGAGCATATCTGGAGGAATGGGAGCATCTAGAGCCAGGGGACCAAATGAAGCACTGACAGCAGGCTGGAGGGGCCCAAATCCTGGACCAGTGACAAGAAAGGTCTGAGCCTTCACACTGGAGTTCCCTGCTGGTTCTAGATTTTTCTGCCTCACAAACACATGGCGCAGGTTGAGGACTTGAAAGTTGACTGTGGGATAAACTGGGTATGGCATGAACGATGTCCAGATGTCTTCACCAATCATCTGGCTTTCAACACCTACAATGGAATTACAAAGAGACAACATATTCATTGACAAAAAGATTCTATTAAATAAAAAAAGGCAGAGCGTGTTTGTGTAATGTGATGGTTTTCAAATTCTGTAAAACCAAGGTATCTTCTAATAACATGGCTGGCCTTGGTTCCCAGTGACTTATAAGTGTGGTATTCTTGAAGTGATTGTTGACCAGTTAGAGCCTGAAGTTGTTGCTGGAGGATAACCATCATCTGCATCTTGGTTTGGATGGGTTGTGTGGCAGCTGGTTGAGTATTGCAGTATTTGTAGACGGCTCAGTGGTTTGCTGGTGTCCTTGTGGGAATTAGCTCACCAAAATGATCTAATACACATGGCCTTTAAGGTCTACTAACCTTTTCCATGTTGTTGTTATCACAAACTTTGGAACTTTTTTCTGGTAACTAGCTCTGACCATCAACTTTGTCAACAGAGAGGCTTTCAATCAAATGTCCTGAAATGGCTTGGCAACCATTTTGATTGCTTGTATAAAATAAAGCATTCTGGGAAATGAAGTATATTTCCACCATTTTCCATCATTTGAAAATTATAATGCATCAAGTTAAATTATTTGATTTTTATATTATGCTTTTATTATTCATCCATCCATCCATCCATTTTCTTCCGCTTTATCCGGAGTCAGGTCGCGGGGGCAGCAGCTCAAGCAAAGCTGCCCAGACCTCCCGATCCATTAATTTTTGATGAGAAACACATGAAGTTCATAGTAATAATATTTGTATGAAATATCTAAAACAGTCATGTATAGAACATACTGTAACACATGACTCTGGAATACACCAAAATTATCAATTGCAATTTCATGGACTTTCAATTCTATTTCCTTCAATTCAAATTTGAATTGTAATTCTACTTCCTGTTTGCACCCACAATTCAAATTCATGGAACTGAATTGGAATTTGGGAAACATTCTCAATTCAATTTGGAATTTTGCACAAGCCTGCTACAAAAACTAATTATTGTCATTGACCTGCTTGGTATTTTAATATTGAAGACATGAACAAAAACTGTTCATTCTGAAGACACTTTTTTCCCCTCAGTGTACCATCTTGCTTTCACATATTTAAATCTGTGCACAGTTGCAGTGCCTGCATGTATTTGAGCAATATAACAATGAATTTTGATTTGACTGGGAACAAATTTCACAGAGTGATTGAGGGTAATCTTAGGACAAAATTAACTGTTGTTGCTTTTTGAAGCGGGAGTGGAAACCAGTTAAAAGTCAAGGCATGATAGGACATAGGTCAAATTCTTTGTCTGGATGCTGAGAATATTTAGAATGGTTATTTAAAGGAACCAGTTAAATATACAGCTATGGTTATCGTTAAACACTAATATGAATAAGTGACTTGCACATTACTAGTGTGCATGCATGAACTCTGAGCCTCACTCTCCTTTGGCTACCAAAGCCAGGTCTTGTAATTATATGTGTTACTGGAGAAGTGTCACATTAACTGCATTTAAATGTTAAAGGGGAACAGAAATGCTTTTTGAGAATTTGTTTGTGCATTCCTTGGTCACAATTAAGTGTTATTCATACACTTGCAGAATGTTTGAGCGCAGTGTAGATAATATTATTTGAATCAAATTTGGCGCTGAATTGACATGTAAATCACCATTGGCTGAAGTCAGTGGGGGGCACGCACGGTTGACGTCACTGGTTTTGTTCGGGGCAGTTTACTGAGCTCCCTCATTGAAGTTCTAATAGTCTCGTCAGGAAACAGGTGGAATATGCCAGAAAGCTGCACATGTTGGCAAAGCCACAAACGGGAGACAATATTTCCTTCCATAAGTAAGTGGTTTTGGTTATTCTTGTCACTTTGTCCGTGACATTTGGTTGATAAACAGGTGTATGTTTCCTGCCAGTGCCTGTGTCGTCGGGCGACACTTACACACGTACACACACCACTCACACACACAGATGTGCACACACACTACTGACTTCATGAATGAAACTCGGTCAATAAAGTATAATTGTATAAATATATATGTGTGTGTGTGTGTGTGTGTGTGTGTGTGTGTGTGTGTGTGTGTGTGTGTGTGTGTGTGTGTGTGTGTGTGTGTGTGTGTGTGTGTGTGTGTGTGTGTGTGTGTGTGTGTGTGTGTGTTTGTAATGGTTTTAGGAGCTGCACTATGCTGAAAACATGAAAACAGCAGCAGCAGCTCGTTCAGCTCGGCAGAGCAGCGCAGATCCGTGTAACTTTCAACACAAATATTTCTGAATGTGTGGGTGTCAGAGTAAGCTTAATACTTTCCTGACATGATTTAATGTTAATGAATTTTATTGGCTCAATATCCAGGTCAGAATGGCAGCATTTTAACACGTATTTTGTGAGTGTTTTTCTGAGTGTGTTCAGTCGAGAATTCTCATTGAAAATGCAGTCCAAGGGCATTTTTTTGGCCAGTTCACTCGCCTGGCATAAATGTTTTATTACTGCTGTTAACAGCTCTCCCTGCATCCCACAATCAAGTAGTATGTCTCTTTTTTCAGGACAACCTGTACTTTCAGAATATATTTGCTATAGTGGTGTTTTATTAGTGTAATAAAGGTTTGCAATCAGAAATAAGAAAGGAAAAAATAAAGCAGAAAATAATTTTCACACACATTCATTCAAAACACACAGCAAACTATAATAAACAACTATTTTGACACTTTATAAAGGTAGTTTATACCTTTAATGTACAAAATAAAGGTTCTAACAATAAACACAAATGCACATTTTGAACAATATATACAAAATGGTCTATGCGTTTTATTGGTCTTCATGCCACATCTCAAAGCAATTTCTGTCTGCTATTACACAAAGAGGCATATCACAAGCTTTGCACTTCCGTGGAGTTGACTGTTCTTTTTGGAGCGTTTTCCTGCACTGAAAACAACATCTCCTCACACCTATCCCCCTCCTTTCATTCATATGTGTAAACTGTGCTTTACACATCAATTTTTTGAGCGAAAGAGCTTGCCATAGGCTTATTCAACAACATTCACAGGCCAAGTAGTGAAGCATCTCTTCTACTCACACTCTTTGGTGCACCACAGGAGATTGTATGAGGCCCTCTTATTCTGATCACTTCCATTCATATGCGTAACAGTGCTTTATGTGTTGGAGTGAGAGGGTTATTTCAACAATATTCACAGGCCAACCAGTAACACATCCCTTCTACTGACACTCTTTGGTGCACCACATGAGATCGCTCTGTCCTACAAGTGGATATTGGAAAACCATGTGACGGTGAACCAATTCCTGATTGGACACACACACTGAGCACGTCATCACACAGCTTCTATGAGGACTACAAGCATGGTGGAGGGCTGCTTCGAAAGTCCACGGAGTGTACTTTTCTGCAAAAAAAGTTTCTATCTAATATCATTAAAAAAAGTTATGTATCATTAAATAAAACTTGTATTCTGCCATCGTATATGACGGGGATGACCCCATCCAGGAACTTTGTCAATATTTTGCCCGGTTAGGAGGTGTCATGTCGCTGTCTATGAAGGGACGTTCGTGTTTAATCAATCAATCAATTTTATTTATATAGCGCCAAATCACAACAAACAGTTGCCCCAAGGCACTTTATATTGTAAGGCAAGGCCATACAATAATTACGTAAAAACCCCAACGGTCAAAACGACCCCCTGTGAGCAAGCACTTGGCGACAGTGGGAAGGAAAATGTTATGTGTCGGACGCGGGCGGAGAACCGACCAGCGTTTGACAGGACCCAGTATAAAATAAGCAGAGCACGGTACAAAGGATAACAGAATTTAATAACATAACAGTGAGTGCTGAATAATAACAAATGAGTGCGCAGTCTGGCGAGGTGGAATAACGGTGCGCTCCCAGCAGCACAAACGGTCCGGAGCCAGAACAGTTCGGACCCAAGGACCCCGCCGACACCCCCCAGGTGGCCGCGACCAACCGAGTCTGTGAAAGAAGAAACCATCATGTGAGTCCACCACTCCACACACAGAGAGACCACTCAAAGGTATACATAAACAGCAAACACTTCCTGGCTTAATCACCAATCAGCTTCCCACCCTGCAGGCATGGAACACCCAGTTCAATTCTCCACTGCAGTGGAAGCTGATTAAACGACTAACATAACAGCTCAATATAATAAGGTGTGAGGGACACCACATTTACTGACTGTACTCATGTTAGTCACAAAACCTAAAGTACCTCAGGAAGTGTGCTGACGAGCGTGAGACCTCACCCCCTCCTCTTTCACAGACCATGGCATCAAACCTGGTACGGTCTCTGCATCCATGATGATGAGATGGTTCTCCAAACGTCGATCTCACCCGTCTGGTCACAAGGTCGAGTCTCTGGCAAATACACACTGTGTACTCCAGACTTAAATGCAACCATGCCCCAATCCATAAAGATGCACCACAGCTGTGAGTCGCTTGTGAGCACGGTTTGTGGGAGGAGTGGTCCAGCCCCCTCGGCGGATTTTCATTGTCAGGAAAATGGCCGAGCGACTGCCGCTTTGCTCGGCACGAAGGTTCAAGCTTGGCTGATGCAATCACACGTGATTCAAATCCATAAGGTTATTGCAAAAAATAAAAAGGTCTGTTGCTTTTCTAACAGACCTCGTATGTTCCTTTGTAGCCATTAGTGTATTTAACAGTTACTCAAAACATCCATTCCAAGTGATTTGGTTATTCAAGGTCAAATGACCAGTAGAAAGGTAATATATGAATAAGCACATTGCACATCTTGCACCGTGCTGTGCATTGTGGGATAGGATAAAATATTGGCTACCAACCAAACCTGTATAAACATAGCAAAGATGGCAGAATGCAATATAAACACAAGAGCAATCTGAGATTTCTGATGTCAGCCAATCCAGATCCAGATCATCTCCAAAATTTAGTGGCGTCTTTCATGCCCTAATATCAAATGATCTATGCTGCTGTTGTTACATTCTAGAATATTATGCATACACTGTTAAGGACTAATATTTATGTATGACTTTTGAGAATCTCTATGAGATTCAACAAAGGGAATATCACATCTTGAATGTAAAAGTCTGTGTTTTTGGGAGACTTGGTAATTTGTCTTTGTGCATCTTGATTTCCTCCTAAATTTATGTGCAACTTTCCTCACAAAAAAGTAAAAAATGGCCAGTGTACTCCCCCAGGATAGAGCAAAAAAAAAAAAAAAGAACCTCATTTTATCACCCCCAAAGGTTTTACAAGGAATATATCATTCTTTCCTGCTTTTCAAACTGCATTTCATGAATACATCCACATGCAAATCTATCCTCTTTTGGAAAACAATGTAAAATCCCTAAAAATGGATGTCAGAGTTGATAACAGGAGTGCAATATTCAGACAAGCATAAAAGGTGTTATAGATTCCATACATCACGCCGGAGCTGGAAGGCAGCTTATCATTAAAACACAACAATAGATATAGGTCGTTACACATTTCCTGTAACGACGTTCAGGCACAGTAGAAGTGAAATAAAGCATAATGCAAAGGGCTACCTGACTGAACATTGACATTTTATTTCTCACTTGATCCTCTAAATTACAACAGAAGAAGAAGGGAGAAAAAGATCAAACCACTGCCTAAGGCGATCCAAATGAATTTTTAAAATACTCAGGTAAATGCATCTATACCTGCCTGTGGAGCATCGACAGTCATTTTAGACTATTTATCTGTCATCATGCCAAATTACTAACATTGATTTTTTTTTTTTTTTTTAACTGTGTGTTTTCCTCTCTCTACTCAAAATGTTGTTTTATCACAGCAGGTAATAGGGCAGCACACGCTTGTTTGAACCCTGTGTGATATCGCGGGATTTGGCCAATTATGGGGACAGCCGGCCCCACTGCGCAATATATACACAACATAACTTCACACGGGAAAATGGTGGCGTGTTTTGTTTTCGGCTGCAATCACTGAAGCAGTCGTGAAAAGTGCAGTTTTTTCAGTTCCCAGTGGAGTGTAGAAGATAAGGCAAATGGGAGTGGTTGTGTCAATAAGTGTTAGCCTTCACAGCTAACCAGACGTTGCCTGTAAAACCGCCATGACACGTGTGAGCTCCGGTGTCGCAGACCGAACGGTCCCCCCTATAAATTGGTCCACCCTGTCTTCACTGTGCATGTGTCATTTCAGAACTCATCCGCTCATCTGAGACAGAGTCTCTTCAACCAAAGAGATCAAATGGATTAATGGGATTATTAACCATCAGATGACAAGGTGAAACCTCTTAAATGATTGTAAATTCAGTTTTATGCAGAAACAAGGCCATTTTAAGCAGAAACGAGGCAATTCTTGGTGATGCTTCAAATAACCAATGCGCAGTGAACGCATCAGCTAGCAGCCGCGGTGCTCTGATCGCTTCATCTGTCTATTATGATGAAATAATGCTGAATTTATGTGGAAATGTTTGTTGTACAAAAGTTTCAGATATCTGTCGCTGTGATAGATGATGCAGTTTTAAGCAGAAACAACATGATTATCGGTGAATCGCAGCTCACTGAATGCATGCTCACTGAAGGCAGGGCGGATCAATTTTTAGTAGGGACCATTTGGTCGGTGACACCGGGTCATAAACAAACTGCAACACACGTCCACTTTTCACCATATCGTCA
Source organism: Thalassophryne amazonica (assembly GCF_902500255.1). Lineage (NCBI taxonomy): Eukaryota > Metazoa > Chordata > Actinopteri > Batrachoidiformes > Batrachoididae > Thalassophryne > Thalassophryne amazonica. The sequence goes on along the minus strand of NC_047119.1, from coordinate 37,000,320 downwards.
CCTTTTCTGCATGTAATTTGCCCAAAATCTCAGAAAAAATGTCATGTTTCTGTCCCCAGAAGCAGAGAAAGTACATCATATGCATCATATTTTACCCCTTTAGTGCCTGCCCTCAAATGAGACTGCACTGCCCAGTTACTTTCAAAAATATAAATGTAAATGGGCTTTTACCAGGCAAATAATGTGGAATATTTTTCAATATGATTGGCGCATCTTTTAATTTTGACCTCTGTGTAATTCTTCAATTGACCCCTACCTGAACACCGATTGAAAAGTCAAGTGGCCAATCAAGTTTTTTTTAAAGAGGAGTGTCTAAGGAGTATTTCTGCCGAGTTTGATGCTTTTATCACCATTTGCATGATTGTTTCAGTTATCTGCTGCACTAATTGCAAACAACAAATGGTTGAGCTTTCCAGAATCAGAATCACCTTTATTGTCATTGCACAGCAAATCAGCACAACAAAATTTGCTTGTGCATCCTCAAAAACAATGCCCACCCTCACAAATCATTTACCCACACACATACTTCAATAAATATGAAGAACATTAGGAGATTTTCCTTTGAGCTACAACTGACATTCCTTCTGCTGGAAGCTGTTGTTTTGGTCTGATGTTGGTACTCGTGGGACCTTTAGTGGCACCAAGTCATTAATAGCACCTTTAGTTGTTATTTGCACATGATTAAAGTTATTTAATGTAAATTTCACTTGAGTTTCTAACAAATGGACTGTATTTTTATAGTGTTTTCCATTTGAAGTAGACACTGAAAGTGCTTCACAGTGATTCACCCATTCACACAACCAATTCATCCTGTTGACATGTAAGTTGCTGCTCAACTACACACCTGGAATTACAGCCCTTGCTCAAAGGAATTTAGTGATTTTTCAGTCTGACATCAATTGGAATTGAGGATCCTCTGGTCACAAACCCTACTCCAGGTTCCTTGTGTAATTTTGTTTAAGATTTTTTATTATTATTTTATTTTTGGAGATTTGGTAAACTATACTTTTTAAGAAATCTTTAGAAATGAGCAATCCAAAAAAACAATATTTCCATTTTTTTTTCAAACATTGTTATGGCCTCCATCCTGGATTTCTAAAATTTGTGACATTTGAAAAATAACTTGTCACTTTTTTGACTTCTAGTTATTTGTGGGTCAACTTCATGGTACACAGTGAACAACTGTGTACTGTGTAACTGTGTATAACTATTCATCAGCTTCAGTTATCTGTAATTAGCATCTCTGGATTTTTGCCATCCAAAATTCTTGTTTAGACTGAAAAAATCTTAATCTTACTCTGCAGACTGTAAAATCTTACTCAAACTGTGATGGGCTCTGCAAAAATAGACACACATCTCAGTCTGACTGGACTCAAAGATAAGGTTCACATGCATATTCATGCTTATCCAAGCCAGACAAGATATCAAAGGCTGAGCTCTGTCGTTTAGACATGCATGAACGCGGCTGCACTGCTGAGCCTACCAATACCACAGCCGCACTGATGAAAAATGTACACAGATATCACAGATATCAGCCCATGCATGCTCACAAAGCAGGGGGTTTTTGCACGATATCACTGAGAGGCAGAGTGCTTCCTGCAACTCCATCGCTCCCGATGCAGACTGTCTTTAAAGAAACAGAGAAACAGATGTGTAGCCTCAGCTTCAGACCACTTTAATCCCACTGATGAGCCTTCCCCGTGCACAGTGGTGTGCACGCCATCACTACACAGGAGCCACAACTGGACAGAAATCATGGTAAAAAAAAAAAAAGTGGATGGAAAACAGATAATATCAAAAGATGAGAAAGAAATTCCATTTACTCCCCAGGAAACTGGTTTGACATTTTACAAATCACATTACGAAAATCTAAATTAACAAGTGTATATTCTGGACTAACCCATGGTGTCCTGGGTAATTGTTGATCAGCTTACCATTGACAAGTAATGCTTTTCTGTAGAAGGCATTTACAAAAGGACAGTTCAGTGATATGTGAATTTTTTTACCCCCAAATCTTTAGGCATCTTGGAGGTCACCATGCCTCACACACATACCAAGTTTGGTGATAATTGGGCAAGGAGGAAAGAAATTATGGGGCTCACAAAACGTTTTATAAAATATACTCCAGTGACTTTGCCCTTTTGCCTCCAAAATCAATAAGCTTCTTTGGGTCACTATGAATAATATACACATAGTAAATATTGCTGAGTAAAATTTACTCTGCTGGGATAACATTTGATCCCAATCTAAATAGAGTAAAAAAAAAAAAACTCTATTGTAGAGTGAAATCAGCTCTACAGCTGTCGCAGACCGAACGACACCCCCCCCCCCCCCCCCCCCCCAAATAACCTCCTTTGAGACAGACACTTCAGCCAAAGCGATCAAATGGATTAATGGGATTATTAACCATCAGATGACAAGGTAAAACCTCTTAAATCATTCTAAAGTCAGTTTTAAGCAGAAACAAGGCTGTTTTAATAGAAATGAGGCGATACTTGGTGACGCTTTGAAATGACTGATGTCATCTGTTATTATGAAATAAAGCCGAACAACAACCGTGCCACATTCAAAGTCACTTAAATCTCCTTTCTTCCCCATTCTGATGCTCGGTTTGAACTTTAGCAAGTCGTCTTCATGTCTAGATGCCTAAATGCATTGAGTTGCTGCCATGTGATTGGCTGATTAGCTATTTGTGCTAACAAGCAATTGAACAAGTGTACCTAATAAAGTGGACAGTGAGTATATACTATAGCAAGTTTGGTAACAATACAACTGAAGCAATCTCACTCACAAGTGAGATGTCATCTTACTGACTGACTCCCTACACAGTGACCTCCAGCCCACTGGGTGTGCTGTGGGGAAAAATGTCCAACAGGTCATTCACAGTGACCTACTGTGGTCTGTACTAAAACAAATGTACTGCTACTGGGAGAAATACAAAGTTCACCAAACATTAAATGAATTTGACACACAGGCGTGAAAGTTATCCACAGATCTGTTGATATCCAAGTTTTTGCAAGGTTAATGTCCTGCTGCAGTGATTGCAGGTAATTCAAAGCACCTGTGGAGCATTTTTACGCCACTGGATAACACATTTTTACTGGTCAGCAGTGGTGGACACAGTTTTGATAATCCGATAACCAATAATTATCGAAGATAATGTTTTCATTATCGAATTATCTTTTTAGATAACTTCGAAAACCATTATCAGACTAATTATCTTCCGGTAAATTTTTGTCTGATAATTGTTAGACCATTAACGTGGTAAACAAAGCTGAACAGCTACAAACATTTATAAAACTTAAAATCAGTTGAGCACCTACCTGTTAAATGTTTCATAGCAGATGTGTAGTTCTACTCTCTGCAAACAGAGGAGAGCTGCTTCTAGAAGAAACCGCTCCATCCTCTGCAGGCAAAGGAGAACTGGTCACACAAAAAACTCATTTCTTTTAACCCCATACTGATACACGGGCAATATCACCCAAGTCATTCAAATCAAATCAAATCAATTTTATTTATATAGCGCCAAATCACAACAAGCAGTTGCCCCAAGGCGCTTTATATTGTAAGGCAAAAGCCATACAATAATTACAGAAAAACCCCAACGGTCAAAACGACCCCCTATGAGCAAGCACTTGGCGACAGTGTGAAGGAAAAACGCCCTTTTAACAGGAAGAAACCTCCAGCAGAACCAGGCTCAGGGAGGGGCAGTCTGCTGGGACTGGTTGGGGCTGAGGGAGAGAACCAGGAAAAAGACATGCTGTGGAAGAGAGCAGAGATCAATCACTAATGATTAAAAGCAGAATGGTGCATGCAGAGCAAAAAGAGGTGAATAAAAAGAAACACTCAGTGCATCATGGGAAACCCCCCAGCAGTCTAAGTCTATAGCAGCATAACTAAGGGATGGTTCAGGGTCACCCGATCCACCCCTAACTATAAGCTTTTTCAAAAAGAAAAGTTTTAAGCCTAATCTTAAAAGTAGAGAGTGTGTCTGTCTCCCTAATCCGAATTGGGAGCTGGTTCCACAGGAGAGGAGCCTGAAAGCTGAAGGCTCTGCCTCCCATTCTACTCTTAAAAACCCTAGGAACTACAAGTAAGCCTGCAGTCTGAGAGCGAAGCGCTCTATTGGGGTGATATGGTACTATGAGGTCCCTAAGATAGGATGGGACCTGATTATTCAAAACCTTATAAGTAAGAAGAAGAATTTTAAATTCTATTCTAGAATTAACAGGAAGCCAATGAAGAGAGGCCAATATGGGTGAAATATGCTCTCTCCTTCTAGTCCCTGTCAGTACTCTAGCTGCAGCATTTTGAATTAACTGAAGGCTTTTCAGGGAACTTTTAGGACAACCTGATAATAATGAATTACAGTAGTCCAGCCTAGAGGAAATAAATGCATGAATTAGTTTTTCAGCATCACTCTGAGACAAGACCTTTCTAATTTTAGAGATATTGCGCAAATGCAAAAAAGCAGTCCTACATATTTTCTTAATATGCGCACTGAAGGACATATCCTGATCAAAAATGACTCCAAGATTTCTCACAGTATTACTGGAGGTCAGGGTAATGCCATCCAGAGTAAGGATCTGATTACAACCCCTGGCAAAAATTATGGAATCACCGGCCTCGGAGGATGTTCATTCAGTTGTTTAATTTTGTAGAAAAAAGCAGATCACAGACATGACACAAAACTAAAGTCATTTCAAATAGCAACTTTCTGGCTTTAAGAAACACTATAAGAAATCAAGAAAAAAAATTGTGGCAGTCAGTAACGGTTACTTTTTTAGACCAAGCAGAGGGGAAAAAAAATATGGACTCACTCAATTCTGAGGAATAAATTATGGAATCACCCTGTAAATTTTCATCCCCAAAACTAACACCTGCATCAAATCAGATCTGCTCGTTAGTCTGCATCTAAAAAGGAGTGATCACACCTTGGAGAGCTGTTGCACCAAGTGGACTGACATGAATCATGGCTCCAACACGAGAGATGTCAGTTGAAACAAAGGAGAGGATTATCAAACTCTTAAAAGAGGATAAATCATCACGCAATGTTGCAAAAGATGTTGGTTGTTCACAGTCAGCTGTGTCTAAACTCTGGACCAAATACAAACAACATGGGAAGGTTGTTAAAGGCAAACATACTGGTAGACCAAGGAAGACATCAAAGCGTCAAGACAGAAAACAAAGCAATATGTCTCAAAAATCGAAAATGCACAACAAAACAAATGAGGAACGAATGGGAGGAAACTGGAGTCAACGTCTGTGACCGAACTGTAAGAAACTGCCTAAAGGAAATGGGATTTACATACAGAAAAGCTAAACACAAGCCATCATTAACACCTAAACAGAAAAAAACAAGGTTACAATGGGCTATGGAAAAGCAGTTGTGGACTGTGGATGAATGGATGAAAGTCATATTCAGCGATGAATCTGGAATCTGCATTGGGCAACGTGATGATGATGGAACTTTTGTTTGGTGCCATTCCAATGAGATTTATAAAGATGACTGCCTGAAGAGAACATGTAAATTTCCACAGTCATTAATGATATGGGGCTGCATGTCAGGTAAAGGCACTGGGGAGATGACTGTCATTACATCATCAATAAATGCACAAGTTTACGTTGATATTTTGGACACTTTTCTTATCCCATCAACTGAAAGGATGTTTGGGGATGATGAAATCATTTTTCAAGATGATAATGGATCTTGCCATAGAGCAAAAACTGTGAAAACATTCCTTGCAAAAAGACACATAGGGTCAATGTCATGGCCTGCAAATAGTCCGGATCTTAATCCAATTGAAAATCTTTGGTGGAAGTTGAAGAAAATGGTCCATGACAAGGCTCCAACCTGCAAAGCTGATCTGGCAACAGCAATCAGAGAAGGTTGGAGCCAGATTGATGAAGAGTACTGTTTGTCACTCATTAAGTCCATGCCTCAGAGACTGCAAGCTGTTATAAAAGCCAGACGTGGTGCAACAAAATACTAGTGATGTGTTGGAGCGTTCTTTTGTTTTTCATGATTCCATAATTTTTTTCCTCAGAATTGAGTGATTCCATATTTTTTTCCCTCTGCTTGGTCTAAAAAAAGTAACCGTTACTGACTGCCACAATTTTTTTTTCCTGATTTCTTATAGTGTTTCTTAAAGCCAGAAAGTTGCCATTTGAAATGACTTTAGTTTTGTGTCATGTCTGTGATCTGCTTTTTTCTACAAAATTAAACAACTGAATGAACATCCTCCGAGGCCGGTGATTCCATAATTTTTGCCATGTTTCTGTGATTTGTGGGGCCAAGTACAATAACTTCAGTTTTATCTGAATTTAAAAGCAGGAAATTAGAGGTCATCCATGTCTTTATGTCTGTAAGACATTCCTGCAGTTTAACTAATTGGTGTGTGTCCTCTGGCTTCATGGATAGATAAAGCTGGGTATCATGTGTGTAACAATGAAAATTTAAGCAATGCTTTCTAATAACACTGCCTAAGGGAAGCATGTATAAAGTGAATAAAACTGGTTCTATCACAGAACTTTGTGGAACTCCATAATTAACCTTAGTATGTGAAGAAGACTCCCCATTTACATGAACAAATTGTAATCTATTAGATAAATATGATTCAAACCACTGCAGCGCAGTGCCTTTAATACCTACGGCATGCTCTAATCTCTATAATAACATTTTATGGTCAACAGTATCAAAAGCTGCACTGAGGTCCAACAGGACAAGCACAGAGATGAGTCCACTGTCTGAGGCCATAAGAAGATCATTTGTAACCTTCACTAATGCTGTTTCTGTACTATGATGAATTCTGAAACCTGACTGAACCTCTTCAAATAGACCATTCCTCTGCAGATGATCAGTTAGCTGTTTTACAACTACCCTTTCAAGAATTTTTGAGAGAAAAGGAAGGTTGGAGATTGGCCTATAATTAGCTAAGATAGCTGGGTCAAGTGATGGATTTTTAAGTAATGGTTTAATTACTGCCACCTTAAAAGCCTGTGGTACATAGCCAACTAATAAAGATAGATTGAGCATATTTAAGATCGAAGCATTAACTAATGGTAGGGCTTCCTTCAGCAGCCTGGTAGGAATGGGGTCTAATAGACATGTTGATGGTTTGGAGGAAGTAACTAATGAAAATAACTGAGACAGAACAATCGGAGAGAAAGAGTCTAGCCAAATACCAGCATTACTGAAGGCAGCTGAGCATAAAGATATGTCTTTGGGATGGTTATGAATAATTTTTTCTCTAATAGTTAAAATTTTATTTGCAAAGAAAGTCATGAAGTCATTACTAGTTAAAGTTAAAGGAATACTTGGCTCAATAGAGCTCTGACTCTTTGTCAGCCTGGCTACAGTGCTGAAACGAAACCTGGGGTTGTTCTTATTTTCTTCAAATAGTGATGAATAGTAAGATGTCATAGCTTTACGGAGGGCTTTTTTATAGAGCAACAGACTCTTTTTCCAGGCTAAATGAAGATCTAAATTAGTGAGACGCCATTTCCTCTCCAGCTTACGGGTTATCTGCTTTAAGCTGCGAGTTTGTGGGCTATACCACAGAGTCAAGCATTTCTGATTTAAGGCTCTCTTTTTCAGAGGAGCTACAGCATCCAAAGTTGTGCTCAATGAGGATGTAAAGCTATTGACGAGATAATCTATCTCACTCACAGAGTTTAGGTAGCTACTCTGCACTGTGTTGGTATATGGCATTGAAGAACATAACAAAGAAGGAATCATATCCTTAAACCTAGCTACAGCACTTTCAGAAAGACTTCTACTGTAATGAAACTTATTCCCCACTGCTGGGTAGTCCATTAAAGTAAATGTAAATGTTATTAAGAAATGATCAGACAACAGGGGGTTTTCAGGGAATACTGTTAAGTCTTCAATTTCTATGCCATATGTCAGAACAAGATCTAAAGTGCGGTATCCAGAGGCATACATTTTTAACTTATGGTTCAAATTTTAACCAAACTACTTTTGTACAAGTTATTTCAATTAACGTCACGTCTGAAGTTTTATGCAGTGAAAATATCACATATATGTTTTAGTTTTAAAGTAATGCGCTAATTTTTAAAGTTTTAGTGTGGACATGCTGTGTCCAGGTGCATTATGGGTATGATAGGGTAATCTCAGTACGTTCACAACATGATAAATGCTTTTGAGACACTCTGATCAGGCTCCACGGACAACAGCATTAAACTCTAGTGCCTAAAACTCTCATGAATATATTCTCTGGGTTTATAGACGTTGTTATTATGTTTGCGTTTATTAAATTCCACGCATCCTAAACGCAGCAGACACAGATTATCTGGAATTATGTTTTGGCAAGTTTTCAAGGTCTCTACTGCCATCTACTGGCCAGTAGTGTTCATGGCAGTATTCGCCCTAAAGCTGGGCTGATATTTTCAATCACCGGTTCCAGTTCAAATTGTACCTCAGAATCGCACAGTGTAAAAGTTCAGAGCGCACAATTTATGCTCTCACACACATTGTACATTCAAAAACCACACATCGGACTCGTGTTTCCAGAAGCAAAACATAAACAGAAGCTTTTTTCAAACTCAATTTACAAAAACTCTCAATGGGAGACATCAAAGTTTTAAAAAAAAAACAAAACAAAAAAACATTACAAGACAGGTCTGCGGTGTTTGCACAGGCACAGTGCAAGAGGTTGGATGCTTGTAGCGCTTCAGCAGCAGGATACCCTCACGATGGCTGACCAGAATATCAAACAGGTTTGATTTTCATCTGACCATACGATCAGCGATTAGGAGATGGTTGTGAGATGTTAAACGCAGCTTGTTACTCCATGTATACTAAACGATGTAGGATGTACGATTAACCTGAAACTCGGTGTGATCCAAAAAATTCTTGCACGGATGAAAAATCAGCTGAAAAAGGGCCAAAACTCGCACTGGCACCAGTCGATCATGGCAGTGTTCTATTTATTTTGACACCGGTTATATCAGACAGTTATCTAATTACAACTTGGCGTTTTTTTTTTTTTTTGAAAATGCCTTTTTTTTACAAATAAAAAATGGCATATTTTATAAAAGCACATTTATCTGTAAACACCAATACACGACACACCTCACATTAACGTGTTGGTTTACATAGAATGAATGAGTCAACCAATCAGTGTTAGCAGAGGCACATTTTGCCCAGAATGCCATCTGTCTGTGTTTGTTACAAAACTTCAGAATTAGTGCATTATTCAACATTAAAAAATATATGTTATATCTTAACTTTGCACAAATGACAAAATTGACATTAATGGAGTTATTCTGTCAGTATTCATCTTATTTATACACCAAACCACCAGACCTCCGCCTGACGGAAGCATTGTGATTGAGCAGAGAGTTGAGCTTTGTGGCTCCTCTCAGCTGCGTTTGTGCTGGAAGCCATGTAGTAAACTGGAGCTTCCAGCAGGGTGCAGGATGCTCAAAGACAGAAGTGCTGACTCATTGTTTGGGTCTGTCGTTGCCTTTGATGCTTTCAGAAGCAATCGTGGTGTTAAACTCAAAATCAGCTTGTTAGTAGTTGCAAGTGTAATGAAGACAATACTGGAATTTATCGGTTATCTGTAACTTCCGATATGTTTTTGGGTGGTTTATCGTTTTAACTTTATCATAGATAACTTTTCAGTTATCTGATTATCTGTTATTGAAGTTCATTTTTTGGTTATCTGTGCCCACCAGCGGTTATCTGTAATAGAGATCAATTTTTAGCAGTTTATCGGTTTAGCGTCATAAAAGATAACTTTTCAGATAACGGATTAATGGTTATCGAAGCTATCTTTTTGGTTAGCTGTGCCCACCACTGCCAATGAGAGCTGTAAAACAGCACCTCGGCATAGGTTGCATGTGTCCTAATATGTGTGTGTGTGTGTGTGTGTGTGGAGGGGGGGGCATAGATCAGTGAACGCTGGAGTAAATTAATCCCATGCCATGTTAAAAATCTTCACAAGCTCAACGGATTCCCGGCCACCAGATTTATCAGAGTCCGGAATGATGCTCCAAACATCTCAGCTGCCTAACAATCTTACAAATTACTGAATCTTAGATGGTTTATTTTTTTGTGAAATATGCAAAAAGTTTGAATATTTCAACAATACTTTCACTTCTGGATCACAACTTCCAGGAGTGGTGTATGGAATACATGTTCCGATTTTCCAAATCTGAATTATTCCAGGACTGGATCCGGATCATACTGTAATGCTGCTCCTGCACAAGACTCTCAGAAATGGGGAAGTTCCTGATGTGTGGAAGCCTAAACTTTGTTCACATTTCCAAACATTTTATGTATTTTGACAAAAATTATACCGTAACCCAGACTCGTAAACTAATCCTAATCCTAAAACATTTTAGATAAAATTATTTGCAAGGTTGCTAAGGCAGTTCAGATAGGTCAAGAGCCTCATTCCAACCCTGGAAGTGCCTCCAGAAATGAGGGTCATAGTCAGGAGTTTAAGTTGTTCTTTTTTTTAATCACACTTTGTCACGCAGTTCACACCTGGAGTTGCAGGAACTGTAGCGGGTCTATGATACATCCAGATATATAACCAATTATGTAAATGCTGCAGTTCCATTCTTACCGTGTTTTACACACTGTAAAACACCGCAAATACAAAAAACTGTTTTACACACTGTTTTACAGTGTGGAAAACAGATTTCCTTCCATCTTTAAGTAGTTCTGCATTCTGAGATAATCAAAGCTGAACATCTCAATTTTGATCTTCTGTCTTAATCCCATACAGAGCTGTTCTCAGCCTCAACATAAACATGGAACTGGAGTCCAGAAAGTGTTTCTCACTGACAGGAAGCAGTCAGAAATCTCACCTGTGGTAAGAGATGTGAGAGCAGCCACAACTGGCAACAAGAATCGCAGGAGAAAGTTCAGCACCATTTCTGTAAAGCTGCAGTTTCTGCCAATCAGTTCTGGAAAACAAAAAGATCTATGATCACATTATATCCAGTGTCGGTTGATATCATTCCCTCTGACTGGACGAGAACAAAAAAAAACAAACAATCCAGGCCACTAAAGCTGCCTCAGCATGGATCTGCTGCCACAGATCTAGCCTTGATAGAAATCAGTCAACATGTGCCGTCAGATTATCAAGACCCACGTGGCAAAGAGAGGAGCTGCCGGCGAATTAAATGCACATAAGGTCAGAGGGATCAGTGGCGTCTCCACCACTCATTTTAATGTTGATTTGACAAATTAAATATGGGATTAAGGCTACGTTTGTGCACAGGAGCTGGAAGAACATCAGAATCAAATTTTAAATGTTCACATCGCACCTGTTTTCCCATCTATTGTCATTTGTGACTTGGAAAAAAACCAACTTGTATGTGATAATACAGTGCATCCAGAAAGTATTCACAGCATTTCACGTTGTCCACATTTTGTTATGTTGCAGCCTTAATACAAAAATGGAGTAAATTCATTTTTCTCTCAAAATTCTACTCGCAACACCCCATAATGACAACATGAAACATGTTTTTGGTTTTTTTTGGGTTTTTTTTTTTTTTGCAAATTTAGTAAAAGTAAAAAGCTAAGAAGTTGATCTACACAACTGAAGATCTACACAGCAGAAGTTGATCTACACAGCAGAAGTTAATCTACACAACTGAAGTTGATCTTCACAGCTGAAGATCTACACAGCAGAAGTTGATCTACACAGTGGAAGGTGATCTGCACAGGGGAAGGTGATCTCACAGCAGAAGGTGATCTGCACAGCAGAAGTTGATCTGCACAGTGGACAATGATCTTCACAGCGGAAGGTGATCTACGCAGAGGAAGATGATCTACACAGTTAAAGGTGATCTCACAGGGGAAGGTGATCTACACAGCAGAAGTTGATCTGCACAGTGGACAATGATCTTCACAGCGGAAGGTGATCTACGCAGAGGAAGATGATCTACACAGTGAAAGGTGATCTGCACAGGGAAAGGTGATCTACACAGAGGAAGATGATCTACACAGTGAAAGGTGATCTGCACAGGGGAAGGTGATCTACACAGCGGAAGGTGATCTGCACAGGGGAAGGTGATCTACACAGCGAAAGGTGATCTACACAGTGGAAGTTCATCTTCACAGTGGAAGGTGATCTACACAGCAGAAGTTGATCTGCACAGTGGACAATGATCTTCACAGCGGAAGGTGATCTACGCAGAGGAAGATGATCTACACAGTGGAAGGTGATCTCATGGGAGAAGGTGATCTACGCAGAGGAAGATGATCTACACAGTGGAAGGTGATCTGCACAGGGGAAGGTGATCTACACAGCGAAAGGTGATCTGCACAGTGGAAGTTCATCTTCAAAGTGGAAGGTGATCTACACAGCAGAAGGTGATCTGCACAGTGGACAGTGATCTTCACAGTGGAAGGTGATCTATGCAGAGGAAGATGATCTACACAGTGGAAGGTGATCTGCCCAGTGGAAGGTGATCTGCCCAGTGGAAGGTGATCTGCACAGGGGAAGGTGATCTACACAGTGAAAGGTGATCTGCACAGTGGAAGTTCATCTTCACAGTGGAAGGTGATCTATGCAGAGGAAGATGATCTACACAGTGGAAGGTGATCTGCACAGGGGAAGGTGATCTCACAGCGGAAGGTGATCTGCACAGCAGAAGTTGATCTACACAGTGGACAATGATCTTCACAGCGGAAGGTGATCTACGCAGAGGAAGATGATCTACACAGTGGAAGGTGATCTCACAGGGGAAGGTGATCTACAGAGAGGAAGATGATCTACACAGTGGAAGGTGATCTGCACAGCAGAAGTTGATCTACACAGTGGACAATGATCTTCACAGCGGAAGGTGATCTACACAGAGGAAGGTGATCTCACAGGGGAAGGTGATCTACACAGAGGAAGATGATCTGCACAGGGGAAGGTGATCTACACAGCAGAAGGTGATCTGCACAGGGGAAGGTGATCTACACAGCGAAAGGTGATCTGCACAGTGGAAGTTCATCTTCACAGTGGAAGGTGATCTACACAGCAGAAGCTGATCTACACAGTGGACAATGATCTTCACAGTGGAAGGTGATCTATGCAGAGGAAGATGATCTACACAGTGGAAGGTGATCTGCACAGGGGAAGGTGATCTCACAGCGGAAGGTGATCTGCACAGCAGAAGTTGATCTACACAGTGGACAATGATCTTCACAGCGGAAGGTGATCTACGCAGAGGAAGATGATCTACACAGTGGAAGGTGATCTCACAGGGGAAGGTGATCTACAGAGAGGAAGATGATCTACACAGCGGAAGGTGATCTGCACAGTGGAAGTTAATCTTCACAGTGGAAGGTGATCTACACAGCAGAAGTTGATCTGCACAGTGGACAATGATCTTCACAGCGGAAGGTGATCTACACAGAGGAAGATGATCTACACAGTGGAAGGTGATCTCACAGGAGAAGGTGATCTACGCAGAGGAAGATGATCTACACAGTGGAAGGTGAACGGCCCAGTGGAAGGTGATCTGTACAGGGGAAGGTGATCTACACAGTGAAAGGTGATCTGCACAGTGGAAGTTCATCTTCACAGTGGAAGGTGATCTACACAGCAGAAGTTGATCTACACAGTGGACAATGATCTTCACAGTGGAAGGTGATCTACACAGAGGAAGATGATCTACACAGTGGAAGGTGATCTGCACAGGGGAAGGTGATCTCACAGCGGAAGGTGATCTGCACAGCAGAAGTTGATCTACACAGTGGACAATGATCTTCACAGCGGAAGGTGATCTACGCAGAGGAAGTTGATCTACACAGCGAAAGGTGATCTGCACAGTGGAAGTTCATCTTCACAGTGGAAGGTGATCTACACAGCAGAAGTTGATCTGCACAGTGGACAATGATCTTCACAGCGGAAGGTGATCTACGCAGAGGAAGATGATCTACACAGTGGAAGGTGATCTCACAGGGGAAGGTGATCTACACAGAAGAAGATGATCTGCACAGGGGAAGGTGATCTACACAGCGGAAGGTGATCTGCACAGGGGAAGGTGATCTACACAGCGAAAGGTGATCTGCACAGTGGAAGTTCATCTTCACAGTGGAAGGTGATCTACACAGCAGAAGGTGATCTGCACAGTGGACAATGATCTTCACAGCGGAAGGTGATCTACGCAGAGGAAGATGATCTACACAGTGGAAGGTGATCTCACAGGAGAAGGTGATCTACGCAGAGGAAGATGATCTACACAGCGAAAGGTGATCTGCACAGTGGAAGTTCATCTTCAAAGTGGAAGGTGATCTACACAGCAGAAGTTGATCTGCACAGTGGACAGTGATCTTCACAGTGGAAGGTGATCTACGCAGAGGAAGATGATCTACACAGTGGAAGGTGATCTGCCCAGTGGAAGGTGATCTGCACAGGGGAAAGTGATCTACACAGTGAAAGGTGATCTGCACAGTGGAAGTTCATCTTCACAGTGGAAGGTGATCTACACAGCAGAAGTTGATCTACACAGTGGACAATGATCTTCACAGTGGAAGGTGATCTACGCAGAGGAAGCTGATCTACACAGTGGAAGGTGATCTGCACAGGGGAAGGTGATCTCACAGCAGAAGTTGATCTACACAGTGGAAGATGATCTACACAGTGGAAGGTGATCTGCACAGAGGAAGATGATCTACACAGTGGAAGGTGATCTGCACAGTGGAAGGTGATCTGCACAGAGGAAGATGATCTACACAGTGGAAGATGATCTACACAGTGGAAGGTGATCTGCACAGTGGAAGGTGATCTATGCAGAGGAAGATGATCTACACAGCGGAAGGTGATCTACGCAGAGGAAGATGATCTACACAGTGGACAATGATCTTCACAGTGGAAGGTGATCTACGCAGAGGAAGATGATCTACACAGTGGAAGGTGATCTGCACAGGGGAAGTTGATCTACACAGTGGACAATGATCTTCACAGCGGAAGGTGATCTACGCAGAGGAAGATGATCTACGCAGAGGAAGATGATCTACACAGCGGAAGGTGATCTACGCAGAGGAAGATGATCTACGCAGAGGAAGATGATCTACACAGTGGAAGATGATCTGCACAGCAGAAGTTGATCTCACAGTGGAAGGTGATCTGCACAGCAGAAGTTGATCTACACAGGGGAAGATGATCTACACAGTGGAAGGTGACCTTCATAATGTTGGTGGGTGTTTTGTTTCTTTATTGGGGGGGGGGGTGCAGAAACCCCTCAAACATAGTGTACGTTGTGCATGTACAGATGAGAAGAAAGAGAAATGATTGTACAGCCAAACAACTCCCACTAACATCATGTGGCACTTTGTGCATGGTGGAAGATGTCAGAAAACTATGTATTTGGTAACACTGTGCAAAGGATTAGCAAACACTCACGCTAACCCGGTGCAATCTTACATCAGTTGTGTTCCAAGACAGAATGTCTCACAGTGTTTACAGTTGCAGTGCTTGAAATAGACCAGAATCAACAAAAAGAGCCTTTGCATTTGGTGCCACCGCTGGGTGAGAGGGCAAATGCAATTCCTTCCACTTCTTTATTTTGATTATTTGTACATCACTTCATCTGGCTTGACCTAAAATTCCATGCACTCTTTATAATGAGGTACACTGAGCAGCAGTGTGGCTTCAAAGCCAGAACTGAAATAGAAGTGTAGCACTTTGCAGCGTGTCCCACAAGCAGGGAGATGATGAGACGAGCGGGTTTGTGTGGAAATGTTAGCCTTGAAGTGACATCAGGCCTGCTGCAGCCACAAACATAATCAGACTACATGCTGACCATTCAAGTCATATGGAAGTAAATCTGTGCCATCAGAGTTTGAAGTTGAATTTCTAAGGTTGAATTTATTTAGCATCAAAAAATTCAACCTAAAAAAAAAAACAATCGATCCAGGTCTCAATCACCCAACGTTCAGCAATTTATCACGTCTTCTTCCTCTTCTTCTTCCGATTTGGTCTCTGTGTCACATGGCCAATGGAGCAAAACGTAATTGGCTGAATGTTGAATGATTGAGACGGAGAGCTTCTCCCTGCTCTTCTATTTTTTGAGGTTGAATATTCATAGGTTAAATTTTTGAGGTCGAAATTTTTTAGGTTGAATTTGTTTTTTTTTGTTGTTGTTGTTGTTGTTTGGGAAAGTGTAATGACACGGACCCACAACAGGGGGCGCAAATGAACGGTCAATAGATACAAATAAATACAATTTATTGTGGCAAATGTGCACAACAGGTCGAATACTGCTTTTAGACAGTCAATTACAAAATACAACAGGTGACGTGTGGGCAGGTCCGAGGGTAGGAGACGCCTAACCAGAGAAGAGCCGGGGCCCACAAGTTTCCGCCGCCAACGAAGACCTGCAGTATACTGAAGCCGCCAAGTCCCGAGTCCTCAGGTGGCCTCTACTTCAGCTGTCAGATCCGGTACTGCTGGCAGGAACAGAAAACAGGTTAATGGTGGGTGCGTGCACAAGATGAATGCAACAATGTACAGAGACATCTTGGATGAAAACCTGCTCCAGAGCACTTTTGACCTCAGACTGGGGTGACGGTTCATCATTCAGCAGAACAATGACCCTAAAAACACAGCCAAAATATCAAAGGAGTGGCTTCATGACAACTCTGTGAATGTCCTTGTGTGGTTCAGCCAGAGCCCCAACCTGAATCCCACTGAACATCTCTGGAGAGATCTGAAAACGTCTGTGCATCCACGCTCCCCATCCAACCTGATGGAGCTTGAGAGGTGCTGCAAAGAGGAATGGGCAAAACTGCCCAAAGATAGGTGCACCAAGCTTGTGGCATCATATTCAAGAAGACTTGAGACAGTTTTTTGAGTGTATCATCTGTCCATAGAAATAGGATAAATGTATATGATCTGCATGATACTATTATAGATTAAAGAGTTTTTGGAGATTATGAAAGATAATCATTTTAATAAAATTGAATATTTTACTTTTGCAAAATTGACTCTTTTAATGCTAGTATTCACAGTGGAAAGAGGTGTTTATGACTCGTACATTTTTTTTAATATTAGGTACAATATTACACTGTCACTCCAGTGGATTGCCCAGTTACGATGATTGAGACCCCCCCAACCATCATCACAAAAATTTCTGTCTCCACCCATGGGGGCAGCCCCATCACATCCTACCCTAAAGCTACCTATGGTGTTGACATTAAATCAACACTGCTGCACAAGAAGTAGGGTTTAATGAGTTGGGTCGAACCTCTCCGTCACTTCACTAAATATCTGTTCTTACTCACAAATCAGCTTTACTGAAAGTCTTCCAATGACTCCCACAATGGTCAGTTGATTTATTGTAAAGTGGCACCAGTGCAGTGGTGACAGCATTATGCACGCAGGCATCACTGGTGAACGAACATTAAATGACAGCAGAAGCTTCCTGAAATAAATGTGTGCCTTAGAGAAATGTTTAGTGATCTGAAAATGCGCCTCAGCCTGTGATAGAGTAATGACACGTGTATTATAGCAGAATAGTACCTTGACTTTACAGTACACCTTTCTGTCACGCTTGTCTTGCGAGAGGCTGTTTCATGCTCTGCATTTTAAAAATCGCTGTCTTTTAATTTGAGCAGTTTGTCTACATTGTTGGCTGGATGTGGTTCTTAAACCTGACAGTGACACAGGCAGCTGACTATTAAGTCTGGGAATGTTTCCAGATCTTAGTTGTTGTTCCAGACGTGCTGCTGCTGCTGCCGCTGCTGCTGCAATTAGTCGGTGGAAGCAGAGATCGGCGAGAAGATGTCACATTCACTGAGTGTGACTCCAGCTCTGGATGCAAAGCTGCTACCAGCTAACGTGAAGGGTTTTGGCGACGCTTTAATGTGGTGCAACATGCTTCACCCTCCTAAGTTCTCCTGAATGAAGCTTTTCACCAGGAAGCTTTGCTTTACTGAGCTGTCAAAATAAGTGAATTGCACAAGAAAGTGACTATTGGTTTGAGCCAAATACACTCAAGAAATTAATTTCTCACTCCTGTCTTTTTGGATTTGCAACCGAGGTGCTGGATGTACGAGGGCAGCTAAGTTCAAAAGGAAACAGCAAGAAATCAAAATCTTTTACCAAAGTTTTGAACCTAGTCAGGATGTCTTGTTGGAATGAATTTCTTTGGTCGTCACTTTTCAGCACAATCCCCTTGGTGGTCTGCACACTTCTGCCAGCAGTGCCTGGATCCCTGCTAGCTTTCATCTTATTCACCAAGTAAGAACACAGTGCTGGATATGATGTTATTATCATCTTCAAAACTTTTTCCAGCCAACTATTTCATTGTGTTTGGGATCAGACAGAAGTCCAGTGGTGTCAAAACTTGCAAACTATGATTGATTTTGAATGAGTTTCAAGTTAAAGTCGGTATCAGTTGACCCAGGAATCTTGGACTTGTGAACATTTGCGAAACAAGAGGCATTTTGTTCAAATTCCCAGCCATTTTGATTTGATGACTCCTTATGAGAGCTAGTGTAGTACTTCCTGTTTTAGTCAGGTCCTTTTGGAACCACATGGTAGCCCCATTCATACTGAAGGCATATGCATGGCTTGTTAATGTTAACCATTGTCAGTACTCTCTGCCAATATCAGTGATTGCCACCATGTGCGTGTTGCATAACCACTGCGGAGTTTAGCTGCATTTAACAAGGCGTGTTGTCTGCTGTTTCCTGGCCAATGTTTTATCAACTTTGTCTCTGTTTGTTCTGTTTTATCATGGATTTGGAGTTTATTTCGGTGTGTTCTAGCCAGTCACGCAGACAGCATTGTGTTGTGTGTCAGTGTTGACCACACAGTGAGTGAGTTGAGTGGTGAGTGGTTTGAACATGACCTTGAAATTTTTATGATGGAAAGTGGCAAATTGGGTGGTGAGTGCTAATTGCACCTTTAATCACCCAAAACACGCTGTCTGTGTAACACCATGTTAAGTCTGGAAGCACCAGGATCCTACAGACATTGCCCTTCATTAAACTGAAAAGACATCAGAAAACACTTCGGTCCATTCACTTCAAGACTTCATAACCTCTTCCCAGACATTTCCTTATCTCAAAGGCTGAAGACCCAGAGACATGCAGCCCACTGCCGAGATAAGTGAATGTCTTTACAAGCTGTGCCAGTCACAGATATTCTTATGATGGCCGAGGCCAGGAAGCCACTGAAAGCCTGGATCTTCTTCTTGATCAAGGACCATCACAAACCCAGATGCACAGATTCCTCACTCAGCTTCTCGAGTGTTTCAATCTGGATATACATAGATTCCACAAAGATCACACCCATCATCCACAAAAGTAAGTAAACTTAGTTACCTGGGGAGCCTAATGTCTTGGGTCATGCTTTTGGTGTTTGTTTCTGATCTCTGTGTTGTTCTCGTTGTGGTATTTTCCTTCCATGTATTATTTTTATTATTATTATTCTATGTGTTATGGTATTTTTTTTCCCTGCATTAGATTATCTCTTGTGCGTTTACTTTGATACCTCTTTGCTTCTTCAATCCATGTAGCTTAACTTTGTGATTGTGGCCTTCAGGGTTCACGTCTCTGCACTTCATTGTGTTTAATTGTTTCATGTTCTTTTTACTGCCGTCCGAGCATTCCCTCACTGCCAGATTGCCTAGGTTTGTACCTACTCTCTCGCATTCTGACATCCCATTTCTCTAGTGATTGCCTCTCTGTTACAGACCCATGTTGGCATTCTATGTTTGCTGAGTTTTACTTGCCACTTCTGAAGTTGTTCACCTGGTATGATAGATCTCTGTGTGCACTGATTTACTGCTTGTATCTGGATAATCTGTTTGCTATATCCTCTGAAAGACTGTTGGCTGTTGTTGCGCAGTGGACTGATCCCCTGTGTGCCTGGCCTCAACCCAGGAGGCACAGTGGTTCCTTTGTGTGTTTGATACAGTAACACATGATAGATACCAACACATGCTCCCAGACCTGAGCTGGCCTGACTTTTTAGAAGGTAATTACAACACAATCCCCAGCAAAACTATGGCATGAATTCCCAACAGATGGAAGGGTTTTTGTATTATTCACATAGTACGACAAGGTGTGTTTGCATGGAATTTTTTTTTTCTTTGCTTCCAAATCAAAGTAATGAATCAAGTTCTGCTTGTGTGTTAGAAATCATTCAGTGAAAACAGTTGGACAACTTGCAAAATTCTCTACTTTGACATTGTCTGTCATCTGTTCTTCATCACCACGTGGAGCACTTGATCGATAGTTTTCTAGGAGGAAGCAGTTGAAGACAGCCCACATCTTGATGCGTCATCAAGACTTTCTCTGCCCTCTGAACTCCACTGCCCAACTTTTCACACTGCAAACATAAGAGCTCCAGCTCGTCGAGCTTATCAGCATAGATATGTGTAGGAGTAAATCCTTTCAAATTCAGATACTTGATGATAGGACAATATTCAGTTTTGTCTCTCGATTCTTTGCTGCTCCCACTTCATCAAAGCCAGACGGTTATGAACTGAAAACAAATAAGTGAGTTACCAACTGTAGACATTAATAAATGCAAACCAATCTTCACTGAACTTGAACAATGCATTCATAATAAGGCTCACAACTATTCATCCATGCATGCAAAAGTGATTTGTTTGATGTAGTACCTCCTGAAATATTCAAATTGTAGTGTTCATTCTTAACGTCCTTCTCACATCATGCCTTTCTTTGCCTGTTTCCCGCCCCTTCTGATTCTGCATTTGTTCCAATATGGAATATATGGAATATTTTCCCTGCATGCCCAATACGATTCACAGTTCACAGTTCATAGAAAAGCTGGATGACATACTTTTGATCAATGCGGTTTTTAGTTAATCATGTGTGGGTGGCAATGAGCCCGATGTACACACAGTGCACACTGAGGTCATTGTATGGTTGGTAGATCTGTTAAAATTTGAAGATGAATATTGGGCCACAACACTGTTCTAAACTAATAATTCATCACCTCTTATTATCCTCTATCATCCAAATGATGATACAATTAACATCCATCTCACCTCTGCCAAAACAGATTAATGTCAGCTCAGCCCAGTTTCGCCCCTCTGATTTTGCATTCCATTTCAAGAGAACAGGTGGTTCTTTGGGATAGGAGTTGGATTATGGAGAGCAGGATTTGGATCCAGGTGTGTGCTTCCAGTTACCTGTCTGTTTCCTCAGACAGGACATTTCATCTGCATTGTCCCAGTCCAACCAGCTGTAAATGCGTACCTACCTTGGCTATGAAAGTAACCTGCAATGGACTGATATCCCATCTTGGTGAAGTTGCAGACTCATATCCACTTCATGCTACATTGTCCAGGGATGGGCACTGGCCCAATGGGCCTTGGGGCTCATACAGGACTTCTTAAAATCCTCTTCCTCCCAATTCTTCTGTACTTTGCTGCATGGTGAAACCGTCTGATAAGACCGATGTTAAGTTGTGCACATATCATTCATCAAAGAACCTACTGTGGACAAACTGTATCTGCATGAATTACCGACCAATTCCCATTTAAGTCAAAATGGGAGCCTTGCTACTGGTCAAGACTGAATTTGTAAAATGTGTAAAAAATATAATATATAATTTTGCCTGGAAGGAAAAGGATCTGTGTTAAAAGCGATTACTCTCAGTCCTGGCTCATTTTGAACCCACTGGTGCTGCAACTGATTTGGAAGGGTCCCATACATCAGGATCAGTCAGTCTCCAAGCATACACTGGTATCGTGCTTAGGGCGCATGTCAACAACCCAGGAAGACAACTGGTCTATCCCCAGATCTCTAAATTAACCATCTATGTGCCACAGCCGGGAGAAACATGGGTTCACCTTGGTCTTCTCCGCCACTGGGGACCTCAACACTCACACACCTACATGTTGGACCATGCAGAGAAAAATGCACTGCATAGCCAAAATATCAAAGCTCCCTCACAATGGAAGCGATAGTCCACATCTTAGTTTCCCTAAATAACTGCTCATTCAACACAAAGTCATTCCAGCAGTACCCAATGATCAACCGAAGAAACCTGGTACCAAAGACAGCCAGTCTGCGCCTTAGATCACTGGTTAGCATCCAACTCTCACAACCATACAGTAAGACATGCAGCATCCGAATGCTAAAGACATGGACCTTCATTCTCTCACAAAAATATCAGCATCGCCAAACACCTCTGTCCAGTGACCTCATGACTCCGTATTAGCTTTTCTCACGCATCTCTGAGGCAAAGGCTGAGGACTCAGAGACATATAGAAAAAGCCTCAAACAAACAACAACATGACAAAAGGCACAAATACACCCGAAGATCTCTCAGATTTCCCCCGAGTTTTAATTATTGCATACTGCTGCTGTGATTATCTGATCCCGAGGGAGTACTGCAGTCCACACCTCTCCTTACACTTGTGTTATAACACTCTCCTGTCAACCAGCCTTTTCTGCACTTGTATGCTACATCCCAGAGGACTCTGTCCCCTGAGGGCCTCTGCTGCTCCAAGCAGACTCAGACAAAGACGAATCACAGAGGCCACACCTGAAATCTGGCTTCTCCTCTTTGATGCCAGGTTTTGTTGTTGATGATGAATGGATGTGCTTCAAGGCACACGGCTGCCATTAACATCGGTTTTCCACCCTGCAGGGTGCCTTGAACAGGATAACAGCCAGGTGGTACATTGTCTGTGGACATTTAGCTCTCAGAGTGCCAAGATGGACAGGAAAGAGACATACCACCAACTGCCTGCTGGGAACACATTAACGGATGCTAGATGAACTCACAGGTTAAATCATCAGTGCAGTGGAGGGGTTTTGTTTGTTTGTTTGTTTTGTTTTTACATCTCAGTGCAAAGAGCATTAGGTTGTATTTTATTAGTGTTTTTGAATGCATGAATTAGTATGCTGCAAATGTATGAAGAAATGTATTTTCTGTATGTTCAAAAAAAACTGTTGAAATCTATTGTGTGGAGAAAAGATTATGTTGTTTTGCCCCTGTCTTAAAATAACCCTAATGATGTCCACTAACGACTGGGAGTGAAGCATACTGGGATCATTCTGAACTGGGAGTGAAGCATGCTGGGATCATTCTGAACTGGGAGTGAAGCATGCTGGGGTTGTTATGTTTTGCAAAAGGAAATAACTTTCAGATGCCTGTTGATTAAAGAAATTATGTGCGCCAGGGAGTTTGAGATGGCCACTCACCCTCCCTTCGCGCACACACTAGAAAAGAGGGGGCAGAGCCACGCTCCGATAGAGTCTGCTGCGGGTTACGTCGAACGCCCAGCCGGTTGACAAGCGCACTCTGCCGAAGGTGTTGGCTCTCCACCTTAAAGGCGTCACGGTAAGAGAGAAAGAGATATGCGCTGCAAACCACTTGTGTTTGATGTAACTGCTTTGTGGGAATAAAATTTGCGCCTGTTTGTTCTAGCAAAATGCAGTCTGTGTGATCATTTCTGTGTGCCGATCTGACCGAACCTTGTTAAAAAACATCTATTGAAATAATTTAGAATTTTAGCCTCAAAAGTTGAATTCATCCCAGTATAATTTGCCCCTATCCACAGCATCACACAGATCCAGTTCAATTAAACAGAATGTATTTGTTGGAAGATGTGCAGATATGCTGATAACTGCTGGTAATCTCATCCACATAAAATCCTTAGAAGATTGCCTTGCATCAGTGAGAAGCTGGATGTCTTCCTACTTTTAAACTCTGATGAGACTGAAATGATGGTTCTTGGTCCAGTGAGACATCGGCATCAATTTGACCAGTTAACGCTCAGCCTCGGCTCGTGTGTCATACATCACACTGACAAAGTGAGGAACCTTGGGGTAATTTTTGATCCTACATTGTCCTTTGACCTCCACATTAGAGATATTACGAGGACTGCTTTCTTCCACCTGTGAAATATAGCGAAGATTCATCCCATCTTGTCTATGGCTGATGCTGAGACCCTGATTCATGTGTTTATCTCTTCTAGATTGGACTACTGCATTGTATTTTCTGGTTTGCCACAGTCCAGCATTAGGCCTCTCTAACTGGTTCAAAATGCTGCTGCCAGAGTTTTGACATGAAGCAGAAAGTTCGACCACATTACACCCATTTTGACATCCCTTCACTGGCTTCCTGTCCCAGTGAGATCAGATTTTAAGGTTCTGCTACTAGCCTATAAAATTGTTCACGGACCTAATTACACCCTACGTACCGGCCCGGGCTTTGCATTCTCAAGGTGCAGGACTATTTAGTGTCCCTAGGGTGAATAAAAAGTCTGCGAGTCATAGAGCTTTCTCTTATCATGCCCCTGTTCTGTGGATGATCTCACTGCATCAATAAAACAGTCAGATTCTGTAGAGACTTTCAAGTCCAGACTTAAGACACACTTATTTTCCCTTCCGTATGGCTATTATACTGGCATAGTATGTTACTATGTTTTTTACTGTTTTAATTCATTTTATTAGGAAAATTAGCGTACAGTGCCCTCAACTTTATCTAAATTCTGGGTCTTTTAGTGAAGCTTAGGGCTAGTGGCCGGCGATCACTTTAGTATTTCCTGTTTTTCTTGTTGCTTAATGCTGACAAATTATACTGTATTTGTCTTTCTAATGCTTGATTCAGCAGCTCCATCCAGAGATGGGTGTGGTGTCTGTTCCAGAAATCGTTCTGTGCACCAGCAACATTTCCTGTATATTCGTTTTGTGAATTGTTCTGTAATTTGTGTCTGTAGCATGGCCCAAGCAGAGGGTCACCTCTTTGAGTCTGGTCTGCTTGAGGTTTCTTCCTCAGATGGAGTTTATCCTTACCACTGCTGCTCTGGGGGTTAGTAAGGTTAAACCTTACTTGTGTGAAGAGCCTTGAGGCAACCTCTTTGTGATTTGGCGCTATATAAATGAAAATAAATTGAAACTGAAAATGTAAGACAGTAGGAACTTTTACATTCAAATTTGCATCAGTGGTCAAATTCCAAGTAGTACACTATCAAGCATTGGTGCAATGGAGGCATTGTACAAAATGCAGATTGCTATCATACTACTCATACTATACTGGAGTATAAACTGTTCCAAAAACAGATCAAAATATTGTGTAGTCAGTTGTAACACAACTCTTTATCAGAGTCCTGTCTTGTGACAAATGGACTCTGGGGTTATTTAAGTCAGATTAAAATATTTTACCTGTTAGATCCCTGCTGTGATTGCGAAGCTTGAGGGGTCACATCGACGTTGAGTGTTTAACAGGCTCTGTGAGGTTTTGTGAAATATTCAGAAAGGCCAGCACAAGATGGATGTCTCTTTTGCTCCCCCCCTCTGCTGGTGTGGCAGCCAGGACGAAAGGCACTGATAGAGAGGTTACAACAGGCAAGAATTTTAAACACCCGCTGGCCCTCGAGGACCCCAGAGACTTCCAGCTCAATATAGATGTGGTGGAAAAAAGGACAGGAGCGAGGAGACAAAATGACAAGAAGAAGAGCTGGTGAATGCAGGAAAATAGTAAAGAGTAGAGCAAATACAAAGATTTACTGATTTACAAATTCAGTGTCCTCTTGGTATTACTTTTCTGAGCACATAATGGGTTTTTTCAGCACAGCTTTCTTCAAATACTCGAGTTTTCATTCCTCAGTATTCAGCATTATTTTTGTGCTCAGCTCAGCCTATGTAATATAAAATAAACAGTGTGTGTGTGTCTGTACAGAGTCAAAATTAACAAAATGGTTCATCTGAGCAGCTTGAGTGATGTCTGAGTTTTGTGCATTGCATCAAACAGATTTTAAACATAAAACTGCAAACACTGATGAGTCACAAATGTTTGGTGCTGCATACACAGTAATACTTCAAACTGAGTGAAAAGTCACTGCTGACCTCCAGAGGATTTAATTGTAATAGCAACACAGTAGGGGGAAAGGCAACGTCATTAACACAATAATGTGAAAATGGAAAACCACAAAGGATCACAAAACAAATGATTATTATTATTATTATTATTATTATTATTATTATTATTATTATTATAAGGTGATGGTCTAGTGGTGAAAGCATTGGGCTTGAGACAAGAGGATTTTCGGTTCAAATCTCAGTCTGACCAGAAAATCACTAAGGGCCCTTGGGCAAAGTCCTTAATCCCTAGTTGCTCCCGGTGTGTAGTGAGCACCTTGTATGGCAGCACGCTGACATCGGGATGAATGTGAGGCATTATTGTAAAGTGCTTTGTGCGTCTGTTGCAGATAGAAAAGTGCTATATAAATGCAGTCCATTTGCCATTATTATTATTGCTGTTCTAAGGCAATATTATCAGTCATCATGAGGAGTTTACGGGCTATGGTAGATATGTAGGGTAGGTAAAGCATCAGTAAGGATTTGGCCACCTTGTATAGGATAGAGATTTCTACCAATCTATAGACGCCCACCTCACTTATACAACAGCTGCATCATAAAATGTAGTGCAAGTTGAAAAAATGCAGAATACAAATCTAATTTACAGCTGTACAGAACATTCTTGTTCATAGGTATTGTAATTTTTACGAGTTAGTTGCTGGCTGTGAACTGCCAAAATGTTTATTTTTAATTCTCAAAATGAAATTACACAATTTTGCATACCAACGTATCAGAGTAGTGTCCCCATAGATCTTTTTTTTTTTCAATTTTCCCCTTATGCGCTTGTCATTTTATCAAACAATATTTGTTAAATCTGTTAAAACATCTACTTTAGTGCCATATAAAATTGTTTTTAAAAATAACAGATTTTCAGGGGATCACTTATTTATATCAACCCAATGTTCACATAAACCAACATGAATGCCTTTTTAACCAGGATGGAAAATTTGAGAAGATTCCTAAAAGTAATGGAATTACTTGTAAATGCTTCAGGGTCTATCTGAAGGACAGTGTGTTATTGTGTTTAAGAGATGGAAAAATATCTAAGCCAAGGTTTCTGGAGCACAATTTTGGATCTCCACAAGTCAGGTTTGTCCTTAGAAGCTATCTCTAAAAGATTTAGGGGCCCACAAGTAAGTCTACTGTACAGAAATAGAAGATTGGGACCAAACCAGACTTCCATTACTGTGGAAAGAAGCCTGTATATAACACAATGGAATAAAGACCTTTGCTCTAAAGGTCCACCAGAACCTCAGGATCACAGCGAATGAATTGGTGGGAGATGGAAGCCCAGAAATGTCATCATCCAACTTCAAGAGAACACACTATCACCATGATGTAAATGCCTTGGTCACCATGAAGGAACTGAGATAAAAAATAGGCTCTTCATTTGTCCCGGTGGTCAAATTAGTCTTTTCTCTTATTTTTTAATGTAGATTTATGGAGTAATGGCTTCATTTGGCTTGTAGAACCAATGACCAGTACCTATGTTTTCTTTGAATTTAGAAGTAAGAAATTACTTGACTTGAAATGCAACTGGACAGAGATGGGATTTATTTATTTATTTTAATTTATTTTCATTTTCTTTGTCTTACATAGGAGTATAGAAATGTATTCAAATCGTATAATTCAGCAAAAAGGTGATTGAGAGACACAACAGCAGAGGAGCCAGACAAGATACCTATGCAGGGGTGCCACCATGGATTTTTGGGCCCCATGAAAAGAAATGTTACTGCTGCCCCTAGCTGGAAAATTTTGATACTGCTTCACATAAAACTATGCATTTTAATGATATTTTTCGCTATCATTCCCACATTTGTGGACAATAAAACATGATTTGACAGTTACTTGGTAGGGGAAGCACTGAAAATAAAATGAAATTCATTTGGATTCAATTAATTGCTGTAAGACTGATACTCTGACAAAAAAACACATATACCCTCCTGACTACTCCTGGTAGTCAGGAGGATATATATTTTCTCCCTAATAAAATGATTAATTCAAAACACAGCTGCTGACCTCCTTCCTTCCTTGCAATAATTATTCAACTAAAACAACAGTGAAATGTATAAATCCAGAGTTTTCTTCAGAAATATGAGCTAATATGGGGAGAAATGTGAGCTAGCCTATAAACTATGGACAAAGTTAGGAACAGACAACAGGCTAACATTCCAAAACTTTCTATCACATGAACCACAAACATACCCACCTTGCCTACGAAATAAGTGGGTTATATACTGGCGACCCTTTGTTTCTTTTTTCTGTCTGAGGTTTTTTTTTTTTTTTTGCTCTCTGACTTGTGAGGCATCCTTACATCTGCTTCTCCACTCATTGCCTGTGAAAAGTTATTAGGCTCTGCAGCTGTCTAACAAGGCAGGTGGACTGAACCATTTTATGCAAATAGAAAGGGGGTGGGCATTGAGAAATTTTTCCAAAAAAAAAATAAACTTAGTGTTACCAATACAATGTAAATACAATATATGTGTGATTATGAGTTTGTTACTAACTGTCACATTATTTTGTCAGTATTATAATTGTATTAGGGCCTCTCTGAGCCCCTGTTAATCATGGGCCCCTTGAATTATTCTCCTTATTCTCCCCTTTTTGGCGTTCCCAGTACCCATGGTACAGGGCTTTTCTTAAACCAGTGCTCTCTGCAGTCAAAACACAACAAACAAAAATTATGTTCTAAAAAATATCAAATTTAATTTGGTTATAAAAGTTTTTTCATGCACACCCACACAGATTATCACCATAAATACCATCCAACAATTTCTCTTTTCTTTTGTTTCTTTTTTTTTTTTTTTTTACTTTGAATCACAAAGCGAGCACATACAGTGGACTAATACATCTGATTTCAGAGGACACTATGGATGATGCTTGTTTTTACAGAGAGGACATCTCGGTGCACAGGAAAAAAAAACTGTCCTAAAATCAAGTAGAAACATTTATAAAGTATCTACAAATGGATCAAAGTACAAAAGAGCTACAGCATTTCAAGACATTACACTCATTCACAATTCATTATTTTGGTATTGGGACACCATATTTTTTTCCACTGATGCAAAACATACAGCATGTGTATAATCGGCTTTGGAACAAAACAGTTCAAAGTAAATCTATTGCCATAAAGAAAAAAAAAAGCTCTCCGCATCGTTTTTATAAATATACTCAACAAAAATATAAACGCAACACTTTTGGTTTTGCTCCCATTTTGTATGAGATGAACTCAAAGATCTAAAACTTTTTCCACATACACAATATCACCATTTCCCTCAAATATTCACAAACCAGTCGAAATCTGTGATAGTGAGCACTTCTCCTTTGCTGAGATAATCCATCCCACCTCACAGGTGTGCCATACCAAGATGCTGATTAGACACCATGATTAGTGCACAAGTGTGCCTTAGACTGCCCACAATAAAAGGCCACTCTGAAAGGTGCAGTTTTATCACACAGCACAATGCCACAGATGTCGCAAGATTTGAGGGAGTGTGCAGTTGGCATGCTGACAGCAGGAATGTCAACCAGAGCTGTTGCTCGTGTATTGAATGTTCATTTCTCTACCATAAGCCGTCTCCAAAGGCGTTTCACAGAATTTGGCAGTACATCCAACCAGCCTCACAACCGCAGACCACGTGTAACCACACCAGCCCAGGACCTCCACATCCAGCATGTTCACCTCCAAGATCATCTGAGACCAGCCACTCGGGACAGCTGCTGAAACAATCGGTTTGCATAACCAAAGAATTTCTGCACAAACTGTCAGAAACCGTCTCAGGGAAGCTCATCTGCATGCTCGTCGTCCTCATCGGGGTCTCGACCTGACTCTAGTTCGTCGTCGTGACCGACTTGAGTGGGCAAATGCTCACATTCGCTGGCGTTTGGCACGTTAGAGAGGTGTTCTCTTCACGGATGATGCGAAGGAGATGTGTTGCACTGCATGAGGCAAATGGTGGTCACACCAGATACTGACTGGTATCCCCCCCCAATAAAACAAAACTGCACCTTTCAGAGTGGCCTTTTATTGTGGACAGTCTAAGGCACACCTGTGCACTAATCATGGTGTCTAATCAGTATCTTGGTATGGCACACCTGTGAGGTGGGATGGATTATCTCAGCAAAGGAGAAGTGCTCACTATCACAGATTTCGACTGGTTTGTGAACAATATTTGAGGGAAATGATGATATTGTGTATGTGGAAAAAGTTTTAGATCTTTGAGTTCATCTCATACAAAATGGGAGCAAAACCAAAAGTGTTGCGTTTATATTTTTGTTGAGTATAATATCCATAAATGTTTAAGATGAAACCCCTGTTTTGTTATGTCAAAAACATAAATAGTTATAACATTTTGACACACCTTTCAAGTGCAGCTTGATGTAAGAATAAATTGAAGTTTAACCGGATAGAATTGATATTTTGATTGATAATTGATAATTGATATTACGCAATATCTCTAAAATCAGAAAGGTCTTGTCTCAGAGTGATGCTGAAAAACTAATTCATGCATTTATTTCCTCTAGGCTGGACTATTGTAATTCATTATTATCAGGTTGTCCTAAAAGTTCCCTAAAAAGCCTTCAGTTAATTCAAAATGCTGCAGCTAGAGTACTGACGGGGACTAGAAGGAGAGAGCATATCTCACCCATATTGGCCTCTCTTCATTGGCTTCCTGTTAATTCTAGAATAGAATTTAAAATTCTTCTTCTTACTTATAAGGTTTTGAATAATCAGGTCCCATCTTATCTTAGGGACCTCGTAGTACCATATCACCCCAATAGAGCGCTTCGCTCTCAGACTGCAGGCTTACTTGTAGTTCCTAGGGTTTGTAAGAGTAGAATGGGAGGCAGAGCCTTCAGCTTTCAGGCTCCTCTCCTGTGGAACCAGCTCCCAATTCAGATCAGGGAGACAGACACCCTCTCTACTTTTAAGATTAGGCTTAAAACTTTCCTTTTTGCTAAATCTTATAGTTAGGGCTGGATCAGGTGACCCTGAACCATCCCTTAGTTATGCTGCTATAGACGTAGACTGCTGGGGGGTTCCCATGATGCACTGTTTCTTTCTCTTTTTGCTCTGTATGCACTACTCTGCATTTAATCATTAGTGATTGATCTCTGCTCCCCTCCACAGCATGTCTTTTTCCTGGTTCTCTCCCTCAGCCCCAACCAGTCCCAGCAGAAGACTGCCCCTCCCTGAGCCTGGTTCTGCTGGAGGTTTCTTCCTGTTAAAAGGGAGTTTTTCCTTCCCACTGTAGCCAAGTGCTTGCTCACAGGGGGTCGTTTTGACCGTTGGGGTTTTACATAATTATTGTATGGCCTTGCCTTACAATATAAAGCGCCTTGGGGCAACTGTTTGTTGTGATTTGGCGCTATATAAAAAAAAATTGATTGATTGATTGATATTTTATATTAAACAGTAAGAATACATACATCATAAATAATTAAAGCCTTATGACATACAATTACTCCAGTTAGAAATAATTATTGAGTTCATGATCACGTCTATTAGTCAACAACATAGCACATGAAAATGTATGGTGGCCCTTCAGCTTTATAGTCCTTGTTAATAAATTCACATTTCCACAATCACCCTGTGATTTTGAAGACTTAAAAGACAACAACCTAAAATTGATGTAAGGCAGTGAAGTGAATAGCACTGAATTTTGTGTGGTTAATTTAATATTTTACTTATAAGGAACAATTGAAAGGGGGGGAAAATGCATAAATGTCATAAGCACATAAAATATGCATCTTTTAAAAAGTCTGTTCAGCAATCTGTGTAAAGCTGAGTAAATGCAGCAAAATGGTTTGACTATATAATAATCATGAATTTTATTTATTATTTTTTTTTTTTTGTAATTATATAAATTTACCTTATTATTATTTATTGATAATTCATTTTTCTGGCTCCAAAGGATTAAATTTGATTGTTTGTTTTGGCTCACCAAAAGACAGTTGGAAAGCAAAAATTCATAACCTTTTAATTTAGAGCTGATAACAAAATATCTACAACTGGGTTTTTAACCTACAACAAATAAAATTTGTTGTAATTCTTATTGGACTCTTGAAAATGTATTTAATTTACTGCACATGCTTTAGAACATATAACTCAAACTGAGATTTGAATATAATCCTCACACAATCTTGAGGCCGCACCTCATCTGTAAAATGAAATTAAATTTTATTCAACGGAAAGCATATTGTTAATTTGTTGGTGTTAATCTTTTTGTAGTGTTGTGCAAATAAATTTATTTGGTTGTCAAGACATTAAAAAAAAAAAAAAAAAAAAAAACATAAAATCGTAAGGCACCAAAATTAAAAAGATGAAAGCGGTTCATGTATATTTGACTGGAATCTGAGCTCCTAGAACTTGGGTTTTAGCTTTTATTTTTTTCAAACATTTATGTAAAATGTCTGATTAATATCATATATTAGGATTGTATGTAGTTATTATGGAAGAAGAAGTAAAGCATACATATATTTAATGTGTGATTGGTTTACTTAAAGGGGTCATACCGTCGAAAATATATGTTTTACAACAAACTATACTTTGTGGTTTCATTTTACATATAGTCAAAGTGCCATAATTCTATGTCTGTACATGTGCAAACTCTCCTGCTTAAACAATTTAGGGCTGAAACAGCTCAATTTGGACTTTCGTGACATATGTCACAGGCATCCATATTTTAAGTCTAGGTGGTTCTTCAAGGTCCATCCACTGATCTGGTTTGTGGAACATGCCCACATAGATGATTCTGCCGCTACATGGATAAGGTTACTTCACCCTTTACAGAGGGGTGTAGCAAGAAGAATTTCCTTTCCATTAAAGCAAAAGCAACAGGTTGTTTCTTTGAAAATAAAATAAAAAAAGTGCTGTTTCTGATGCGTTATTTCAGCATCTACATGGTGTTTTTAAGTGCAAACTTGAATAACTTATATAATCCCTCAGGAAAAAGTACAACATGATCCCTTTAAGTAAAATATGTTTGTTTCTTAGACATTATGCAGATGGATGCTTGCAGTGACATTTTCATTTGTAATTTCTACGAGGCTTTGACACAGCAATGCGACAAAAGTAAAACTTATACAAGTGCCGCATCATAAAATAAAATAAAACCACACAACTAAGTAAAAATAACAATGAATATGAAAGTGTCACATTCAGACAAACAGGCACGCTTACAGGCGTACACCTTTGTGCAAGAGGAAGACAAACAAAATTTTGTCTTGAACTAGGTGTTTTATGACAGCAACGACAACTCGCACTTCTAAGCACAAAGTCTGGTGTGAATCCGCTTTGTGGAACATGATGCGAAGAAAAAATGTCGTGCTCGTGTTATTTTTGTAAAGGCCACTGAGACGCCTAATCTCACCGTTATGTTCCAGCCGCGTTAATGCCCTGTTGTCAATCTCAAAGTCCTTTTAATTTAAAAAAGAAAAACACAAAAATGCTAAATTGCACATGAAAGTGGGAATCTCATTCCTTCCCATCCCAGTGCTACCACCTTTACTTGGTATTGCACTTGCAGCCAGCATTCTTTAAATGGGTCATATTGTGCGAAGTCTGGTTTTGTCTAACATTGACATCTAAATGTGGTTTGAACTTTACAGTCCTATGACCGTGCACATAGAAGCGCCGCTGCAGTGAGCAAAATTTCAGCATGAAACTAGTCACTCTTATGTGATGTACCTCATGAATATCCATCTTGAGACTCCTGCTTTTGTGCAAGCTAATTTGTGCTCTTTGTAACACATCTGCGCGATGTGTGGGAAAAACCAAGCCGGCGCTATATATATATATATATATATATATATATATATATATATATATATATATATATATATATATATATATATATTACTGCTGTTATTAATTGTAAATTGTAATAAGTATTATAATAGCGGAAATGAATGCACAGCTAACTCAGTCACTATTGTAATAAATGCTTGGAATTTCACTCATGAATATGAGTCTATCTATAAATTCTTAGATAGCGATCACTTTCCTAAGTTATTACAATAGCAGGCAAAATTAAACAAAATTTAACCACTATTGTAATAAATATTACTACACTACCATTGTTGAAATTATTTCATTGTTCATTTATTTAATTTAATTGTTACTTCTGTAATAATTGCTATATTAGTGGTGGAAAGTCCTGTGTAATTTAGCCCACAATTGTAGGAAATATTACAACAACAATTAAGTATATTGTGTTCTTTTGCCCAGTATTGTTATAATTATGACAATAGTGATTAAGTATCTAATGCAATTTCATCTGTTATTGCAATAACTATTACAATAGTATAAATTCAACCATTGCTGTAATAATTATTTAAAAAGTTATTTCATTGTTACTTCTGTAATAGATACTACATTAGTGGTGGAATTTCTTGTGTGATTTAGCCAGCTATTGTAGGAATTATTACAACAATAATTAACTATCTTGTACACTTTTGCCCACTATGACAATAGTGATTAAGTATCTAATGCAGTTTCATCTGTTATTGTAATAACTATTACAATAATATAAATTCACGCATTGCTGTAATAATTATTAAAAAAGTTATTTCATTGTTACTTCTGTAATAGATACTACATTAGTGGTGGAACTGTCTGTGTGATTTAGCCCGCTATTGTAGGAATTATTACAACAATAATTATCTTATGCACTTTTGCCCACTATTATAATTATGACAATAGTTAAGTATCTCATTCAATTTCACCTGTTATTGCAATAATTAGTTCAACAGTGGCCAAGCATCCTGTGTAATTTCACCTAACTGTGCATTTGTATCTGATATTGTAATAATTATTACAACTGTGATAGTTGCTACAATAGTAGTTGCAACCTGGCTTGCTGAAAAGGTGAATAATATGACCCCTTTAACAGAACGCCTGTGTAGTCTGGTTGAGGTTCTTCTCCTTGTATTGACATCAAAACCAAATTTCTTGAGAAAGTAGATGTAATGAAATGCTATGTTTTTACAGCTACCCTGTATGAACTAAATGCACCGGTAAAAAAAAATTATGTGACTTGTGATAAAGCAAAGATAGAAATGTCTTGAAAGTCCTATTTTTTAAATTTATCCTTTTAATTAAAATACATCACAGTAATATATATTTGTGTCAGATGACGTCTCTCTTCATTTTGGCACTGTACTGTACAATTGTATCCACCACATAATGGCTAGTGTTCATTTTATATAGGCTCAGTCCTGAAGGTGGCGCTATCTTCCTCTCTGTCATATGTTGTTGGGTCAGAGTTGATTGTATGGATGCAATATACAGAGTCCAGCATGTGCACGTGTTGTACATGTACACATCTATTTCACAGGGGAGAGTCTCTTCAGCAGCTTCTTCCCTTTGGAAAGTAGTCCTTTCTTCTTCTTGTTAGCCAGATCCTGGGGGTCCCTGGGGTCCATCAGAGCATGGGGGCCCCTTGTAGGGCTGAGGGGCCTCATGGTACCCGGCAGGAGGGGCCGCACAAATGGAGATGGTGCTCGGACAGGTGTGGCGTCACTGCAGTCAACTGTGTTTGTGGTTTCTGTGGCAACCTGAGGAGAGAGGCGATGGGGAGGTGTGGAGGCATGAAGGAGTGTATTATAAAGGAAGCAGCAGTCTCACACTGACAACTAGGATTATGTTCTTCATCGATATTGAAAACAAAAACCACACCTCAGAACCATCTGGTTTTCTAAACACATTACCCAAATTACCCAAGGATTTCCTGAAGATTTTTAGCTCAATGCATCTATAAGCTATTGTTTTATTACATATATGTATGTATACTAGAGCTCTTGGTGAAAAGTAATTGTCCAGCAGGTGGAGATATTGCTTCATTTCAAGAACCTTGGGACATGACAAATCTGTAACGTACACAAACCTCACCTTGCTGCAGGCTTCACCTCAGGTAGCTTTGGTGGCTGCTATCCCCTGCATTCTCTGACAGTTTGAGGCTAATCCATTAATGTACAAGAATTAACTGAGGAGTTTTGAACCTGACCCACAAAAACGTAGGGTGTGGTTGTCCATCTTTCGCATTCTGAGAAATCAACATTTTATCGAGAATGTGTGAAATTTTGAGTCACTGGGTGCATTGTTGAGAAATGTTGGCGTTCTCAGAATGCAAAAGATGATGAACCATGCCCTACTTTTGTTGGATCAGGCTCGAAACTTCTTAATCGCTCCTCATACCAGACTCTTGACTGATATCATGTTTAGACTTAAACACCCATGAATAATGTACCCGGTAATCCTAGTTTTTTCACTCGTATAGTGCCACCTAGGTAGGCCGCGATCTAAATGTCCACCACACAACAATACCTTTGGAAGAGTCAATAAAAAAACAAATTCATCCGAACATTCCTATTCTGACAAATGTCAAATACGTTTTCTAGATTATTAAATAGCCCAATAATATTGTGAAGTTACAGGTTTAATTTTAAAAAACCCAGCTTGATTTCATTGTTGGTATACTACTCAGTACGTGCAACAAAGATCGGATGCTTGCAAAATACAGTACAAATTGAACTAATTTAATTTTTTAAATGTAACAAGAAATGATGAAATATCTTATTTAAATTTGTTTTATAATTTAGTGGACTTCTAGAACATTAATCTTTTGCATGTTCTGGCACATGATTGCAAATTAATTGTGATAAATTTGCCTGCACAAATTGTATAATTCATTTGATTTAATTAAGTTTAAATATGTGTAACATTCCAATTGTTCTTAAATTAAATTGGTGTGGAAAAAATACACCAAATTCTTAAGAATAATCCACAAATATTACAACGTTTGTGTAAATAGTGAAACTTTTTTTTTTTTGCTATCAACTGCTCTTCTATGAATGAAGAAAATATGCACCCATTCTGTGCATTTAGTTGCAGGTACAGTTAAGATGCAGCTTTAACTAGAAGAGCACTAAGTGAGTGCATGCCTTCACCAAGCAATTTTGCAGCAAGACCATTTCATGGATTTCTTGTAATACTGCAAGAATGTCATTTCAGGGCAGTTGTCACAGTATATACACACACAATCACACAACACATATGCAGAAAAAGCACTGAGGAGAAAGCCATCACACGGCCAGAGCAACATTAGCACTCCACAGTCGGGCAGGTCCCCCATCAGGAGGCCATGAGGGAAAACACAGTACGATCATCAACAGTACAACACCGAGGGACTCAACTGGAGATACCAGGCTGCTCTGCTAATGCATCAGCCGGCTGCACAGACAGGCATTTAAGCACCACCACTGTGATACTTTCAATTTATAAGGATTTTATGTGACACCAAGTGTGAGGTCTGAGGCGTGTGGTAGCCTGTTTTTGCAAGATAAAAGAAGCTGATAATAAATGATATGAGGTGCAAACTCCACAGTATATTAAATTATGATATTTAAAAGTCATTTGTTTCAGGTATTTGAGTCAGAATTGTGACATTAATTAAGAATTCCAACTTTACTAGTAAAATCTCTGACTAAATACTCAGATGTTCAAATTTATGCAAGTCAAAATTGAAAGACAAATTTGCAATGTGAACTACCAAAGTGTAAATTTAAGTGAAAATTAAGAAATGTCAAATCAAAACTTCAACATTTAAGATGAAAATTAAGCCCTCAAACAGGAGAAATGTCTAAGACAGTAATTTCAAGTAAATATTTTGAATTTCTGTTCAAGAGACAAAGGGTCTTGGTGAAATTCTATTGTACCTGCATTAATGGTAAATGTCCACCAGGTGGAGATATTGCTTCATTTCAAGAACCTTGGGACACAACGAGTGTTTAGAGTAGTAGATACTAAGCGAAAGTGGTAACTTTCAAAATTAGAATTAAGAAAGAGTAAGTCCAAATTTTTTACTCAGTTATGAAACATGTATTTATTCAATTCAAATTTTAAGAAGGAATAATGAAAACAATTTAAGTCAAGAGTTTGAGATTTTGTCTAATAATACTGATTTACTATCCTTTTTCTTCTTCAAAAATTTGACTTTTTTGTCTCCATAATTTTAATGCCATTTAATGTGGCTTTTTTTTTTTCTTCAAGGATTTTTTTGTTTTTCAAAATTTTAACATCCATCCATCCTTTTTCAATACCCACTTACTCCAGTTAAGGGTCACGGGGGGGAGGGTACTGGAGCCTATCCCAGCAGTCATAGGGCATGAGGTGGGTTACACTCTGGCATCCTGTCCAGGGTGTACCCCGCCTCACGTAGGGCCACATATAGACAAACACATTCACACACTCACGCACACCTACGGTCAATTTAAAGTTTCTAGTTCACCTTCCATGCATGTTTTTGGATGTGGGAGGAAGCCGGCGCACCCAGAGACAATCCACGTGAACACTGGGAGAACATGCAAACTCCACACAGAGAAGTCCTAGGTGGGAATCAAACTCACGACCTTTTTAGCTGTGAGGCAACAGTGCTAACCACTAAGTCACCATGCTGCCGAATTTACCAATTTGTTTTGTAATTTTGATTTATTGTTGGGATTTTGGTTGTTAAATTATTTTTTAAATCTTTTTGTTCTCCAAAACGTGTATTTTGTGCAGCATTTTCTTGCAAAACTGAAAGTGTATAAATAAGTGTTTTGACTTTTTGTCTCATTTTGATTTAGTAAGGGGACGTTTTACTGACTTTTTGTCAGATTATTTTTGATTTACTGTTGCGATTAGTGTACATGTTTGAAATAATAGTGTTTTTGCTTTTTAAATGTTTTACATTTTTCTTTTTCCCAAAAAGAGGATTTCATGGAGAAGAGATTAGTGCCCGTCTAAATTCATAATGATGAATTGCAAAAACTTTCATCAGTAGAAATATGTTGGAAATTGTACTGCAATTTGTTTAGCCTCAGACCAGGAGCAATGATGAACGAGTGCTTCCATAATGCTGTGCGGCATTCACACGCATTGGCTGTGACCACAAGCAGCATGCATTAGACAAACCCCGAGTTTGGTATCTCAAGTTGTCGACTTACTGTACAAGGCAGACAGAGCCGTTTATGGAGTGAAATGAACAATCTTCTTCTGTTTGATTGTTTTGTTTTGCCAAGCAGGTGAGGAAAAACAAAAAAGAAATCAGATGCAGCTGCATTGTCACCATCTGTAAAAACCCACACCACTATGAAACTGAAAAAAATAACAACACCAACAACACCACCACATGACCACAGAGCGCAAAAGGATGTTTTTGTATCCAATTTTCTTCTTTTATTATTGTTCCATTGTAACAACACAGTATGGACGTGGTGGTTAGTTTTGTCTGTCGGGCAAACGCGGCACATGTCAACACGGCTGAAAAATACACTGATGTGTGCGAAATCTACACAAAGAAACAAAGCCTCTTTCAGGAAACCAAAAAAGTTATTAGAAAATGTATCAATGTTTACTTTTTGAAAAAGGCATGCTATTTATTCTCTGTCATCTCTGTCGTCTTTAAATTCGGTTCTCAATTTCTATCAGTGTCCTTGTGGGCAAGCACTTAATAATCACACACAATAATCACAATTAAATTTTGTGTTTTAGTGCA
This sequence comes from Thalassophryne amazonica, assembly GCF_902500255.1. Lineage (NCBI taxonomy): Eukaryota > Metazoa > Chordata > Actinopteri > Batrachoidiformes > Batrachoididae > Thalassophryne > Thalassophryne amazonica. Next base: position 36,960,954 of record NC_047119.1, on the reverse strand, counting down.
AAGGGATACCAAATTATGGTGTGAATGAGTTTGGCCTTTTTCAAATCTTCAGCCTCCTTAACGCAGTGCCACATGCAGAAATCACCCGCAGAGTCTCTCAGTCCGCGTCAGGCTTTTTGCTTCTTCCCTTTTCCAAAGGGTGAAGGCGGGCAGGCAGGAAGGAGCGAAGGAGGGGGGTAGGGGGTTGTTAGTTTGTATAGTCACCACTGTCACCACATGGACAAACACACACAATGGACAGCACACAGACGGCGAGTGGAGGAAGCGAGAGACGGAACTCAAGAGAGAGGACGGATGGACACAGGGCCTAGCGCTGAGAGCGGCGACGATGATGATGATGTACCCGTTTGCCCTCTGAGACACCGGCAGCAGGGTTGGCAGGGGGCCGGCTGGCGGACTCTTCCTGGGGGTAGTGGGACGGAGTGTCCGTCAGATACACCTCCACGTCATCAGGCACTTCTTCCAGGAAGTTTGAGGGAACCAGACCGCGGTGGCCGTTCATCTCACCCTGAAATGTCAATGCCATTAGTGTTTATTGTTTCTTATGGTGAATTACACATTTCTGAAAAAAGAATCTACAATTCTCAAATTCTAAATTATGTCAAATGTAGCATAAGTCCAAGCACACATTAGCTTGAGTACATGGCATGAATAAACATATTCTACCACTGACCTGTATGGAATTTTGTATTAAGATTCAGTTAGCTTTCATTTAGCTTTACATGTTGTTTAGCATTTATGTTCAGTTAGCTTTATTGTAAGCTTTACAGCAGTTTATATTTAGATTCACTAATCTTTCTGTTGGTTTTATGTTGTTCACTTTTTTCTGTTAGGCACTTAATGTTCTGCTAGCTTTATAGTAAGCTTTACATTAAGATTTATTTTGATTCTGTAATCTTTCCATTGGCATTTTATTCAGTTGGCTTTATATTCTGTTGGGTGTTTGTGTTCCGTTAGCATTCAGTTAACTTCATATTGCATTGGCTTTATTTTCAATTTGGTCTTTACGTTCAGTTAGCTTTCTAGTAAGCTTTGCCTCACATTATTTTTAGATTCAGTAATCCTTTAGACAGTTTCATATTCAGTTAGCTTTATGTCCATTTTGTTAAGAGTTCATGTTCTGTTAACTTTCACTTATCTTTATATTCTGTTTGCTTTATTTTCAGTTAAGTCTTTATGTTCAGTGAGCTTTATAATAAGCTTCAGATTGTTTTTCTTAGATACAGTAATCTTTCAGTCCATTTTATTACGATGTACACTGAGTCCCAAACAGGAAGTGCCAACGATTGGAATGGTTTGATTACCATTTACAGTTGGCAGTGAAAGACTTGGGTGTTAAGAAGCTGCACTGAAAAAGATCTATCTGGAAAGAGACACATTCTGTGTGTTGTCACTCCAATGAGAGCGGCACGCTGAGCAGGGTGGCTAAAGTAGTCCGGCGAGCTCAATCTGTGGGAGAGCTATCCCACAATGCCAAAATAGCAGAGATGCCGCTCCAACGAGAGCGGCACGATAAGCAGGGTGCAGTGAAACAGGAAATGTCAAATGTTGAACACTTCCTGGAATGGGTGTAGCTGGGTTGTACTGGACTCCCCTGAAATCTGATTGGACACTCCAGATAATTGACTTGTCACACCACCACACATCTGGTTGAAAAGAGCCATTTTGAAATCGGTGACACATACTGACTGCTAAGTCCCTCCTGTACAGTAGCTGGCACTGTGTTCCACAAAAAGTTGTAATCCATTTTAGTACAAGAAGAAAAATCTTCTTGAGCCAGATTTGAACCTGAACACATTGTCTGAACCACGGACTCCTAATGACACCAAAGTTATATTGGTGAGTAAACGGGTGTATTTTGTGCAAGAAATGAGGTTCAGGTTGTTTAAAGTGCCATTTCTCCTTTAATTCGGGTGTCCTTATATATACGCATTTCTCCAGTAATTTTAGATGAATAAAACAAGCAAGCAGCAGCTGATTCATGCTCTGTTTGCTTATTTGAGATGTAAGATGCTGCCCAAGTGTTTCTCAATTGCCCTCAAAAGTATTGTAACACTTGGTATTTCATACATTTTAATTTGTTGATGCCATTTCAAATCCAAAACAAAATTCTAAAATTATCTTCCTTAAACTCAGATTGATAGCAAATCTCTACAACTTGGTATAAATTTAATTAAAAATATGAAATACAGCTTCCTGACGAAGTGGCGTAGAGGAGGATTTTCTTAAAAAGAAGCCCTGAACATTCAGCTAATTTGGCCATATTGTGCAGCCCTATACTGTCTAAGCTGAGAAGTTTGAATATGAATTTATATCTACATTTAAAAAAAAATGCTTAAAGTTAAAGTAGCAGGGGGTTAAGAGGGCTGTAATTAGGGGGGTCTGGGGGGCAAAGCCCAGAAGCTGAAGGTTTTTTTGCCATGCTAATGCTCCCCAGAACCATTTACTGAAAAAAAGTCTGAAGGACCTAAATGACATGGTGAGATGCTGAAGAGCTCGTTCATGTCTGCAACATATACATATGAACTAGATTTCAACACAAAGTAAATTTTCCTTTTGGATTTATTTTTTGTCTTACTTACTTTCTTTTGTTTTTCTCTCCCCCTCTTCTACTTCTATCTTTTTTGACCATTATGTTTATGGTCATGAATAAATCTGCAGTTTTACACAGTTTTCAGAACATTAATAACACTTTAACATTTCACCAAAACTGTAACACAGACTCTCCTGCATCTCTCTATGCAGATGTCAAATAGTGTGAAAAATTTCAGATTTGTGGAAAAACGTTCTTATAACTTGAGGTTTGCTGAGATAAAGTAGAATTCGCAGGGGTTTGAAGATTTAGCTCAATACAAACTCCTACATTCCAGACAGTGAAATAAACTCAGATGCTCACATAATAGAATCCATCTTCATCGATATCTCCAAACACTGCAATGATGTCACCAGCACAGAAGGTCAGCTCAGCCTATCAGGAGACAAAGATACAAAAAAACGTAAGAGGTGAATTGCATTGAAGTTGCCTTATTCAGTTATTCAGTCTGTACTCGTACAAAACAGACTTCATATTAATTTTCCACACTTAGTCCTGTTAAGGGTCACGGTGGTGACAATGTTAAAAGTCATCAGTTGCAGCATTTCTTCAGTTGTGTTAGTATGTCAGTGCATCTGTGACCGTCAGTAGCACCTCCACATCAACGTTCGGGGAGCTCTCTCGTGGATCGTAGTCGTACAGAGCCACCATCCTCCTCGAAGCCTGGTCTCGACGGAGGCCTCGCCTGTTCTGCTCTGTAAAGAGCAACAGAAGGCATTTTTTAGAAGGAATTATTTCATCTCACCTGATCTTTGAGTCCCATGCTGACTCCTTCACACAAAGCTATAATTAGGAATTCATCAACGGCAACTCCAGAGAGATTTTCTTTTCTTGGCGGAGAGAGGCGTGATTATTGATTATTTAGTGGCGGTGCTGGGGAATTCATAGTAAATGGAGCAGTAAGTTTTTCACTACAACACTCAACAGAAACAACTAATGCCAACAATTGTTTAAAAATCATAACAGTTTCCCTTCTGATAGGCTGCAAATGTAGGTCAGGTCAGGTCTGGGAACATGTGCTGGTGCCGCATGATGTCAAACCACAGAAATGCCCCAACTCCTGGATGGATGGCAACCACCCAGGCTGACAACCAGTCCATATCTCTTGAAAGTGACCATCTATCTGCTGCAGCCACGTGAAACGTGGGCATCTTGTAGGCCGGATCTAGCTGCTGGAGTCCTCAACACTGAAGCACCCGCATGCTGAATCATACACAGAAAAATGTGTGCCACATATATATACACAGGGTTGGGAGGGTTACTTTAAAAATGTATTCCGATACAGTTACTAGTTACCTGTTGAAAAATGTAATCAGTAACGTAATCCAAGTACCATAATATTAAAGTAATGTAATTTGATTACTTTCAATTACTTCTGGATTACTCCAATATCAAATATGCTAATACAGACAAAAGAAACTAAATAGAAATAGTCTTGACTACATAGTACAGTTTATTAAGCAAAAATAAAACTGTTTCTTTTACATGGCATGCTCTGTTTTACTTCACATTATGAATTAAGAGCACCCACAATATTGTTTTAAACACACCCAGTGTTCACCTGCTAAATTTTCAATAAAAAATGTCAAACTAATTAAGGATAATGAAAACTCAGGCGGTGTGCAGATGAATTTGTAATTAAAAGTGGCTTGCAGTACAACATACAAAACAAAAAAAAAAGTCTGCTACTTGTTCAGTAAACATATAATTATCTTACTTTAGTCTTTCACATGGCATTTGCACCATGTTTAACATATCAGTCCACTTATTGAACTTTCAAAATAAGAACAACAGCATAATGAAAACCATTAAGTAAATACTGTCAGTAAGGAGGCGTGATCGCCATTTTAATTCTGGGCAAGTTAGTGATTTGCGTGCATAGAAGTTCAAGAAACAGGTGGAATATGCCAAAAAGCTGCACATGTTGGCAAAGCCACAAACAGAGGAACAAGGGAGACAATATTTCCTTCCATAAGTAAGTGGTTTTGGTTCTTCTTGTCACTTTGTCCGTGATATTTAGATGATAAACAGCTGTATGTTTCCTGCTGTACCTGTGTCGCCCGATGACACGGACCATTAACTCTTCACTTATGTCTAGTTGATATTTTCCACTGATAGACCAATGTCTAGTTAAAATACTTGTCGTTAGTGATTAAAATTGTTCGACAAGACTGGGGATTTTTTTTTAATTTGCACCTTAAAATAATGAGATTATAACGACCCGCGCACTGTGCCGCTCACAGTCACACCCACACATAGAGATGTGCACACACACACCACTGACTTCATGAATGAAACTCGGTCACTAAAGGATAATTGTGTAAAAATATAATATGTATATAAATGTATTGTAATGGTGAGCGGTGTTGAACAGCTGCTGCTGCAGGACGCCTCAGCTCAGCAGCTTGAACAGCGCAGATCCATGTAACTTTAAACACTAATATTTGGGAATGTGTGTGTGTCAGAGTAACTTTAATACTTTCCTGACATAATTTAATGTAATTTAATTTTACTGGCTCAATATCCAGGACAAAATGGCATTTTAACACGTATTTTGCGAGCATTTTTCTGAGTGTGTTCAGTCGCGGATCTCCATTGAAAATCCATTAACATCCGGGTACTTCATCAATATTTTGCCTGGTTAGGAGACGTCATGTCGCAGTCCATGAAGGGACGTTTTCGTTTCAAAGAAAAAATATATATACAGATAATATCATAAAATGCATTAAAATTGTAATCCCGCGAATTAATCACCATTTTTACTAAATATACCTGTAATCTGAATACGTCTTTTTTTCTGTAACTGGAGCGGAATACAGTTACCTTTTTTTACATCCTAAGTACGTAACGCCGTTACATGTATTCCGTTACTCCCCAAGCCTATATATATATATATATATATATATATATATATATATATATATATAGACACACACGCATAACAACAAATACCAAAAAAGAAAAAACAAGCACAGATAATATAGATTAATCGGTGAACTAAAATATCTCAACACAACAGAACAAACAATAGTCCACCTCCAATCCAATCCACAGTTATTGTACAGCACATTTTAAGAAACAACAAGGTTACCAAAGTGCTGCACAACAGATAAAGTATTAAAAAAATAAAATAAAGTTAAAATGCAGTAGATTAGCAACATAGTGAGGTGCCAGGCCATTTAGTGACTTAAAAACAAACAATAAAATCTTAAAATTGATTCTAAAACAGACAGGGAGCCAGTGGAGTGAGGCGAGAATGGGGGTGATGTGATCATGCTTACGAGTACCTGTTAAAAGATGAGCAGCCGCGTTTTGGACTAACTGTAAGTGGGCGGGCAATAGTGCAAAAAACTGTAAAAATTGTGTCATTATCCAAAATGTATAGCCCTGACTGTCATTCATAATGACTCAGATGGTACTGTTCGTGCAATATTCGGCGCATATGCATGTGTGCATTTACCTATTTTGTCCACAGGGGTGCTGAGTGGTAAAAAGCCCTGTTTGATGAGCTGGTCCATGGTTTCATCATCTTCCGCCCGGATCTCTGACACCATGTTACAAGGGATCAGCCCCATCCTACCCCTCACTTGTCCTCTGTAAAAACCGTCTGTATCTTTATCTCCATACACCTGTTACACAAGAGACCATTGCTAAGAGCTTCCACCTTATAACCTCCTCTTGTGCTGCTCGGTGGAAGGATGACATAATCCTGCAGCTCTGTCAGACCCATGGATTCTATGATATCATTCAGGAATTATACTTTTTGTTATGGAACAATTCAGTGCAATACAATTCAAACTGATCCAATTCTTTGTTTCATGTAGACATTCATATTTCATGAATAGTCAGGGCTCTTTTTTGCTACTGTGATGCAACACATTGATGTTGCCTCGGCTCGCCTTTTATTCACCACTGGGGGCAGCACAACATACAAGAGCAGAATGTGCAGCATTGATGAAGCCTAAAAGAAGAAGAAGCCAGCTGGCATTGGTAAGAATGTCAAAGCATAGATAAATGTTGTTCATTCAGCTGCTTTTGTTCGGGGGTCGCCACAGTGGATACAGCCAGATCCACATTGGTAATTGGCACTTTTACGCCGGATGCCCTTCCTGACGCAACTCCAGTTTTACCTGGAGAAACACACACATCCGCTGGTGTTCCAAAGAGGTCTCCCATCTAAGTACTAACCAGATCCTGTTCTGCTTAGCTTCTGAGATCTGACGGGATCAGGCTGACACAGAGCAGACCGGCTGCAAAGCATAGATAAATAATATATAAATAAATAATAAATAGCATAGCAAAACTTTCCTTTTCTGGAAAAGGAAAGTATAAAGTACCAGTATAACCCAAACATGAAGTTCAAATGAGTACATTTATCTGTTATATTGTTATGTTATTGGCTGTCAAAAAAATCTTCCATGAATGTCACGCACCACCCTCATTTTGCCTCATGTCATGGAGGTCGCAACTGAGTGTGTTGATCTGTCTTGATTAGTGGTGATCCTTAATAGAGCGTGACAGTGTTCTTTGACGTGCACACAAGTAAACCCTGCTGCACTGCATTCAGTTTCATTGTTGCAGTATGCTGAAGAAGGACAGTGACGCCAAGTCGACCAAAAGTCTCGTTCCAATGCTCCTCAGCGTGCTCCTGTAGGTGTTCCACCTGCTGCATGTGCCTGATGTTTGGGAAAATGCACGAGATGAGAGCCGTGTGAAGCCACACATCTGGCTCTCAGTCTCCTCCTCCTCTCTGCACCACTCCATGGCACAAAGCCCAACTAAGCATGCAGTCAGAAAGTTCTTCTGCTGTGGCTGTTGAGGAACAAACTGGAGCGATCTGAATTGCTCAGCAGCTGACAGATGAATGAATATGGGTGTGTGTGTGGAGACAATTCGCCTCATTCACAACGTGACAGAATTTAACAATGCACTGTTACGGGCAATAGCGCGCAACAACGCGGAACATTATTCTTCACCGTGCATAATGGTTCCTGATAATTCTCCAGCAACACATGCCATTAATCGTAACGTGTGGTAATAGGCTGCAACAGTTCTTGAGGACGCCTGACGCCGAATCATCGCATTCATGATCAGCGGCCAAGAATGTATACGTCGTGGCATTCGTGACTTCCCGTCATTATGTGTAAAAGCAGCATTTACACCCCTAGTTTACACTTCACTTGCCAATAACTACTTTACAAAAATCTTCATGAATATGGTGCCAAAATGAGTTAATAATATTTTAATGAAGTTAATTTTAAAAATAAAAAGTATTTAAACGTGTGTGCAGATATAGTTTTGTGGACATGGTCCAGAGTGCTTTAGCGTTCCTGTGCTTGGTCATGGCCACAATTGGGTCAATAGCTCATGAAATCCAAACAGTTTGACTTCACCTTAAGATCAACAGAAGCAGAGTGAATGTTGTGGAATTCTTTATCGTGTGAAAGTCCCACCCTAATGATCTGTCCCTCTTTGAAGGGCAGCTCCTCGTCTGCTGCGTCTGGGTTGGGTGACATGGAGAGAGGATCATAGTCGAAGAGGGCCACGAAGATGCGGAATGACTCCTCAGACTCAGACTCATCATAGTATGTGGGTGAGCGACGATCCCGGTCCCAGTATCCATCTTAATTCAAAATGAAAAAAGTTAAAATTGTGCTTGCCTGTGACCCACTTGCACTTTTTTTTTTTTTTGCAAGAGAATGTGTTTAATCACTAAAAAGTATTTAAAAATCAAAAGAGGTCATATTATACACGTTTTTCGTAAGATAATACGAGGCATCTTAAAGCAGATCTGAAAATTTGTACCAAAACGGACTATGTCAAACCATTTTAGCAAATGCAAATTATTCCGCAGTGAAAAAATGATTATAATTAGGGTAAATAAATTTGTAGTCCATTAACTTAAGTTATAATAATATTTGTACACATCTTGGCTTACAGAACCAGTCAGGCATTGAGCCTGTAACCTTTTGGATTCCTGACAACCTGCTTGGCTAACTGAGGCACAGACAGCAAGGTTCAACATTTAAATGTTACATATTTAATTTTAAGTCATAATGACTATTAAATTCTGATGTCTTATTGTGGGAGGTCATTAAGTCTTACTTACTCCATGTGTGTTTGTTTGTTTGTTACCTGAAGCAAACATACATGACACATGATGGAATTAAACAACAAAAAGAAAACAGTGTGGGCTACAAATATGTGTGAAGACAGTGTGTGGCTTTGAGAGATTAGTGTAGGTGGTAGAGCAGGCTGTTCTTAAAATAGGAAAGTTGGTGGAGCGATACCCAGTTATTCTTGAATGTCAAAGCGTTCTTGAGGAACGTTCTAAACTCAAAACTGCTCCAAGATCCAACAACACTTAAACCATTTAGGTTTTTCATTAGCATAAACAGAAGACTCATCACCATCTGTTTCTTAGTGTATTACTACTGTACATGTAACAATGAATGAATGTGCTTTTATAAGCTTAAAAGCGTCTTCGTTGGGCTGCTGCCACTAGGGGTCGCCACAGCAGATCAGTTGTTTCCATCTCACCCTGTCCTCTGTATCTTCCTCTGTCACACAATCACCTCCATGTCCTCCCTCAGCACAGCCATAAACCTCTTTGGCCTCCATCTTCTCCTCCTGCCTGGTGGCTCCATCCTCAGCATCCTTCTCCCTATATACCCTGGGTCTCTCTTCTGCACATGACAATCTCGCCTCTCTGACTTTGTCTCCAAACTGTCCCACCTGAGCTGTCCCTCTGATGTATTTATTCCTAATCCTGTCCATTCTCGTCACTCCCAAAGAGAATCACAACATCTTCAGCTCTGCCTCCTGTCTTTTTGTTAGTGCCACCGTCTCTAAGCCATACAACATAGCTGGTCTCACTACTATCTTGTAGGTTTTCCCCTTCACTCTTGCAGATATTCTTTGGTCACAAATCCCTCCTGCCTGCACTCTCTTCCTCACCTCTCTACCACACTCTCCATTACTTTGGACAGTTGACCCCAAGTATTTGAGCCCATCTACTTTCACCACTTCTACTCCTTGTAACTGCACTATTCCACTGGGCTCCCTCTCATTCACACACATGTACTCAGTCTTGCTCCTACTGACTTTCATCCCCCTTCTCTCCAGAGCATATCGTGAAAGAGAGGGAGCAGGAACATTTAAATTTGTTAATCCATCTACAGCCCAGTGAAAGGGTGCATGCATGCTTGCGTGCGTGTATGTGACAAGCACAACTTTAAATAAGTCACAAGTGTCCAAAATAGCCTGAATTTTGCTTGTTCTCAAGGTTGTTTCAGTTGTGGGACTGTTAAGATGTTTAATACAAAATCCCAACCATATTTCACTATAAATAAACACATTTTAAAAAGAAAAATATGCACAATATGACCCCTTAAATGTGAGTAAAAATTAACATGTTCTCCACTCTGCTGGTTTCTAAAATCTATCAAGTATGCAAGCTTATTTTTGTAAAATAAATTCCTCTAAAGATAAATGAGTTGGGGTTCTTTTGTCACATGTGGAGCAGAATTCATGCCTGCTCTTCTTACCTTGAAAAGAGTTTGCTAAAAAAAAATTCATTGCTGCATACAATATAGTTATCCACTTTCCACGCTGATGCACGTTCATGCGTCAATCAAAGAAAAGCGATGCACGAATCATTTTCCTCCGTGAGCCGTACTGACTAGATGACCAGAGGTCACTGAACCGGCTCCTGCAAATAACCTAGCCTGCATGTTTTCCATGCGTACCTGCTGTAACCACAGCAGATTACTCAAGTCTATCATTTCCTGGCTCTTGATTGGCTGAGCCCACCTGACTTAATTAGCAGCACGTGGAGCAGGGAGAGTCAGAAAACAAGCAGGGCAGGTGATCTCCAGGAGCAGGGTCGTGACCCCTGGACTCGATCATGCAGAATTGCACAAGAGATTTGATGTTTGCATCCAGACACCTGTATCTGTCAGCATGCAGGCAGAAATCTGTCATCAATTGCACAGTTTAATAACATCAGCATGCACAGTCTGCATTTTCTAACAGTTTTGTCTGTTGTTAAATTTGAATATGCACTGAGAGACAGATGAGAAGCAAGACAAACCACGGTGCAACACACAGGAGTGAGTCATGTGCATGACACATCAGCAGCACACACCACTCTGACATGCAAGATACCCAAATAAAAAATAATAAATGCATTTATGAATACATGTGTAAAGACACTTCTCCACTGTCTCTAATGTGGATTTTATTTAGTATGAGAAAACAAAAAATTGGGGCAATTTTTAATCCATAACAGCGCAGAAAGAACAGAAAAAGTTTTTGAACATCTCTAAAGTGTGTCAGTGCGCAATTAAAGTGTGTGTGTGTGTGTGTGTGTGTGTGTGTGTGTGTGTGTGTGTGTGTGTGTGTGTGTGCGTGCGTGCGTGCGTGCGTGCGTGCGTGCGTGCGTGCGTGCGTGCGTGCGTGCGTGCGTGCGTGCGTGTGTGTGTGTGTACATAGCAACAGAAGGTTTGATCATTGTATTACTGTGCTGACGGCATAGAAATGTTGCAACAGGGCAAAAGCAACATACTTAAAACAAAATGAAAGCTACAATATAGTCATTAACAGCTCCCAGTTAACCAGCTATGAACATTTCATTAATCACTGAATTCTTTGTTTTTATCAAGAAAATAAATGAGAATGTTTTCCTTACTGCAGCACTGCAAAAGTAAGAAGCTGTTTCTATGTTTTCTTTCAGACAAAGTGGTGTTAAAACACTATACATAAAAGGTTTAAGTGGTACTAAATACTAGTTGTTGTGAAGTTGAAGGTCCTAATCCAATAATAAAGTGGGTTAAAATGTATGGGGAGCTGTTTCTAATCTAATGGATCTTCAAATTAATGGTTCCCTTTTCTACATTCACATAAAATCACAGACAAAACACTCAGCTGCCTTGTTTTTAGTTCAATTTTTCATGCCATTTGCAAAAATGGTATGTAAAATTAAATATTCTATAAAATTAAATAATACTGAATTAAATATTCAGTATTACTTTAAATATGTCACAAAATATGTAGGTAAATATTAATATTCTAATTTGCCTAATATTAATATTGGCTCAATATTAAACTATTTAGCATATTCACTACTCTAAGCATCAGGTTAGTCACATGTCCCACAGCAGCCAGTACTCAAATTTCTTGAAATGCAGTATTAACTCCACCTGGTGGACATTTACCATTAATGTAGGTTCACTTTTACCAAGAGCCCTAGTAATGAAATATTTCAACATTTACCTAAACATTTAGTTACATCCATCCATTTTCTACACCTACTTACTCCACTGAAGGGTCACGGGGCGGCTGGAGTCTATCCCAGCAGTCAGAGAGCATGAGGCAGGGTGTACCCTGGACAGGACGCTAGTCTGTCACAGGGCCACGTATAGCCAAAAAACACATTCACACCCACATGCAGACCTACAGACAATTCCAGTTCACCTAACCTGCATGTCTTTGGAAGTGGGAGGAAGCCAGAGCACCCAAAGGGAATCCAAGCAAACATGGGGAGAACATGCAAAGTCCACACAGAAAAGCTACCAGTGGGAATCGATCCCATGACCCTCTTGCTGTGAGGCAACCGTGCTAACCACTAAGTCATCATTTAGTTACACATTTCTTTAAATATTTATCTAATTATTTTGTGACAAACTGATTTTGACTGATTTTAATTTGAACTGTTGAAACAAAATGAATTCATTGATAAATTCTGATAAGCATTTTTCCAGTTTAGTGGTATTTTAAAGAATATATGTTGAGTAAGCTTAAAAAATATTTACAAATGAAAATGATCCTTAGTTTCAGCCCTACATAAAAGCAAACAAACAAACAAACAAACAAAAAAAACATATTTTCAATGAAACCTTAAGCAAAAATCTAAAGTGGTAATACGTCATTCTGTAATGCCCACCATTAACATTTGGTTTAAGAATCATGCACGAATGCTTGCATTCTCAGCATTTTGTGGCAGTCGGTGTAATTATACCACCAAGGGAAGGAGTTTAGCAAGCATTTAAACTTCAGGGCAGCAAGTGAAGCATTCTCTGAGCAGTATCATCTGCAAATGTGAGAACGTTCATCCTGGACCAAAGCAAGTGGGTGCACCATTTCAGTGCAGTTCTGCCATGCCATTGTACATTTAATAATACTTATTATTAAGGAAAAACAGACACTTGCACATTTTCACAGCTCAATCTTGCCATTTCAAGCTATTGGTGGCTTTTTATTGTTGTTGTTGTGCTGTGGTGGTGAAAATGGGACGCCAGGCATCAGCACGTACCATGGGGAGACCTGGTGCGACCCACGTGTCTACGGGATGACTGCGTCCTGTGTTGAGCTACTCTGGCATAGTAAACATCCTCGTGGATGGGGGAGAGGTTTCCCTCAATGTTATTCTCAGTGGTTACCTCTACAGGAAAGACCAATCACAGGGTGGGTGTAGTTACAACGCAGCGCTCAACAATCCCCTCCTAAAAAGTTAACTTAAGAACCCCAATAACAACCCGAAGCTTCTTTACACAAGCGAATCAAGTCCTCATAGTTATCATTGATGGCAGACGCAAAAATGAGTTGTACAGAGGGTGAAAATTAATTTGCAGTGACTTTATCAGCTAAGTGGTAGGATATGCTGCTGCAAAGATGGGCGCTGGGTACAAAAGAGTTGGATTTCTGTGTTCATCAGGTATGGGTGTGTTGTAGTACAAATATAATACTAGCCAATCAGAGTGACATCTATCCTTTTCCTTTTAACTGGAGTGTGCCAGGTTCACTGCACTGTAGCACTGGGGAAGCAGATGCAAGTGAAAAGATGGCTGTAAGTTACCACATTAGTGTCATCCTGCCACAACAGACAATGGCCACCAAAGCTCCCTACGGTGAAGCAATCAAGCAGCAAGGTGAGAGTTTAAGTTATTTTGTTTAATGGCTGTTTTCAATTAATTTTCATCATTTATCTTACCAAATTTCCCTGAGTATAAGTCATGTTTTTTTACAGGTTTGGGAGGTCCTGCAAGTTATATTCTGGTGCAATTTATATACCAAAAAAAAAAAAAAAAAAAAAGTCACATGTTCATTTATAATAACTATTCATGCAGCGCTTTTCCCAGGAATTAAAGCATTAAACAAAATAAACCCCAACAATAAAGGGGAAACACAATAATAAAAGGACACTACAATAACAAAATCACAAATTAAAGAGCTGATTTTTTTAAAAATTAATGAACTCGTGTTGGATTTATGCAAGAAACTGTGGGCTTCCTGCATAAATCCATTGTTCACTTCTCCATGTTGTTGTGAGCCAGCAATCCATGTCCATCTGACAATTTCTTTAGTACAAACTCCATCAAATAACATCCAATAGTATATTATTTAATGCAAGCTGATTTGTCAGTCTTGCTCATTTTTGGAATTTAAAAGTTCTTATGTTAAGTTACGGTACAGGCTGTGGGGTGCACATGTGCTACACTGAGGTCCTGTCCGTTGTTAAACTCAGCCCCAGGGAAATTCTGTGTTAAATGTGAGTTCCACTTACACAGTAAATTTTGCAGAGTAAAATATACTCTTCCAGGATAACATTTGGTCCCAGTCCAAAAAGAGTTAAATACTCAATACTCAATCACAGTGCTAAATCATTTCTATCACAGGGTAAAATCAACTTTGTCATGCTATGATTGACTCTTACTGGAGTTGAAAAATGTGATTTGACAAGACGGTAGCGCTGATTTCACTCCATAATAGAGTGTATTTAACTCTATTTGGAATGGGACCAAATGTTATCCTGGCAGAGTATATTTTACTCTGCAAAATTTACTGTGTACAGAAAAAAAGGTATGACTGACTCTACATTGTGACTTATACGTTTGTTTGTTTGTTTGTTTTTCCTCTTTGCAATGCATTTTTTTACAGGTGCAACTCATACGCCAGAAAATAAAGTATACATTTAAATGTGATGGTCTGAGAGAGAGAGAGAGAGAGAGAGAGAGAGAGAGAGAGAGAGAGAGAGAGAGAGAGAGAGAGAGAAGCAGTTCATATTCTTATATCAAAATAAAACAAAACAACTGACTTTTAAAAACAGTCACCTCATTGCCTCACCTCAGGGAGCTTTGGAAGCTGCTCACATAAATTATCTGGGTTTTTTGGGGGGGTTCTTCCTCAAAAAGAATGCAAGAGGGACTTTTTCCTTACCACTGTCACCTCTGTGCTTGCTCAGGTGGTTTGGTAAGCTTAGATCTGACCCATGTGAAGCACCTTGGGGCAAATTTGTTGTGATGTGGCACTATATAAAAAAAACTTGCATTGAATTGCATACTTCATAAATACGTAGATCATTTTCTTCACCAGAAAACCTCTCACTGGAGTGTGCCATCTGAACAGCAATGCACCGGGTTGCAGCACACACCATTCTTAAAAGCAATGCTCAGATTGTGCGCTGTTTATTTAGCAAAGTGAAACTGGACACACCCCAAATGCACTTGTTTTTCAACAGTGCACTATAGCTGGTTGAAATAGGGCAAATTATTTGTTTTCAACACCAATATGCTGTGGTAGATGGTTAAATTAAAATAATTTTGACAAAGTCCAAATTTATATGGATCTGACTGTATGTAAGATACCCATTGTTGCAACTGTGCACATCAGGTTAAAAAAAAACCTGCCATCTTGTTGTGTAGTAACATTCTCAACAAATTATTGAATAAATCTAACTTGTATTCAGGTAGTGGAGGGTATGAGCATGGTTCATAGACACAGAAGTGAGCTAGAGACATGGAAAGGTTTGAATGACACAATGTTTTACTATGGCACAGAAGACATTCAAAAATAAGATAAGTAAATTAAAACAGTTGCCCCTGTCTCACCACATGTCCATACTGACCAATAGAAGGGACCACGAGGGGTCGTCTCTGGGGGTGCGGACCGCCGTGGTGAATTCTTCTCCCCGTCTCTCGATCATGTCGGCCTCCAGCAGGAGTGTTTGTCTAAAATACAAAAAAAAAATCAATAAATACATAAAATGCCACAGAAAACAAAGGTATTACATGCTAACTGTTTATGTATTGCTCACAGAGATGTGGACACAGTGTGTGAAGAGACACAGGTGAACAGTATGTTAAAAAAGTCATGCAGCACTCACAGACAGATGCTTTCGAACGTGGACGCACACACTACACACACACGCACACACACACAAGCCTGTAGGAAAACTTGAGGTTAAAAAAAGAAAATACTTTTGGACATATAAATTTTGTCTGAGAATAACATTAAGGCAGTGTCAGTGATACTGACTGACATGGTCACAATACTGTGCTGTCTCTCTCCAAGGTGCTCAAGGTCCTCAGAGGTCTTGGAACTGAGACCACACTCTAGACCAAACTGACTTTGGGTCCAGATGTTGCACAGTGTGTATATCTAATACCATGGTTGATTTCTTAAGATGGGTGTGTGGTGAACCTGCTTTTTCATGATGAGAGGAGGATTTGTTAAATGCATGAAAAAAGCAGAGGAGTGTGTCAGTTTATCTCGATGCATTTTTTTCTTTCTTTTGCCACCACATCTCTGCTATAAGCAACAGGCTGGTTGTCGCCGTGTCTCAGTGTTCTTGAAATGATGCACTATCTCCACCTGGTGGACATTTACCATTAATAGAATTTTGCCAAGAGCTGCATTACTGTATGAAAATTCAGTAAGGTATATCTTATATAGTATATTCCAATTCTAAGGTGGAACTGTGCCAGTATACGAGGTCTGTTAGAAAAGTATCTGACCTTTTTATTTTTTTCAAAAACCTGATGGATTTGAATCAGGTGTGCTTGCATGAGCCAACCTTAATCTGTGTGATGCCCATAGCATCGTCACCGAAAGCCATCTGAATAATCAGAATGGTTTCCACCTGGCTGTCGCCCAGTTTCTGGCAAAATTTGATGCAGTCACGCTGCTCAAGTCGTTCCGCCATTTCCTTGCAAAGGAAAAAGGACGAGAGACTCCACCCATCCTCACACAAAGGCTGCTTACAAGCAAATGATGAAATCGACAGGTGTGAAAAAACTCACGCATGCACACGAAGGTTCATGGTTGGCTCATGCAAGCACACGTGATTCAAATCCATCAGGTTTTTGAAAAAAATAAAAAGGCCGGATACTTTTGAGTGAAGTGCTGTGAATACTTTCTGAATGCACCGTAGGTAGAATAGAAATGGAAGTGGGATGAAGGCTGTGAATACTTAAGTACATTTGATTTCTTAATATTTTTATTTTTAATAAATTTGCAAAATTAAAAAAAAAAACTTTTGTTCACATTGTCATTATGGGGTATTGTGTATAGAATTTTTAGAGAAAAAATTTAATTATCCATTGTGAAATAAGGCTGTAAAATAACAAAATACAAAAAAAGTGAAGTGCTGTGAATACTTTCTGAATGCACTGTAGGTAGAATAGAATTGGAAGTGGGATGAGGTCATGCTACATCACATTTCAAGGTGACTGTTTTTTGTAGATATGTGTGCGGTCTACACTAAAGCTTCTGGACCCCAGCATTTGATTGTGGGATATGGAGCTTTTTGTGGGGGTTTGGAAATGCATGAGGATTGAGATGAAAACTTGGGAATGTCCTAATTCAGTGACTAATTTGGCATTCATACAGTCACTGATTTAATAACGTGGTCTATTTTTCTGGGATTCTGGATGTCATCTTCGGGTTGTCCTTTCTTCTATTCTATTCTGTTCTGACAATTCTGTGCCATGGTTTAGTTTTATTTGTTAGTACAGCCAAAGCAGGTGGTCAACCCACCGAGTCTAATCTACTGGAGGATACGTCCAATATCATGAAATGCCTCAGGGTGTTTTTCCTCACCATTGTCACTGATTTACTTGCTCAAAGGGTGGGTAAGGTTTAAAGCTTGGGGTGACTTATGTTGTGATTTGGTGCTGTAAAAATGAACTGAAGGTAGCTAGCTAACCAGGCAGCAAGTACGCTACTAAGCAGGTAAGTAGAAAGCACATAAGTAAGGACGAATGAGGTAGGTAGGTATGTAGGCAGGTAAAAATAAGAAGCAAGCAGAGAGGATTTAATTAAAGAAAGGTCTCGTTGGGCAAGCAGGTAACAAAACAAGTGAGAAAGTAGCAAGTACGTAACCAAGCTTGTGTGTGTGTGTGTGTGTGTGTGTGTGTGTGTGTGTGTGTGTGTGTGTGTGTGTGTGTGTGTGTGTGTGTGTGTGTGTGTGTGTGTGTGTATACGTGTGTGCATGCATGCGTGCATGCGTCAAAGAGAAAATTTGGACTTTCAGAGCAAAAGGGGGACCTGTGCATGGATACCTGTGCACGAGTGAAACCACGCAAGCATCATGTGGTCGTGTGTTATCCTACTTTAGTAATTATTTGACTAAAAAAGGATCACCAAATGTCACCTTGGTTTCATGGATGCTGAACAGAACCACAACACTGTATGTCATCCTTCTTTTGCTCTGTGTGTGTGCATGCATGCATGCGTGCATGTTTTTAAGCTGATTTTGCAGGCTAGTTTGGGTTTTTGTGTGTGTGTGCATGCGTGTGTGCATTCAGGTATGGGGTTGCTGTGTAGTTCGCCAAATAACCATTAGAGTTTGTGGTTACTAACTCATGGCTTTAGAATAAGTGCCAAGAAATGCACCTTGGGAGTGTTGTGCGAGTTGCGCCGACGTCCCTCTTCCAGCTGCATTTCAGAGTACAGCTCCTCCTCATCCTCCTCCATGATGTCAGACAGGTCAGAGCCCCGGCTGCTTTCGCTGTGATAATCTTCATTGTGACTATAGTGAGGCTTTTGAAAGTCACACACAAGCGCACACACACAGAGAGGCAATCGTATGTGTAAACAGACACACATGCACACGCAAAACACACATATGACCACACGTGAACGGGCAAATGTACTCAGTGATGAACACAAGCACAGGAATGTGTGCGTGCAACCAACCGGATATGCATGTACATGTACGCATACACACGTGCACGCACGCACACATACGGAAGAGGTTACCACATGTTTCCATTGATAAAAAACACATTGGGACTGAAGCTCAGAAGAAGGCAAATGAGTCAGAAGTTATCGCGTTGGTCTTACCGGCCGTCCCAACTCGGAGCCTCTGAGGAACTCGTCCACAGAGGGTCCTCTTCGACGGCTGCGTGTAAACCCTTCGTCGTGCTCCTCTTCTTCATCAGAGTGATGCTGGTGGAACGGCTGACCCGGATCGCCATACCTGGCCTGTCTCCTTTCGCCCTAAAAATTAAGCATGAATAGTGAAGCTGTGTAACAGAGACATGAAGGTATCCCCATGTAGTCACATTTTAAAGCTACAGTGTGTAGAATTTAGGAGCGTTTATTAGCAAAAATAGAATATAGCATTCATAACCATCTGTTCATTAGTGTAGAATTAATTGTCTGCAACAATGAATCAATGCGTTGGAATTAGATGAGAATGAGCCCTTCACGTCGACGTGGAAGCGGGCCCCCTCATGGGGGCTACCATGTTTTACTACAACAGCCCACTCAGCCCATACTTACTTTGGCATTTTGCAGTGTGGCCAGAAAAGTGAAGAACAAAGAAGAGGATTCAGTCGTTGCTCTTTTATGCACTCTTTACTGGTTGCTAGTGCTTGCTAACAAGTTTGAGAAACTTAATTTTTTCTGAAATGGACGATTGTAAGTCTTGCTTATCAAAACAGAAGATGAGGGATCGAGAATCCCCGTTACCAAAGAAGCAAAAACGTGAAAGGAAACAAAATCGTGACCAATGACAGCATAGCGGAATCTGCAACCTCACCACTAGATGACACTAAATCCAACAGACTGTAGCTTTAATGAACAGGAACAGATCAGTAATTATTCATCTGAATATGATCACTACAGTAGCATATATTAATGACATCTTTATTCTGACCTTGCCACTCTCTGCTGCCACCCTTTGAGCTGCTTCTCGGGCGATGGCTTTGGCCACAGTATCCGGGATAAGTGTGCCTCTAGGCTGCGGAAGGATCCTCTGGGGGGACAGGGAGCGGGGATTGGCAGGGGGCGGAGCCTCTAGGGTGTGTCCTTGCATGGGCAAAGGAGGTTGGGCAGACGGAGAGCGTGTGAGGTCCCAGCCAGGCTGGCTAGGTGGAATTGCTACTCCGTGGTGGGCTGCCTGCTCTTTGGCATCCAGGTCTCTGGCACTTACTGGTCTTTGAGGTACAGGGTGGGGTTGGGAGTGTGGCAGCAGCGGCAGCTGGTGCTGGTGCTGGGGCATGGGACCTTGGTGGGACGGGTGAGGCTGAAGGTGCAGGGGCTGTGGCTGAGGGTGCGGGGGTCGGAGCTGGGGTGGTGGCAGTCCACCTATATGTGGTAGCCGAGGATGGGGTTGTGGGTGTGGGGGGTGGAGTGTTAGCGACTGTCCATGTGGCTGGGGTGGTAGGGGTAGCTGGGGCTGGGGATGCGGGAGGTGAGGGGACTGTATGTGGGGTTGAGCATGGGGGTGTGGAGGGGCACCTGCGTGGGGGTGCATTGGTGGAGGCAGCGCAAGAGGAGGTAGAGGCACTAGCAGGTTGTTTGGAATGGTGGCAACTTGTGAGTCCTGGGATTCGCCTTGTACCGAAAGTGTCCTGACAATGACTTCCCTGGCCTCCAGGCACTGAATCCTGGTCAGCTCTACGGTAACATAGTCTGCCATTGGGTACAAGACCTCCGCTATCTGGGAAAACATCACAGAAATAACCACAATCCATTAGATTTAACAACGCCATGGACCTGCAGGCTAAAATCTTTATATTGTTGGGTGAAATGAGTAAACATCTCTTGGAAGGTGTTTCAAGAGGGCCAAAATTACAAATGCCACATATTGACCTGACTAACTGAAAATTCTTCATTTGGTTTCTCCCTTTTTCACTTAGGGCCACCACAGAAGAGCCTGTTGATTTGGCACAAGTTTTACACCAGATGTACTTCCTGACACAACTCCACAGTGGAGGAAGCTGGGGCAGAGTGGATCAGAAATGTTGTTTTGTGGCAGCATAAACACATTATGCATAGGTTTAGGTCATTCTATTGTGGATTTAATACAGCAGGTTATTGTTTATAAGGCTGTGTTATTTATGTCTCCCCAAGTGTAATTTACAAGTTTTTAAAATTGATTTCAAAATTTTTGATTCACTGTGCCCCAGACACTAATTCACGGGGCACAGTGAATCAACTTAGAATATAATGAATAAAACACATGATTATAAAGATTTCTTCAAAATTATTAAGTATATGCTGATGCATTTACAAACTATAATCAAACAAACCAGCTATGTAATGTGTGAGTGTCTTATATAGTGATATAACTCCTTTAGAAACTATTCTAAATACAACTGTCATAATTTCTGTTCAAACGTGAAAACAGATGTTTATATACATAAATGATAGAAATAATTCATGACAAAATAAATGTATAGCTTCAACAAGTAATATTTGTCATCCACTTGATACTGGGGCTTAGTAAATCACTTTCTAGACTGATTCACTGTGCCCCCGATTCACTGTGCCCCGGGTGCACGTGACACACGAGTCATGTTATCAAATAGCTGGTAGTCTGGAGAAAACATAACACATCCTCATCAGTTGGACAGGGTAGTCTTCTAACTAATACCAAATTTTTTGCGCCACCTTTCCTCTGTTGTGAGAAATAAATACAAAGACACTGACATCCACAAAACTTACTTTTGATAGGAAAAAACTGACTTCACTTGCCACTTACTTTTACCCTTAATGTATCCAAAAATAAAACATTAATTTATAAGGGGGATGTTTTTATGCATAAAATATGGCATAATTGCTGCAAATATACAACCCCAATTCCAATGAAGTTGGGACGTTGTGTAAAATGTAACTAAAAACAGAATACAATGATTTGAAAATGCTCTTCAACCTGTATTCAACTGAATACACCACAAATACAAGATATTTATTGTTTAAACTGATAAACTTTATTGTTTTTGTGCAAATATTTGCTCATTTTGAAATGGATGCCTGCAACACATTTCAAAAAAGTTGGGATGGGGCAACAAATGACTGGGAAAGTTGATGAATGCTCAAAGAACACCTAATTGGAAACAGTGTTATGATTGGGTATAAAAGGAGCATCCCCAAAAGACTCAGCCGTTCACAAGCAAAGATGGGGCGAGGATCACCACTTTGTGAACAACTCCATGAAAAAATAGTCCAACAGTTTAAGAACAATGTTTCTCAACATTTAATTGGAAGGAATTTAGGGATTCCATCATCTACAGTCCATAATATAACCAGAAGATCCAGAGAATCTGGAGAACCAAAACCAACATCATTGTGTAAAGGATCTTACCACGTGGGCTCAGGAACACTTCAGAAAACCATTGTCAGTTAACACAGTTCGTTGCTACATCTACAAGTGCAAGTTGAAACTCTACCGTGCAAAATGAAAGCCATACATCAACAACATCCAGAAATGCTGCCGCCTTCACTGGGCCCGAGCTCATTTGAAATGGACAGATGCAAAGTGGAAAAGTGTCCTGTGGTCTGATGAGTCCACATTTCAAGTGGTTTTTGGAAATCATGGGCGTTGTGTCCTCGGGACAAAAGAGGAAAAAGACCATCCAGATTGTTACCAGCGCAAAGTTCAAAAGCCAGCATCTGTGATGGTATGGGAGTGTGTTAGTGCCCATGGCATGGGCAACTTACATATATGTGATGGCACCATCAATGCTGAAAGGTACATCCACATTTTGGAGCAACACATGTTGCCATCCAAGCAACGTCTTTTTCAGAGACATCCCTACTTATTTCAGCAAGATAATGCCAAGACACATTCTGCACCTGTTACAACAGCGTGGCTTCATAGTAAAAGAGTGCGGGTACTGGACTGGCCTGCCTGCAGTCCAGTCCTGTCGCCTACTGAAAATGTGTGGCACATTACTGTTGAACAACTGAAGTTGTACATCAAGCAAGAATGGGAAAGCATTGCCAAAGCTTCAACAATTAGTGTCCTCAGTTCCCAAACGCTTATTGAGTGTTGTTAGAAGGAAAGGTGATGTAACACAGTGGTAAACATACCCTGTCCCAGCTTTTTTTGAAACGTGTTGCAGGCATCCATTTCAAAATGAGCAAATATTTGCACAAAAACAATAAAGTGTATCTGTTTGAACATTAAATATCTTCTCTTCATGGTGCATTCAATTTAATATAGGTTGAAGAGGATTTGCAAATCACTGTATTCTGTTTTTATTTACATTTTACACAACGTCCCAACTTCATTAGACCTGGGGTAGTATATGTAGTTTTGCAGATATAGCTACTGATTCTCCATGCCCCAGTTTCCCCGATATAGAGAATGGGTAGGGGTGGTCCGAAACCTTCTGATTTGGAAACAAGGGCACTAAGTGCTTGGCCTCCACGGTGACCTAACTGAAACTCAAAATTAAATTTTTATTCTGAAAAAACGAATTTCAATGCCTAATATATCCCATCCGTGTATACGAGTTACAATGAACATTCTGCTGCGTTTGTCACATATACTGCTGGCTGTCGGTCTTCATTTTATTGTTAAAATATACGCAAAATACAAACTACTGCAGGCTGTAATCAAGCGCTTTGTTTGAAACTCAAATATTATCACATCAACAAAACAATAATTTTTTTTTACCCCAGAGAAATGAGCCTACCTGTATTTCAGTAGTTACTGAAACAGGAGAAGGCTGCGATTACTCACAGACAATTTGCAATCTCTGTATTATTAACAATTATTACAAAGAAAAGAAGATATTTATTATTTTACCTTAAATTTTGGAATTTAATTCTGTTGGGGGGGGAGTTAAACTTCATTTTCAGTTATTAAAGGTAATCGCTTAAAATTATCAGAGATATTTGTGGTTAAATAGAAAGTAACTAACGACTGAGTAGTTTTAGGTCTGGACTCCTTTGGACATTTAAATAAACAGTAGGTGGACTTGATTTGTCTTAAGAATGCAAACAATCACAGAAAAAACAGAAAAAAATCTAATTATGATGCAGACAAAACAAAATTCTGTTGGGGTGGGGGGCTGTCCCCTCTGTCCATTGTGGCTTCTATGCCCCTGTTCAGACACCCCGGGTTTTCTTGAGCACGTTTCCTGTCTATGACTGGAACCCAAGTCAAGTTAAAGCACATTTCTCTTTTGTGGCTCAGTGTTTATTTCCTTCATTCCTCACCAGAGGGAGTGAGAGAGCTTTCTCAAAACGTCCATCCATCCATTCATTTTCTATACCTGCTTACTCCAATTAAGGGTCACGGAGGTGGGCTGTAGCATGAGGCAGGGTACACCCTGGACAGGATGCCAGTCTGTCACAGGGTCACATATCGTAGTCAGGAGGATATGGACAAAAAAACAAACACATTCACAGATAATTTAAAGTTTCCAATCCATTGAACCTGCATGTCTTTGGATGTGGAAAGAGGCCGGAGCATCCAGAGGGAAACCGCAGACACGGGGAGAACATGCAAACTCCACACAGAAAGGCTACAGGTGGGAATCGATGCCATGACCTCCTTGCTGCGCCGGATGCTCTTCCTGATGCAACTCCACATTACATGGAGAAATGTGGCAGGGGTGGGGTTTGAACCGGGAACCTTTCACACTGAAACCAAATGCACTAACCAACCAAATGCAATGCCAACCACTAAGCCCCCCTTATATCCTCAAAATGTAGAAATCAATCAATCAATCAACTTTTTTCTTATATAGCGCCAAATCACAACAAACAGTTGCCCCAAGGCGCTCCATATTGTAAGGCAAGGCCATAGAATAATTATGAAAAACCCCAACGGTCAAAACGACCCCCTATGAGCAAGCACTTGGCCACAGTGGGAAGGAAAAACTCCCTTTTAACAGGAAGAAACCTCCAGCAGAACCAGGCTCAGGGAGGGGCAGTCTTCTGCTGAGACTGGTTGGGGCTGAGGGAAAGAACCAGGAAAAAGACATGCCGAGAAGGGGGGCAGAGATCGATCACTAATGATTAAATGCAGAGTGATGCATACGGAGCAAAAAGAGAAAGAAACAGTGCATCATGGGAACCCCCCCACAGTCTACGTCTAAAGCAACATAACCAAGGGATGGTCCAGGGTCACCCGATCCAGCCCTAACTATAAGCCTTAGCGAAAAGGAAAGTTTTAAGCCTAATCTTAAAAGTAGAGAGGGTATCTGTCTCCCTGATCTGAATTGGGAGCTGGTTCCACAGGAGAGGAGCCTGAAAGCTGAAGGCTCTGCCTCCCATTCTACTCTTACAAACCCTAGGAACTACAAGTAAGCCCGCAGTCTGAGAGCGAAGCGCTCTAATGGGGTAATATGGTACTACGAGGTCCCTAAGATAAGATGGGACCTGATTATTCAAAACCTTATAAGTAAGAAGAAGAATTTTAAATTCTATTCTAGAATTAACAGGAAGCCAATGAAGAGAGGCCAACACGGGTGAGATATGCTCTCTCCTGCTAGTCCCCGTCAGTACTCTAGCTGCAGCATTCTGAACCAACTGAAGGCTTTTTAGGGAACTTTTAGGACAACCTGATAATAATGAATTACAATAGTCCAGCCTAGAGGAAATAAATGCATGAATTAGTTTTTCAGCATCACTCTGAGACAAGACCTTTCTGATTTTAGAGATATTGCGTAAATGCAAAAGGGCAGTCCTACATATTTGTTTAATATGCGCTTTGAATGACATATCCTGATCAAAAATGACTCCAAGATTTCTCACAGTATTACTAGAGATCAGGGAAATGCCATCCAGAGTAACGATCTGGTTAGACACCATGCTTCTAAGATTTGTGGGGCCAAGTACAATAACTTCAGTTTTATCTGAGTTTAAAAGCAGGAAATTAGAGGTCATCCATGTCTTTATGTCTGTAAGACAATCCTGCAGTTTAGCTAATTGGTGTGTATCCTCTGGCTTCATGGATAGATAAAGCTGGGTATCATCTGCGTAACAATGAAAATTTAAGCAATACCGTCTAATAATACTGCCTAAGGGAAGCATGTATAAAGTGAATAAAATTGGTCCTAGCACAGAACCTTGTGGAACTCCATAATTAACTTTAGTCTGTGAAGAAGATTCCCCATTTACATGAACAAACTGTAATCTATTAGACAAATATGATTCAAACCACCGCAGCGCAGTGCCTTTAATACCTATGACATGCTCTAATCTCTGTAATAAAATTTTATGGTCAACAGTATCAAAAGCAGCACTGAGGTCCAACAGAACAAGCACAGAGATAAGTCCACTGTCCGAAGCCATAAGAAGATCATTTGTAACCTTCACTAATGCTGTTTCTGTACTATGATGAATTCTAAAACCTGACTGAAACTCTTCAAATAGACCATTCCTCTGCAGGTGATCAGTTAGCTGTTTTACAACTACCCTCTCAAGAATCTTTGAGAGAAAAGGAAGGTTGGAGATTGGCCTATAATTAGCTAAGATAGCTGGGTCAAGTGATGGCTTTTTAAGTAATGGTTTAATTACTGCCACCTTAAAGGCCTGTGGTACATAACCAACTAACAAAGATAGATTGATCATATTTAAGATTGAAGCATTAAATAATGGTAGGACTTCCTTGAGCAGCCTGGCAGGAATGGGGTCTAATAAACATGTTGATGGTTTGGATGAAGTAACTAATGAAAATAACTCAGACAGAACAATCGGAGAGAAAGAGTCTAACCAAATACCGGCATCACTGAAAGCAGCCAAAGATAACGATACATCTTTGGGATGGTTATGAGTAATTTTTTCTCTAATAGTCAAAATTTTGTTAGCAAAGAAAGTCATGAAGTCATTACTAGTTAAAGTTAATGGAATACTCAGCTCAATAGAGCTCTGACTCTTTGTCAGCCTGGCTACAGTGCTGAAAAGAAACCTGGGGTTGTTCTTATTTTCTTCAATTAGTGATGAGTAGAAAGATGTCCTAGCTTTACGGAGGGCTTTTTTATAGAGCAACAAACTCTTTTTCCAGGCTAAGTGAAGATCTTCTAAATCAGTGAGACGCCATTTCCTCTCCAACTTACGGGTTATCTGCTTTAAGCTACGAGTTTGTGAGTTATACCACGGAGTCAGACACTTCTGATTTAAAGGTCTCTTTTTCAGAGGAGCTACAGCATCCAAAGTTGTCTTCAATGAGGATGTAAAACTATTGACGAGATACTCTAACTCCCTTACAGAGTTTAGGTAGCTACTCTGCTCTGTGTTGGTATATGACATTAGAGAACATAAAGAAGGAATCATATCCTTAAACCTAGTTACAGCGCTTTCTGAAAGACTTCTAGTGTAATGAAACTTATTCCCCACTGCTGGGTAGTCCATCAGGGTAAATGTAAATGTTATTAAAAAAATGATCAGACAGAAGGGAGTTTTCAGGGAATACTGTTAAGTCTTCTATTTCCATACCATAAGTCAGAACAAGATCTAAAATATGATTAAAGTGGTGGGTGGACTCATTTACTTTTTGAGCAAAGCCGATAGAGTCTAATAATAGATTAAATGCAGTGTTGAGGCTGTCATTCTCAGCATCTGTGTGGATGTTAAAATCACCCACTATAATTATCTTATCTGAGCTAAGCACTAAGTCAGACAAAAGGTCTGAAAATTCACAGAGAAACTCACAGTAACGACCAGGTGGACGATAGATAATAACAAATAAAACTGGTTTTATTTGAAAGGCCCCAAATGGAAAATACGGCATTGACCTTGAATCACAGGTAGGTGGCACTGCTGTGCATGATTTGGGAACTCCTAATGATTTAAAAAAAAAAAACATACTGATTATTCGAAGCTCATCCAAGGTGTTGTGGGTCATGTTTCAAACATACTGAACATGATTATGTAACTCCTGTGATGTTCTTTTTTGTTAGAATTATTTAATTTAAATACATTAAAATGTGAAAACAAGTCACCTTCTGTCCTTTGGTGCAGACTGCGTATCCAATCACGTTGGCTCCATTGGAGGTGCCTGTGGGGGACATGATAGGAGGCTTCCAGCGCACCTGAAGGACCCCCGGAGCTTGACCACAGAGCACCTGGACATCCTGGGGGGGCAGGGGAGGACCTAGGAGGCAGGAGAAGAGGTGTAAGGGGAGGAAAAAATAATATCACTTTATTTTATATTACATTTTATATATATATATATATATGGAACCACACAAAAGGAAAGGTCACGAAGCATTCACCAAATGTACAAAAGGGGTATACACACACACACACACACACACACACACACACACACACTCACACACACACACACACACACACACTCACACTCACACACACACACACACACACACACACACACACTCACACACACACACACACACACACACTCACACTCACACACATGCACACAAACAACCACGAATGCGGAGTGAGGGGGAGGTGATGGGAGGAGTCAGGGTTTATTTTGAATTTGTACAGCAAATTTAATCTTGGGATAGAAGGACACATCCTTTTGCTGGTACTTTGTCGGGGACACTAACATTGTTGGAAATCAAACATCATGCAAATGTATTAAAACAGCACAGCAATTCCACCTTGTTTGTATTACAAATTTACATCACCTGCACTTTTAGTATTGTTGAGTATTTTATGAACATAGTGTTCACTTTTTCTCCTGTATTACCATAATCTCTCACCATAGGTGTACCTAGGGTGGGGACTGAAAGGGTTGTAGCCATCTATGACTAGCCTCACCATAACCCTGGGAGAAAATTTACATTTGTCATTCAAAATCCTGTTTTCAGTCTCACATTCTTTGATTTATCTGTTCCTATAGCACCCTAGGCACCCATAAGACATTGGTTATACAACCCCTGGCAAAAATTATGGAATCACCAGCCTCTGAGGATGTTCATTCAGTTGTTTAATTTTATAGAAAAAAAGCAGATCACAGACATGACACAAAACTAAAGTCATTTCAAATGGCAACTTTCTGGCTTTAAGAAACACTATAAGAAATCAAGAAAAAAAGATTGTGGCAGTCAGTAACGGTTACTTTTTTAGACCAAGCAGAGGAAAAAAATATGGAATCACTCAATTCTGAGGAAAAAATTATGGAATCACCCTGTAAATTTTCATCCCCAAAACTAACACCTGCATCATATCAGATCTGCTCGTTAGTCTGCATCTAAAAAGGAGTGAACACACCTTGGAGAGCTGTTGCACCAAGTGGACTGACATGAATCATGGCTCCAACACGAGAGATGTCAATTGAAACAAAGGAGAGGATTATCAAACTCTTAAAAGAGGGTAAATCATCATGCAATGTTGCAAAAGATGTTGGCTATTCACAGTCAGCTGTGTCTAAACTCTGGACCAAATACAAACAACATGGGAAGGTTGTTAAAGGCAAACATACTGGTAGACCAAGGAAGACATCAAAGCGTCAAGACAGAAAACTTAAAGCAATATGTCTCAAAAATCGAAAAATGCACAACAAAACAAATGAGGAACGAATGGGAGGAAACTGGAGTCAACGTCTGTGACCGAACTGTAAGAAACCGCCTAAAGGAAATGGGATTTACATACAGAAAAGCTAAACGAAAGCCATCATTAACACCTAAACAGAAAAAAAACAAGGTTACAATGGGCTAAGGAAAAGCATTCGTGGACTGTGGATGACTGGATGAAAGTCATATTCAGTGATGAATCTCGAATCTGCATTGGGCAAGGTGATGATGCTGGAACTTTTGTTTGGTGCCGTTCCAATGAGATTTATAAAGATGACTGCCTGAAGAGAACATGTAAATTTCCACAGTCATTGATGATATGGGGCTGCATGTCAGCTAAAGGCACTGGGGAGATGGCTGTCATTACATCATCAATAAATGCACAAGTTTACGTTGATATTTTGGACAATTGAAAGGATGTTTGGGGATGTTTCAAGATGATAATGCATCTTGCCATAGAGCAAAAACTGCGAAAACATTCCTTGTAAAAAGACACATAGGGTCAATGTCATGGCATAGGGTCAGTGTCAACGAGTAGATCTGATTTGATGCAGGTGTTAGTTTGGGGAATGAAAATTTACAGGGTGATTCCATAATTTTTTCCTCAGAATTGAGTGATTCCATATTTTTTTCCTCTGCTTGGTCTAAAAAAGTAACCGTTACTGACTGTCACAATCTTTTTTTTCTTGATTTCTTATAGTGTTTCTTAAAGCCAGAAAGTTGCCATTTGAAATGACTTTAGTTTTGTGTCATGTCTGTGATCTGCTTTTTTTCTACAAAATTAAACAACTGAATGAACATCCTCTGAGGCCGGTGATTCCATAATTTTTGCCAGGGGTTGCATGTTATGTGCTGCACTGGGATCAAATCATTGGGCCCTATCTTCAGAAAGTGTGCCACATATTACACATGCATTTTGAGGCATGTCCTATTCAACGTTGCCAGTTTAAGGAATGCATAATCTAAGTGTAACGTATGACACAAGGCACAAAGGGGTTTACGTTATTCACCCAATTAGTCATAAGTGTGTTTTAAGCATAAGATGAAATAAACCAGTGAAAGTGTTATCCGTCTCCCCATCTGTCACCCTTTAAGAGCCAGAGTGCACCATGAAGCTGGCACATTGCTATTTAGATAGTGGGAAGAGTTTTTCTGGTGAGTTAACAGATCTGCACCAATGTAACAGGGTGCACCAGCGGAGTGCAGCTGCCAAAGCTCCCTGAGGTGAAGCAATGGAACAGTAAAGGGAAGTGTGACATTTTCCATTCAGGTTTACTTTTATTTTTTTGCATGGTCGTGTTAAATTAAATTTCAGAATGTCTTGAATCTGTTTATGCAGAATATATTATCAAATTATTGTATAAATACAAGAACAAATAACAAATATGTGCTCAACTTTACACCAGGTTTTTTGCTTGTTTGTTTGCTTGTTTACTGCCACATCATAGCGATGCTCACAACACTGGGCTTGACAAGAGCAATATTCTCAACAAGTGAGCACAATCCTAACAGCTGTTCACATGATGTGATTGCTGGGTGGGAAAATTACCACAGCCTTGATTGTATACTAACAATTACACTTGTGCTGGAGTGAAGATAGGATGTGGAAAAAGTGAAGCACTGTGAATACTTTCCGGATGCACCATATTTATAGATTTTTATATATTTATATTATATATTTATATATTTTTCATTATTCCTTTTGCATTGTTAATTGAGCAAGATTAAATGGGTTGTTTCCTTGTCAAAAAATGGCAGGAACCAGAATAGTCACACTTGTGTGTTTTTGTTTGTTTTGGCTTTTTTTCACTCTCTCTTTTCTTTCCTTTTTTTTTTTTTTGTATTTTGTCCGTAACCTAAATTTTCCAGATATGTATGTGCACCCTGAGTTTTTCTGATTTCTAAACAATTTCTAAATTTGTTCTCTCTGTTGTGTACTGTATGTGTGAATTAACAACATATATTCCATCATCTCTGGAGTGTAAATCACATCAGAATATAAATTGCACCTTTATTCTGTATGTGGAACTCTCCTTTTAACACAACATTTCTCTAGGGGTGAGTTTAACAACAGACAGGAGCTCAGTGTAGCACATGTGCACACCACAGAGTGTGATGTTACTTAACACAAAGACTTTTAAATTACAAACATAAGCGAGATGGATGAGTAAACATGCGATGGACAACATACTGGATCTCATTTGATGCAGTTTGGAAAACATCTAACATCAGAACGGAACAGTGACTTTTGCAGGAAGCCCTCAGGTTGTGGTGTGTGCTAAAAGGACTCTTAAATTCCAAAAACAAGCAAGATGAACAAATATATGTGCTATGGATGTTATTTGTTGCAGATGAGTATGGACTGCTGGCCCACAGCATTGAAAACACGACAATAAATACGTGTCATTTGATTTTTGTAATTAGCTCTTAATTTGTGATTATTTATTTATTTGCATTGTTGTAGTGTACGCTTGTTATTGGAGTTTCTTTTGTTAATGTGTCGAATCCTGGGAGAGCCCAATATAAATAGTTATTATTAATAACAAACGAGTGATTTTTCAGTATATAAGTCACTAGACTTCACAAACTAGTAAAATTAATTAACCAATAAATACCCTGCAATTAATACTCCAGAAAATATGGTATACTGTAAATGAAATATTTGCACATTTACTATGAATTCTGTTGTTCGCCATTAAGTGATCATATCCCAGCCAAGAAAATAAGCTCTGGAGTCTATCACTGCACCAAAAGCTACACCTCATCAGAGAAAATGAGTGTAAAGTGGAACAAAGGCTTGTAGGCCTCCTGAAATGCACTATTATTCTGCATGCAGGACACAATAGAGAAAGATTAAGTTCAGCCCATTCTTTTCTTCCTCTCTCCTGGGTTACTGGATACGTCATGCAAACTGCATTCGCGCAGAAGCAAATGCACACCGCCACAGAAGGAACAAAAGTAATTTCAGTGTCACTCATTGGTTTAGACAATGTTGACTATTCAGGGCAATGCTACAGCCTGAGGACATGACTTATAAAAATAAAAAAAAAACATATCTTGCCATGTTATCAAATGAGTTGTGTATGCTCTGTGCATAAAGCAAAAATGGGCAAAATTGCATCTGAATTTGGTCTTAAAAAATTATTATACATATGGTCTGAACCATTTGGCAGCAATACCAAAATGCCACTTTGCCCAGATTGCATCATTCATTGCTCATATCAAACAATATATTGCATTCATTCACAGTTTCATGAAAATATTCATGTCTGACCAACGTTGTTTCAGTCAAAAAAAAAATAATTTAGTGCAAATATTAGTCCAGGGTTATCTTTAATTCTGACCTGCTCTGCAATAAGGTGTTGGACCTAGACAAAATACAATGCACAACAATGGAAAGGTAAGGCAATGCTCTAGGGACTGTTCTGTAGCACAGGATTGTAATCATTACATGATATTACAGCTTGGTAGCACTTTGCCATCTTTAATCTGTACAGTAACTACAGCAAATGTTTAAAATGGCGGAAGCAAACATACAGTCTACAGATGAATTAGGAATTAGTGCACAGATGTGTTTAATGATGTCTGGAAAGAGCCCTGCTGACCTGCAGCCTGGGTGCAGAACTCCACACCAGCTTCTTTCCGCTCTCTCTGCTCCAGTGGCAGTTGCCATGGCACCTGGTGTGGCTGCGCCACCACCGTCACCTTGTACACCGTCAGGGGTTTCAGGTTAACAAAGCGTAATCTGTACCTCCCTGGCTTTACCGCTGCATGCTCTACCCCGTCCAAGAACACAGTGTGACCATAGTTACTGTTGCTAGGCAACCAGGAGAGCTCAGCAGTGTCGCGTTGGATGTCATCGACCCGCAGGCCGCACGGTGCCACCACCACATTGGCTCCCACTAGCAAGGTGCAGCGCAGCTCGTCTGACACGCCGTGGTCGGTAACGCTCTGCACCGACACGCGATGCACGCAGCCGTCCAAATCCAGCTTCTCCAGCAGACACTTGGTCCTCCCGCTGTACGGCATGCTGGCACGGAGCTCCCTGTCTACCAACACATTGTAGCCAGAGATGTTGCCCCAGCCCAAAGGCACTACTGGAGGTTCCCAGGCCACAATGACACTCCGTGCCAGCTGTTTGATCAAAGTGATCTTTCGGGGATAAGGCACAATGTCTTCGGCCAGGTCCTCACGGTCCAGGGACCCGCCTGTCCCATTGCTACAGGGTACCAAGGTGTTTGCTGAAACCAGAAGTCCATCCTGGGAGCCACCTCCATCTATTGCCACAAGGTTAAGAGGTGCATGGTCTAGGGAGCCTAGGTCATCCCCTCCTTCTCCAGCAGTAAGAGCTAGTTTCTCTTTGTCCTGGACAAACTCCACAAAGTTGGAAGGGACAAGTCCTCGCTGGCCATCCAGAAGCTCCCCTGAAACACAAACAATAAGAAATAAACTGTTCATCCTGCTATGAAATGTGTTACATTAACAAATAAACAGCTTCGTGCACAAATATGATCTGAACAGCTGCCCCCACAGAGAGGAGTAACAGGTCTTCTGTGCAACTTCCTGTAAATGTTAACAATTGCTTAAATTAGCTGCTGCAACTACTGGCCCCTACAGGACAAAAAATGAAAATAAAATAAAACAAACTGAACAAAATGACATTAGGTGATATGATTTATTTTATATAACAGATGAGTAGATCCTTGTCATTTGATTGGTGCTTTGTATGTCATATGACATGGATTATTCGTCCCATTTGCGTTGCGTTGCATTTAGCGTGCAAATTTGCTTCCATACGTTTTGCACCATTGCATGCTCCGACTACCACCCACGCACACTGCATGGGGGCAGCATTTAGCTAAACATGGCAGAGTTTGTTATGCTGACAGATGACATTTGAACGAGCTAATTGGTGGTGCTAATTCTTCTAACACACACACACAAAAAAAAAAAAACAAATCCACTACGCTGTAAGCCGTCTGGAGGCATGAAGAGCTGTTAGGATGAAGAGGATGAACTTAGGATGAAAACCAGGACAAATTTCTGATGCAGTTTTTCACTGGACTGAGGAAGTACACAAAGTCTTTTTTTTTTTTTACATCACACTTGCACAAGGGTAATTTTTGATCCTACGTTGTCCTTTGATCTCCACATTAGAGATATTATGAGGACTGGATTCTTTCACCTGCGAAATATAGTGAAGATTCGTCTCATCCTTTCTATGACTGATGCTGAAATGCTGATTCATGCATTTGTCTCTTCTAGATTGGACGACTGCAATGTTCTATTTTCTGGTTTACCACAGTCCAGCATTAGAACTCTCCCAGAAAAAAATTTGCTTAGATTTGCACTTTAGTCACTTACCAAAAGGAAGTCTGTATCTTGAATGATGTGCTCTCCTTACCATCCTCTCCAAGCAATCTTTTTTCTTACTGAAGGGACTTCAGAGACGTTTAAGACCATCTGTATATTTGTGTGCAAGACTGGTGTTTGTGTGTGCTGCTGATTAAGATGAGCCCCGCTGGATTACTCATCAAGCTAAAAGGGACCGAGGTCCCATCTTGACAACAGCTTGGACTCGAGCCCCGGTCTCCCTGCTTTAGCGGTAAACACAAGGCTCCTCCACAGCGCTGTGCAAACTCACCGCCCACAGCTAATGAATCACTGCAGCTGAGTACTACTGAGACTGTAGCGGCTGTGCTGACTGCAGAATTGCGAGCTCGAGAGATTAGGATTGTGTCCAATGAAGAAGCATTCACAAACCTAAAGGGATTAGCCAGAGAATCACTCCAGTGACGTTATAAAAAAAGTGCATGGGAATTTAATTGGGTGACATTTATGCAAAAAGTTGCTTGCCAAGTTCAAAATGCAGGGGCAGGCAAAATAATTAAGGATTTTAACTAACAGTGCCTCCAAGAAAGCATTGGATGACATTCTTTTTTTCCCCTCAAAGTTTTACACACAATACCCCATAATGACAATGTGAAAAGAGTTTTTGAGATGTTTGAAAATTTATTTTAAAAAAAACAACTAAGAAATCACATGTACACAAGTATTCACAGCCTTTGCCATGAAGCCCAAAACTGACCTCAGGTGCATCCAGTTTCCACTGATCATCCTTGAGATGTTTCTACAGCTTAATTGGAGTCCACCTGGGGTAAATTCAGTTGATTGGGCATGACTGGGAAAGACACACACCTCTCTACATATAAGGTTCCACAGTTGACAGTGCATGTCAGAGCACAAACCAAGCGTGAAGTCAAAGGAATCTCTGAGAGAGGATTGTCTTGTGGCACAAATCTGGGGAACAGTACAGAAACATTTCTGCTGCTTTGAAGGTCCCAATGAGCACAGTGGCCTCCACCATCTGTAAATGGAAGAAATTTGGATCCACCAGGACTCTTCCTAGAGCTGGCCACCCATCTGAACTGAGCAATCGGGGAGAAGGGCCTTAGTCAAGGAGGTGACCAAGAACCCGATGGTCACTCCTGTCAGAGAGCTCCAGCATTCCTTTGTGGAGAGGAGAACCTTCCAGAAGGACAACCATCTCTGCAGCAATCCACCAATCAGGCCTGTATGGTAGAGTGGCCAGACGGAAGCCACTCCTTTGTAAAAGGCACATGGCAGCCCACCTGAAGTTTGCCAAAAGGCACCTGAAGGACTCTCAGACCATGAGAAACAAAATTCTCTAGTCTGAAGAGACAAAAATTGAACTCTTTGGCGTGAATGCCAGGCGTCATGTTTGGAGGAAACCAGGCACCATCACTACAGTGAAGCATGGTGGTGGCAGCATCATGCTGTGGAGATGTTTTTCAGCAGCAGGAACTGAGAGACTAGTTAGGATTGAGGGAAAGATGAATGCAGCAATGTACAGAGACATCCTGGATGAAAACCTGCTCCAGAGCACTCTTAACCTCAGACTGGGGTGACGGTTCATCTTTCAGTAGGACAATGACCCTAAGCACAGAGCCAAGATATCATAGAAGGAACAACTCTGTGAATGTCCTCGAGTGACCCAGCCACTCGTACTTTATAATATATCAATAAACACTGTGCACATTATTGCCAAGAAAACATGAGTTGGCCACACCCTGGGAACAACCAAAAAGCGACAAACACTTGTCACTCACATTTGTAGCTAATGTGATAGTAGGGTCACTCTGAATTGGGGGTGTGTTCGGTCTTCATTTGTCCCACCCAGGTCACATAGGGTCTTGTCCATGGACCAATTCTTTACCCATTGATGGGTTGGCCTGAGCATAGGCAGAGGAACCACTGCAGAGCTATCTACAGCTATGGCATGGCTGCCCGTGGATTCAACGAGAGCGAAAGAGATGGAAATAGATAGATAGATAGATAGATAGATAGATAGATAGATAGATAGATAGATAGATAGATAGATAGATAGATAGATAGATAGATAGATAGATAGATAGATAGATAGATAGATAGATAGATAGATAGATAGATAGATAGATAGATAGATAGATAGATAGATAGATAGATAGATAGATAGATAGATAGATAGATAGATAGATAGATAGATAGATAGATAGATAGATAGATAGATAGATAGATAGATAGATAATTGTTGAGTATTCTGGGGATATTTTGCAGTATAAATGGACATCTGAGCTATTGAGCTTTATTTAAATACAAATTTTGACCATGAGCAGTATTGCACACACCAGTGTACTGCAGTGTTGTAATCAAGGATCAAACCCTCAAGGCCAAAGCTTGAGGCCCAAGATTGAAAACCACAAGCCAAAGCATAAATAAGGGGGGGGAGAGATTATCATACAAGGATGGAGGCTCATACAAAAAAAGATAAAAAGATAAAGGACCTCAATTTTTCAATTTATTTCAATTTATTTTCATTCATATAGCACCAAATCACAACCTAGTTGCCTCAAAGCGCTTCACACAAGTAAGGTCCTATACCTCAAAATGTGTATATTGCTAAAGTAACATCAAAAGCACTTGTTTCTACTAAAAGTAGTATTCTGTATTGTGCAGGTTGTTCACGTACTTCAACTGCATTTTAAAAATGCAAATTCCTCAATAAATCCTGCCTCTAAAATGCCTTGAATTTTCTTGAGAGTTTATACCCTGAAGTTTGAGACATGCAACACCAAGGGCCAGGCTTAAAAAAAGGGCAGGGGGCATTAAGGCACCTTAAGGAGAAGTCTGGGAGTCAAGGCTCAGCACCACTGATGTACTGAAGGCTTTTATCTGCAATTTGCAATGTTTGCATACTTTGCATGCAAACTCTGCATGAAATTTTATGCACATTACATTCTTGTTGACTGAGATCTGGATGTCAATCACAACATTAAACCGTATTTTAATTCTCACCTTCATAAAACCCGTCATCATCCATGTTTCCATACACATAAAGGTACTTTCCAGCCACAAGGGGGAGCTCTGCTTCTGGATGCTCATTTGGTCCATCATACGGATTGTAGCTGAAATATGAAATAACAATTATAATAATGTCAATCATCCTGACTTATAAAGGAATGTTAACACTTAAGACGTCACAAAATATGTATATTTTCTGACAAATACTAAAACTGCAGCCCTGTTAAAGCAAACCTAGGCTGCATTAAGACTAACGCTACAAAAAAAGACTATAGCTAGCTAGCATAGTATAGCTGTGGGGTGGATTTGAGCCTTGAAAATAACACAAAGGCATTTTATACCTTTGAAAATGAAACACTGAAACTCTTGAAACAGTAAATGAAACAATTACTTTAGAAAACAATTCACCACTTTAAAATTCATAAATTAATTGACGTATTTGTTTAAAAGAAGATTTGCAATGCTGGAAACAATAAATGAACTAATTAACAAACCAATTGTGTCCATCACATCAGTCCAATTTCAAAACACTTCAAAAACACTAAATATCTCAGTTGCTTAATATGATCCTCAAACAAAAAGACCAGCTAAATCAAACATCTTTGTTTTTTCAAGTTTTGATGCTTTAAAGTGCTAAAAAAAATGACAAAATAGGTGCTTCAGAAATTTATACTCAAATTTATCTCATGTGAAAAACTAAATGAAACAATTACTTAATAATACTTATATTTCTCCATTTTGAAGCAACTGAAACACTGAATGAATCATTCATGAATCATCATTCACAGAATTATTAAAACACTATGATGGTGACATCTCGTGGACAGTGAGATCTTTCCAAAATTCACAATTACATCGATGGACTCAAAGAGATGATGAGCAATGAACTGACAAATGATGTGCTCTAATCTACTGATTCATTCTAAAAATCAGGTTTCACTCACCTGTAACGAGCAGTGCAAAGGCGGACCTGGCCTGTGTATCGAGGCTTGGACCTGGGTGATGGGCTGGTCTCATCCTCCATCTACAGGCAGATAAGAGAGAATATAAGATCTCTGGCATGCACCATTCAGAGTGCACGTTCAGCACAAACGTGCATTAAGTATAAGCTGAGGCAACATTATGAAACGTGAAGATGTGCTCATGAAGGAAGGATCATGGAAATCACAAAATTAAAATCTTGTAAATTAAACATGGGTGTCTATCAGACTAACTTCTGAGTGGGTCAAAGGTCGAGGACTGCTGGGCCGCGCCGTTGTCACGGTGCTGGATCTGACAGACAGCTCTTCTGGTCTCGCTCTGTCTCCAGTCTGCTTCGCGCGGGGCAAGAACTTAGAGATCGCGTGTAGCTTACTTGAAGATCTCTCATCGCCTGGGAAACATTGATTTTCAGAGCAAATAAAGAACATCTCTCATTCTGTCTGCACCCATTTGCAGCCGAATGCACAGCTATTGATCTGTTACTGACGGAGGTGCACAGCGAATGCCCCTCGTGACGAAATCCAGCACCTTTCTAATGCAATGTTCTCTTTAAATACCTCGAAGATCCTCTGGGAGGAAAAGCATACTTCAAACAATATATAACTATTGCAGTTGATTGGATTTCTGACGGAAATCAAAGCAGGTTGAATAAATATGGATCCAACAAATGAATAATTGAGATGTGGAGTTCTGCAGGAAATATTACGCATTAGCACAAAAGCACGAGTGAGTGCTGCTCTGTTTCTAGAAGAAAAAGATAAAATGGGATTTCCAGCACATCACAGACCTTTGATCTTAGCCGGCCTGAATAAATCTCCATCACTAATTTGAATCTGCCTCTGCTAGTATCGGTTGTTAGAATGTGAATGTGTTAAAGAGTATTCATGTCATACATCAAACCTGCCATCAGTTAAGGTAGATATTGATCACCAATAAGCAGTGTTGCTGTTAATGTGTCCCTCACCGATCAATTTGGTACGTGAGCTATCCAGAGATGACATCATCAGCTCTTTGATGATGATGACATCATCATCAAAGAGTATGGCATTGAGTGGTATATGGCATTGTTCTTCAATGCCATATACCAACACAGTGCAGAGTAGCTACCTAAACTCTGTGAGTGAGATAGATTATCTCATCAATAGCTTTACATCCTCATTTAGCACAACTTTTGATGCTGTAGCTCCTCTGAAAAAGAGAGCCTTAAATCAGAAGTGCCTGACTCCGTGGTATAACTCACAAACTCACAAACTTAAAGCAGATAACCCGTAAGTTGGAGAGGAAATGGCGTCTCACTAATTTAGAAGATCTTCACTTAGCCTGGAAAAAGAGTCTGTTGCTCTATAAAAAAGCCCTCCGTAAAGCTAGGACATCTTACTATTCATCACTAATTGAAGAAAATAAGAACAACCCCAGGTTTCTTTTCAGCACTGCTGCTGCTTTTGATACTGTTGACCATAAAATTTTATTACAGAGATTAGAGCATGCCATAGGTATTAAAGGCACTGCGCTGTGGTGGTTTGAATCATATTTATCTAATAGATTACAATTTGTTCATGTAAATGGGGAATCTTCTTCACAGACTAAGGTTAATTATTGAGTTCCACAAGGTTCTGTGCTAGGACCAATTTTATTCACTTTATACATGCTTCCCTTAGGCAGTATTATTAGACAGCATTGCTTAAATTTTCATTGTTACACAGATGATGCCCAGCTTTATCTATCCATGAAGCCAGAGGACACACACCAATTAGCTAAACTGCAGGATTGTCTTACAGACATAAAGACATGGATGACCTCTAATTTCCTGCTTTTAAACTCAGATAAAACTGAAGTTATTGTACTTGGCCCCACAAATCTTAGAAACATGGTGTCTAACCAGATCCTTACTCTGGATGGCATTACCCTGACCTCTAGTAATACTGTGAGAAAATGTCATTCAATGCGCATATTAAACAAATATGTAGGACTGCTTTTTTGCATTTGCGCAATATCTCTAAAATTAGAAAGGTCTTGTCTCAGAGTGATGCTGAAAAACTAATTCATGCATTTATTTCCTCTAGGCTGGACTATTGTAATTCATTATTATCAGGTTGTCCTAAAAGTTCCCTGAAAAGCCTTCAGTTAATTCAAAATGCTGCAGCTAGAGTACTGACAGGGACTAGAAGGAGAGAGCATATCTCACACATATTCAGGTCCCATCTTATCTTAGGGACCTCATAGTACCATATCACCCCAATAGAGCGCTTTGCTCTCAGACTGCAGGCTTACTTGTAGTTCCTAGGGTTTGTAAGAGTAGAATGGGAGGCAGAGCCTTCAGCTTTCAGGCTCCTCTCCTCTGGAACCAGCTCCCAATTCAGATCAGGGAGACAGACACCCTCTCTACTTTTAAGATTAGGCTTAAAACTTTCCTTTTTGCTAAAGCTTATAGTTAGGGCTGGATGAGGTGACCCTGAACCATCCCTTAGTTATGCTGCTATAGACTTAGACTGCTGGGGGGTTCCCATGATGCACTGAGTGTTTCTTTCTCTTTTTGCTCTGTATGCACCACTCTGCATTTAATCATTAGTGATTGATCTCTGCTCCCCTCCACAGCATGACTTTTTCCTGGTTCTCTCCCTCAGCCCCAACAAGTCCCAGCAGAAGACTGCCCCTCCCTGAGCCTGGTTCTGCTGGAGGTTTCTTCCTGTTAAAAGGGAGTTTTTCCTTCCCACTGTCGCCAAGTGCTTGCTCACAGGGGGTCGTTTTGACCGTTGAGGTTTTTCCGTAATTATTGTATGGCTTTGCCTTACAATATAAAGCGCCTTGGGGCAACTGTTTGTTGTGATTTGGCGCTATATAAATAAAATTGATTTGATTTGATCACATACAGTTTGCACAACACTTTCCTCCAGACCAGCAGCAATTTTGGAGTACCACCCCCTCCCCCCTTTTTTCTATTTTTAAATGAGGGCCACAAGAGGAACAAAATTTTACACAGAAATGTTGAAAATGTGGACACCTCAGTTTAGATTTAAATTATTTACACCATTTTCACATTTTGAAATAATAGTGTTAACAAGCTGAATAAATGAAACCTGCCATACTAACTCTATGCTTTACTAGTTTAAAAAAAACTCATTTTAAAATAAAATTTTATTTTTGTCTATCAATACCAGATCAGTTTTATTATTAAAGAAAGATATTGGGATTCTAAAAACCTTTTAAGTTTCAGTATATGTGTGTGTGTGTGTGTGTGTGTGTGTGTGTGTGTGTGTGTGTGTGTGTGTGTGTGTGTGTGTGTGTGTGTGTGTGTGTGTGTGTGTGTGTGTGTGTGTGCGTGCATGCGTGGTAAAATGTATGTTATGAAAAAAACATGTTAAAGTAAGGAGTCAAATTTATGTTTGAATTTATGTCTTCAAACAAGACTTGAATATGCACAGATCTTTGTAGCGTATCAAAAGTAATGTAGCATTGTAAAAATGTCACATAAAATATCTATAACTAAAGCATTGTAGTTGGAGTATTTACCTGTAGTTGTTAAAGAATAATGGAGGAGGTGTAACAACAACAATAACAACAACAACAACAACAACAATAATAATAATAATAATAATTTAATTGCTCTCATTTCAAAATAAATTTTAACCAACCTGGGTCTGGTCCTGTTAGCAATCCAGTGATGCCTTGTTTCTTTTTTGGAGGCTGAGAAATGCAAGACTTGAAGGTGGGATTAATTTTAAGGGCATTCACAGATTCTGACTGCAAATGGAAACTCAACAGCTCCTTGGAAAGCTGGTGGAAATGTTCACTCTGCAACCGGCATCTCTGCTCCAGGCCATGTACCTTGACCTTTCAGAATGACAGAAAAGTGGATAAGTAGTACAGACAGACAGACAGACAGACAGACAGACAGACAGACAGACAGACAGACAGACAGACAGACAGACAGACAGACAGACAGACAGACAGACAGACAGATAGATAGATAGATAGATAGATAGATAGATAGATAGATAGATAGATAGATAGATAGATAGATAGATAGATAGATAGATAGATAGATAGATAGATAGATAGATAGATAGATAGATAGATAGATAGATAGATAGATAGATAGATAGATAGATAGATAGATAGATATTTTTGATTGATTGATTGATTGATTGATGAAAAACTTTTAGGACACATGACTGTTATTGCTTAAGTGCAATAACAGTGACATTTGGGGTTCCACAGGGGTCCATTTATATAGCACCCCTTGGGCACATATTGCAGCATTTGGGGATTACCTTTCATTGCTATGCTGATGATACTCAGTTATACATGCTGATAACTGCTGGTAATCTCATCCACATAAAATCCTTAGAAGATTGCAGTGCATCAGTGAAAAGCTGGATGTCTAGAAATTTCCTACTTTTAAACTCTAATAAGACTGAAATGATGGTTCTTGGTCCAGTGAGACATCGGCATTGATTTGTCCAGCTAACGCTTAGCCTAGGCTCTTGTGTCATACATCACACTGACAAAGTGAGGAACCTTGGAGTAATTTTTCAGTATTTCCCTGAGCCAAACTCTGGGATGCTTACTCGACAAAATCTTATTTCAACAATTCAAATGGATAATAACATGAACCCAACTGAACTTGACATAAATTAAAAGTATCCAGAGTGTTTCAAAAAGATGTAAAACATCAAATACAGTTGTGTTCATACATTTACACACCCTGGCAGAATTTTGCTTTTTGGCCAATTTTCAGAGAATATTAATGATAATACAAAAAAACTTTTATTTTCACTCATGGTTAGTGGTTGTGTGAAGCCATTTATTGTCAAACAATTGGGTTTACTCTCTTTAAATTATAATGACAACAGAAACTAACCAAATGACAATGATCAAAAGCTCACATACCCTGGTGATTTTGGCCTGATAACATGCAAAACACAAACAAACATGCACCCAAGCTGACACAAACAGGTTTGAATGACTACAAAAGGTAACCATCCTCACCTGTGATCTGTTTGCTTGTAATCAGTGGGTGTGTATAAAAGGTCAGTGACTTTCTGGGCTCCTGACAGACCCTTGCATCTTTCATCCAGTGCTGCACTGATATTTCTGGTTTCTGAGTCATGAGGAAAGCAAAATAAAAGTATTGTCAAGGGATCTGTGGAAAAAGGTAATTGAACTGAATAAAACAGGAAAGGGATTTTAAAAGATATCCAAGGACCTAAGAATGGCAATCAGCAGTGTTCACACTCTAATCAAGAAGTGGAAAATGAGGGAAACCACGGTCAGGTAGACCAAGAGAAATTTCAGCAACAATTGCCAGGAAAATTGTTCGGAATGCAAAGAAAATCCCACAAATAACTTCAGCTGAAATACAGGACTCTCTGAAACAAAGTGGTGTGGCTGTTTCAAGATGCATAATAAGGAAGCACCTGAAGAAAAATGCAATGCCACAAAGTATACGGCAAACAACACAAAGAACAAACTCATTTGGAGCAATGAGACCAAAATTGAACTTTTTGGCCACAACCATAAATGTTACATTTGGAGAAGAGTCAACAAAACCTATGATGAAATGTACACCATTCCTGTGGTGAAGCACAGAAGTGGATCACTGATGTTCTGGAGATGTGTGAGCTACAAAGGCACAGGAAATGGTCAAAATTGATGGCAGTGTGAATGCAGCATGTTATCAGAAAATACTGGAGGAAAATTTGCACTCATCATCCTGGAAGCTATGCTTAGGACGTACTTGGATGTTCCAACATGACAATGATGCACACAAGGTCAAGTCGACCTGTCATTGGCTACAGCAGAATAAAGCAAAGATTCTGCAGTGGTCATCTCAGTCTCCTGACCTCAATATCATTCAGCCACTCTGGGGAAATCTCAAACGTGAAGTTCATGCAAGACAGCCCAGGAATTTACAGGAACTGGAGGCTTTTTGCCAAGAAGAATGGACAG
This sequence comes from Thalassophryne amazonica, assembly GCF_902500255.1. Classification (NCBI taxonomy): domain Eukaryota; kingdom Metazoa; phylum Chordata; class Actinopteri; order Batrachoidiformes; family Batrachoididae; genus Thalassophryne; species Thalassophryne amazonica. The sequence goes on along the minus strand of NC_047119.1, from coordinate 36,916,560 downwards.
CTTTACTAGCAGAGAAAATAAAGAGCCTCATCCACAACTACCACAAAAGACTCCAAGCTGTCATTGATGTTAAAGGGGACAATAAAGGGTATGAACATCAAAAGGTTATGTAACCTTTTGATCAGGGTCATTTGGGTAGTTTGTTGTCATTATGATTTAAAAAGAATAAAACACAGTTTGACAATAAACAGCTGTGCACATCACTAACCATGAGTGGAAAAAAACAGTTTTGTGTGATGATTCCTTTTCTCTGAAAAATTGCCAAAAAAAACTAAAATTCTGCCAGGGTGTGTACACTTATGAGCACAACTGTAACTTGTAAATTGTTGAAAGGCTGCAAATATACAAAGTATTTCAACATGTGAGTCTCATATCATGACAGGGAAGTATAATAATATATATAAAATAATTTTTGATTTTTATTCAAAACTGTACAAAATGTACACAGAGAAAAGAAAAGGGCAGTGGGAAAAAATCACATCTGACATACTGTATTTTCTCAACAATAAGCTCACTCACTAACTCATTTTCAGCCGCTTACTCCAGTTAAGGGTTACGGGGGGCTAGAGCCTATCCCAGCAGTCATAGGGCGAGAGGTGGGGTACACCCTGGAGAGGACGGGAGTCTGCCGCAGGGCCCTCAACAAAAACCTACTTTGTAAAATTTATTTGAGAAGTCTTTGTGACTTATATTCCAACGCAACAAAAATACAAGTGCAAGTGTTGGGAGAGGGTCATAACACGGACCCGCAACAGGGGGCGCAAATGAACGGACAATGGATAAGACAAAGAGTAACAATTTAATGTTGTGAATCGCACAACTAAATACAGATAAAGATAATGCCAATTGTACACAAGGTGACGTGCGGGCAGGCTCGAAGATAGGAGACCTCTGGCGATCGGAGAGCCGGGACCCACACAGCTTCCACCACCAACGGCCTGAAGAACACCGGAGCCGCCAAGTCCTGAGTCCCCAGGTGGTCACCGTCTTCGGTTGCAGACCCTGGTACTGCTGGCAGAAGATGACAAAACAGTTATGGTGAGTGTGTATCCACACACCCAGTAATCCTTGGAACTAGTTCCTTCGGGAGGGAGAACCTCCACCTCCAGATACGTTATCACTCGTGCAGCTCCTGTTTGTCTTCTTTCTGGATGGAGTGAGAGACGAAGACCGTCGTCCTCCCACTATCCGCCAATCCAGTCTTCCACAGACTTCACAGGTACGCGGCTGCACACAGATCACAGTTTAGATACACTGAATAACTACAGCAGAGAAGAATTACCTTCGACGGTAGTTGATTTCTCGGCGAGGAGGTGGAGTAATGATCCGGCTTTTGTAGAGATGGTGGTGATTGGTGACAGCTGGTGTAAACGAGTGACAGCTGTCACTCTCTGTCTCGGCGCCCTCTCATGCTTGAAGCCCGCACTCCAAGCAGGGCGCCGACTGGTGGTGGTGGGCCAGCAGTACCTCCTCTTCAGCGGCCCACACAACAGGACCCCCCCCTCAACGGGCGCCTCCTGGTGCCTGACCAGGCTTGTCCGGGTGTCGGCGGTAGAAATCGGCCAGGACGGCCGGGTCCAGGATGAAGCTCCTCTTCACCCAGGAGTGTTCTTCGGGTCCGTACCCCTCCCAGTCCACCAGATATTGAAAACCCCGGCCCTTCCTACGGACGTCCAGGAGCCGACGAACAGTCCATGCCGGCTCCCCGTCGATGATACGGGCAGGAGGTGGTACGGGTCCAGGAGTGCAGAGTGGTGAGGCGTGGTATGGTTTTATCCTTGAGACATGAAACACTGGGTGAATCCGCAGTGAAGCTGGGAGTTTCAGCTTCACTGCGGCCGGACTGAGGATCTTGAGTATTGAGAATGGTCCGATGAACTGGTCTTTGAGCTTTTGTGATTCAACCTGCAGTGGGATGTCCTTGGTTGATAACCACACCTCCTGCCCAGGCTGGTATGCAGGGGCCGGGGAACGCCGGCGATCTGCATGGGCCTTAGCCCTCGTCCGAGCCTGCAACAGGGCAGAACGGGCAGTCCGCCACACCCGGCGGCACCTTCGCAGGTGGGCCTGGACCGAGGGGACCCCGACCTCTCCCTCCACAAGTGGAAACAGTGGGGGCTGATACCCCAAACACGCCTCGAAAGGGGAGAGGCCGGTAGCAGATGAGACCTGGCTATTGTGGGCGTACTCGATCCAGGCCAGATGGTCACTCCAAGCCGCCGGATGCGCGGAGATTACGCAGCGGAGAGCCTGTTCCAACTCCTGGTTCGCCCGCTCTGCCTGGCCGTTCGTCTGTGGGTGATACCCGGACGAGAGACTCACGGTGGCCCCCAGTTCCTTACAAAAACTCCTCCAGACCTGCGAGGAGAACTGGGGACCACAATCCGAAACGATGTCCGATGGTATCCCATGCAGACGCACGACGTGGTGGACCAGGAGGTCTGCTGTCTCCTGGGCCATCGGGAGCTTCGGGAGGGCCACGAAGTGGGCCGCCTTGGAGAACCGGTCCACTATCATGAGGATGACGGTGCTACCCTGGGATGGCGGGAGGCCCGTGACAAAGTCCAGGCCGATGTGAGACCAGGGGCGATGAGGCACAGGCAGGGGCTGGAGGAGGCCCCTGATCTTGTGATGATCCGCCTTGCCCCTAGCACAGGTGGTGCAGGCCTGGACATAGTCCCGGATGTCGGCTTCCAGTGACACCCACCAGAAGCGCTGCTGGACCACTGCCACGGTCCTACGCACTCCGGGATGACAGGAGAGCTTGGATCCATGGCAGAAGTCCAAGACGGCAGCCCTGGCTTCTGGTGGGACGTAAAGTCTGTTCTTAGGACCGTTCCCCGGGTCCGGGTTCCTGGTCAGGGCCTCCCGGACGGTCTTCTCCACGTCCCATGTGAGGGTGGCCACGACAGTGGACTCGGGAACGATGGTCTCGATGGGGTCTGACAACTCGGCCTTGGCTTCCTCTTCGTGCACCCGGGACAGTGTGTCGGATCGTTGGTTTCTAGTCCCGGGACGGTAGGTGATCCGGAAGTCAAAGCGTCCAAAGAACAGGGACCAGCGGGCTTGCCTGGGGTTCAGCCGCTTGGCGGTCCGGATGTACTCCAGGTTCCGATGGTCCGTGAAAACCGTGAAAGGCACCGTAGCTCCCTCCAACAGGTGTCTCCACTCTTCAAGAGCCTCCTTAACCGTGAGGAGTTCCCGATTGCCCACGTCATAGTTGCATTCTGCGGGGGTCAACCTGCGGGAAAAGTAGGCACATGGATGGAGAACCTTGTTGGACTCCCCGCTCTGGGACAGAACGGCTCCTATCCCTGGACTCCTTGTTCTCCCATTGGCTGTTCAAGCTGTGGTTGACGCCCCTCGGGATCCATGACGAATGGCCAAGAAATCCTGTTGGGAGAGGGTCGTAACACGGACCCGCAACAGGGGGCGCAAATGAACGGACATTGGATAAGACAAAGAGTAACAATTTAATGTTGTGAATCGCACAACTAAATACAGATACAGATAATGCCAATTGTACACAAGGTGACGTGCGGGCAGGCTCGAAGATAGGAGACCTCTGGCGATCGGAGAGCCGGGACCCACACAGCTTCCACCACCAACGGCCTGAAGAACACCGGAGCCGCCAAGTCCTGAGTCCCCAGGTGGTCACCGTCTTCGGTTGCAGACCCTGGTACTGCTGGCAGAAGATGACAAAACAGTTATGGTGAGTGTGTATCCACACACCCAGTAATCCTTGGAACTAGTTCCTTCGGGAGGGAGAACCTCCACCTCCAGATACGTTATCACTCGTGCAGCTCCTGTTTGTCTTCTTTCTGGATGGAGTGAGAGATGAAGACCGTCGTCCTCTCACTATCCGCCAATCCAGTCTTCCACAGACTTCACAGGTACGCGGCTGCACACAGATCACAGTTTAGATACACTGAATAACTACAGCAGAGAAGAATTACCTTCGACGGTAGTTGATTTCTCGGCGAGGAGGTGGAGTAATGATCCGGCTTTTGTAGAGATGGTGGTGATTGGTGACAGCTGGTGTAAACGAGTGACAGCTGTCACTCTCTGTCTCGGCGCCCTCTCATGCTTGAAGCCCGCACTCCAAGCAGGGCGCCGACTGGTGGTGGTGGGCCAGCAGTACCTCCTCTTCAGCGGCCCACACAACAGCAAGAGTACAAAAAAAATGATGGTTTAGTGTTTTCAGTACAGCAGAAATGAGAAACACAAAAAGATATTTCACCTATGCATGTTTTTAGGCTAATGTGCAACTGAATAGTATTTACAATATATATATATATATATATATATATATATATATATATATATAATTTTTGTGAATATATATGTTTAAAAAATAAATGCAACATACACTCTGGCGTTACTTATACGAGCTACTTATACGAGTTTCCACCTGGCTGTCGCCCAGTTTCTGGCAAAATTTGATGCGGCGCTGCTCCAGTCATTCCGTCTTTTTCCTTCCGCCGAGCACACAACACATGTCCCCACACAAAGGCTGCTTACCAGAAAATGACGCAATCGACGCGTGAAAAAGTTCACGCATGCACACAAAGATTCAAGGTTGGCTCATGCAAGCACACGTGATTCAAATCCATCAGGTGTTTGCAAAAAATAAAAAGGTCCGATACTTTTCTAACAGACCTCGTATACAGAACATGACAAGCAGCTGGGCTCCCAATATGTAGACCTAGGTTCAATTCCTTGGACAAGACACTTCACCCACATTGTCCCAGTCCATCTCAAACTAGTGATGACACATGCACTGGGCTGTGCACTGCTTTGCACCAATTGGAAGATAGATCAACCTCCTGGTGACATTAGGGGAGAAGTGGATGTCTTTGGGAGTAGGTCTCTCTAGGAAATCCATGGGTACCTTTGGAAAGACTTTGTGTCAAATGCACAGACACTTAGGGAGACTCAGATGAGGCACAGTAATTACATTGCAAGGAAGCATCAGTTATGACACTCAGCCATGTGGTGCGCTTCCCTGACTGTGATCCAGTGCTGTGGATCCCACCAAGCGGTATAGGCCAAGAGGATGCTCATGCATCACGAGACAAATGGCTACTTATGGGAGGTGGGCATGAACCTGTTGTCTGACTAGGTGCTTCCCAATCAGGACCCACTGTGGCCCCATAGTGTGGTGGATTCAGCAACATGTGTAACCAGCACATGCTGATCAATCAACCAACCTGTGTATACACACCACACACATAGTACAACCCCTGGCAAAAATTATGGAATCACCGGCCTCTGAGGATGTTCATTCAGTTGTTTAATTTTGTAGAAAAAAAGCAGATTACAGACACAAAACTAAAGTCATTTCAAATGGCAACTTTCTGGCTTTAAGAAACACTATAAGAAATCAGGAAAAAAAAATTGTGGCAGTCAGTAACGGTTACTTTTTTAGACCAAGCACAGGGAAAAAAAATATGGAATCACTCAATTCTGAAGAAAAAATTATGGAATCATGAAAAACAAAAGAACGCTCCAACACATCACTAGTATTTTGTTGCACCACCGCTGGCTTTTATAATAGCTTGCAGTGTCTGAGGCATGGACTTAATGAGTGACAAACAGTACTCTTCATCAATCTGGCTCCAACTTTCTCTGATTGCTTTTGCCAGATCAGCTTTGCAGGTTGGAGCCTTGTCGTGGACCATTTTCTTCAACTTCCACCAAAGATTTTCAATTGGATTAAGATCCGGACTATTTGCAGGCCATGACATTGACCCTATGAGTCTTTTTGCAAGTAATGTTTTCACAGTTTTTGCTCTATGGCAAGATGCATTATCATCTTGAAAAATGATTTCATCATCCCCAAACATCCTTTCAGTTGATGAGATAAGAAAAGTGTCCAAAATATCAACGTGTGCATTTATTGATGATGTAATGACAGCCATCTCCCCAGTGCCTTTACCTGACATGCAGCCCCATATCATCAATGACTGTGGAAATTTACATGTTCTCTTCAGGCAGTCATCTTTATAAATCTCATTGGAACGGCACCAAACAAAAGTTCCAGCATCATCACCTTGCTCAATGCAGATTCGAGATTCATCACTGAATATGACTTTCATCCAGTCATCCACAGTCCACGATTGCTTTTCCTTAGCCCATTGTAACCTTGTTTTTTTTCTGTTTAGGTGTTAATGATGGCTTTCGTTTAGCTTTTCTGTATGTAAATCCCATTTCCTTTAGGCGGTTTCTTACAGTTCGGTCACAGACGTTGACTCCAGTTTCCTCCCATTCGTTCCTCATTTATTTTGTTGTGCATTTTCGATTTTTGAGACATACTGCTTTAAGTTTTCTGTCTTGACGCTTTGATGTCTTCCTTGGTCTACCAGTATGTTTGCCTTTAACAACCTTGCCATGTTGTTTGTATTTGGTCCAGAGTTTAGACACAGCTGACTGTGAACAACCAACATCTTTTGCAACATTGCGTGATGATTTACCCTCTTTTAAGAGTTTGATAATCCTCTCCTTTGTTTCAACTGTCATCTCTCGTGTTGGAGCCATGATTCATGTCAGTCCACTTGGTGCAACAGCTCTCCAAGGTGTGATCACTCCTTTTTAGATGCAGACTAACGAGCAGATCTGATTTGATGCAGGTGTTAGTTTTGGGGATGAAATTTTACAGGATGATTCCATAATTTATTCCTCAGAATTGAGTGAGTCCATATTTTTCCCTCTGCTTGGTCTAAAAAAGTAACCATTACTGACTGCCACAATTATTTTTCCTGATTTCTTATAGTGTTTCTTAAAGCCAGAAAGTTGCCATTTGAAATGACTTTAGTTTTGTGTCATATCTGTGATCTGCTTTTTTTCTACAAAATTAAACAACTGAATGAACATCCTCCGAGGCCGGTGATTCCATAATTATTGCCAGGGGTTGTATATACAGGAGTGCCAAAAATTTAAAATACAATTTTTAATTGTCACTATTATTTACGTCCCTGGAATTGCATGTGTGTTTTAAAGTTGTTGCAGGATTAGATATAGATGTTTGTGTTAACTTTACCAGTCACACTCATATTACATTGATGCAATCTGACATATGCTGACACAATGAGGCACGTCAGCAGAAGTCATGGCTGACTATGAGAATGTCTTTGGAGTCTTCTGGATGACCTTTAACTTCTCACAGACTGAGGAGCAACTCTTAGCTTTCAAGCTTTATTCAGACTGCCAGTTCAAATTGGATTTAAAGCATATTTGATTCCAATCTGATCTCACTGACCGACTGTCCACCGACTGCCGATCGGTGTCTGTATCTCAGTCCTCGTCTGCCATCTAATCAGCATCGGTTGCTATAGTAATAAAAGTCACACGTGTAAACAGTCACATGACTGCTGTGAACGCTGCAGCTACAAAAATCTCACTCGTGATATGGATTGAAATCAAAGCTGCTGTGTTTATATGGGTTTATATCATTTATAGTTAGTTTATATTTTATAAAAAGACCTGAAGTAAGCTGTCAGTTGACAGTTTGATGAGCAAAACGAGCCATTAGAAGGAAAAAAAAAAGCCCAGACTGAATGTACACTGTAAAAGTCACATCTAAAAATGGTCACACAAAATGCAGTGTGTAATAAGGCTTTAACAAAGACAAATGATGTGGATAGAGAAGCAGCTGAAAGGCTGCCATGTAAATACACAAACATGCGAGACTCCTGCGCATGTGATGCATGTTCATATTCAATGCAGCATGCAGTGTGTTTCAGGCATGATAGTGCAGCAAATAACTGAAACAATACTTCACATGGTGATACAAGCACCAAATCCAGCACAAATTCTCCTTAGACATTGCTCTTTTGAAAAAACTGACGGGTCACTTGAATTTTCAATAGGCGGCCATGTAGGGGTCAATTGAAGAATTACACAGGGGTTAAAATATAAAAATGCTTCAATCATATCGAAAACTATTCCACATTATTTGTCTGATCATAAAGATTCCAAAAAGGTATAGTTTGGACTATCTATAACTGAATGTTATGGAGTTATGGGGTAAAAACCTTAAGAATGGTGACAAAGGTCAGTTTCAGTTTTAACAGGGGTCAAAAGTTAAAGTTGCACCAATTCTAGTAAAAAATGGTGCAAATTGTTGATTGAGCTACTTGGATTAAGAAATGGAATAGTTTTGAATGTGTTGAATGCTTGGTCTCTAAAGTAAAGGTCAAATAATGTTGACGTCCATTGAATTCTATGACATGTGACATATGTTACCCCATAACGTGATAACTAAGCATGATACATGGTGCAAACTATTCCTTTTTGAAACCCTATTAACTCAACCAATAATTTGCATCACCTATGAACAAAATTGGAGCAACTCTAACTTTTAACCCCTGTACCCCTGTACCCCTTTTTGGAATCTTTACAATCAGACAAATAATGTGGTATAATTTTAAATATGACGGGAGTACATTCATATTTTGACCCCTGTGTAATTCTTCAACTGACCCCTAAGTCGCCGCCTATTGAAAATTCAAGTGGCCTGTCGGTTTTTTCAAAAGAGTAATATCTAAGGTGTACTTTTGCCAAATTTGGTGCTTGTATCACCATTTGAAGGATTCCTATGTAAATATTCTGTTATCTGCTGCACTATGAGGCATCATATGAGCATTCTCTTTTTTAGAAATGATTTTCCCAGTTAGTTTGGGCTTTTGTGTGTGTGTGTGCGTGTGTGTGCATGGGGTTTTAGAATTTTTTGTGTCACCTGGCTGAGACCAGAAGGAGGAGAGTCACAGATCTGTAAGCTCACAGGGGTCGTGTCACATGGCATGAATAGTTCCAAACAGCAAAACAGTCAGAATCCAATCTGAGCATTCAGTCCAAAATGGATTTGCAAAAATGCGACTTGAATTGAATATCAAACTACCTAAAATGTACTATGAATGAGGCATGAAACAGATTTGGGTAAAAAAGTGATTTCATGTGACTTTTGACTGTTTAGACTTGGAGCATGGTATCAGATTCAGATTAGATATGCACGTAAATTACATTTTTACTAGCAGTCTGAGCGAGGTTTAAGATACGAGAGGTAATTGAGAAGTTTTGAGACTGACCCATAAAACATAGGGCGTGGTTCTCCATCTTCTGCATTCTGAGAAACCAACATTTTTCAACATTGTACCCAGTAAGTCAAAAATTCACACATTCTCCAGAAATGTTAGTTTATCAGAATGCAGACGATGGAGAACCACACCCTACTTTTTCTGGGTCAAGCTCAAAACTTCTCAATCAGCCGTTGCAATTCATGAACACAGTCTTCAAAAAGAAAAACGTTGACCACCTTTTGCCTGACAAACAATGGCTTCCATACAGACAAAAGACTAACTCTATGGGCAGGTCTCACAGAGTAAATAGCAGTCCAAATATGGGTTTTTGTGACATATGTCACTGAAGTTGAAAACAAGACATTTCATGCCTAAATTTAGCTTATCGCTAGTAGTTCCTACATCCATATGCATAAAACTGTGAGACTTTGGGGATGTTTAACATGAAATCTCAGCTGCATTTAACTATAAAAGCAAATAAAAGAGGATTTTACACAATATGACAGCTTTAAGTTTAGATAGTGACAGATGGGGCTCAGTGGAGGTATGTTCTGCCAAGTGTCTTCATATATGTGATGAACCAATGCCATTGCTTTAATAAAGAAGAGATAAAGTAGTCTGTATGGGTGTGAAAGCGAGGTGTTTACCTCTAACAGGTGGAGTGCTCCCTCATGCTCGTGGTCAGCTTGAAGGCGAGCCTGCAGACGGCACACAGAAACACGCAGAGACAGCTGACACTGTGATCACAGCCCACGAGGTCCAACAGACAGCACGCAGCTGACACACTGTCAACACTGGCAGAGAGTCACTGGTACAGAAAAGACGCACGCTCCTCATGGCAAAGCACTGACCAACGCGAAGCCACTGACTGGCTTCCAGTCTGGGAGCACAACAGTGTCTCTTTTCCAACACGAGAACATTTTTCTTGTTGTAACTGCGCTTAGAAATGACAGACAAACCTCCTCAGTCAAATGACGCCCTTTTAGAAGTGCATCAAATGCCCATTGGTATTTTAAGAACACTTACATCTCAGTTGTTCCAAGAACAGAATTTGAACAGGCTTTTGGGGAACACTTTCATCTTTTTATAGCATTTAAGCAAATAATGAACAATGCTACAATGCATAAGATGTCATGGTGTTTACTTTAATATTTGATTGCTAGTGCAGACTAACAAGGTTGAGAACCTTCATTTTTGTGAGCCATCATGCATATTGCTGATTACAAGAGAAGACGAGAGAGGATGAACGTCTGTCACTAAACAAAAAAAAAAACACAAAGGGGGAAAAATCATGACCGGCGATGGCATAATGCAATCCACAACCTCACCACTAGATGGTGCTAAATTGTAAACACTGTAACTTTAAGTGCGCATAAACAACAAAAACAAATGTAAGTTGATATTTCCAGTAAGGTGCAAGGATGTATTTAAAATGTGCAGATAATATGATTTAAACAGTGTAATAAAACTGTCCCTTGTACAGTACAATTTATTTTAATGAATTTTCATTAAACTATTTCATCAGTTGCAATGGGTATACAGTACTGCAGTGAAGTCTTCTGCATCCTCATGTTTCTGTACAAGCAACAGCAGCCTTGATGGCCACCAGACAAAGGCTTTGGAAATGAAAGAAACTGACAAAACTGAAATTCAGCCAGACCTGTTCCTAATTTCCATTATGTATGTGACAATAAGCAACAAGGTCAGACATGCCCAGCAGGTGACAGATAGGTCTATAGTATGTATCATAAGCATGTATCAAAAGGTGAGCAATGTTTAATCAGCTTGTCCTCACTATGTGTCCTTTTTTTAATTGGAGTCGTATACAATGAAAGCATGAAAGCAACAATCTGCACCCATGTAGCTAGTGCTCATTCTATGCTCACGAAGACACATAGAGTCAGTGTTACAGGTAAATTAAACACTAATGAACAGCTTGTTATGCATGTTATAGTATTTCATTTCTGCTAATAAACACACCAAAATACCACATACTGTAGCTTTAAAGAAATTAGTATATGAACAAAAATGAAAGATTCCATGCATGGTTGGACAAACAGAAGTACTAATCAATTAATATTGATTGATCAACATGATCATGTAAAAACGATGACATAGTTCAGTTTGATGGGTAAAGGACTGTCATTTTGTTTAATGCATAGTGCTCTGTCATAAATTATTTGGTGTGTTGATTTTCATTACAGTTACAACAGATTTGCTTATGATATTTGCACAGATCCATATATTAAATTATGTCAAACAAAATGCAATATAGAAAATGATGTGTCTCTACACTGCTAACTTATCTCAAAACATATAATTTATCCATAACTACAAAGCAAATGAAAGGCAGTAAATCTGAAATCACAGCTGGAATACAATGTGGTGATTTATGAATGAGTTCCCACCAACACATCAGTAACTGAACAACAAGCTTTGGCATGAAACTACAGCTCTCATCAGGAAAATCAATAACAGAAATATATAATAACAAGCTTTAAATGGCATATTTTTTAATGGCCTACCCTTTGCAATAGACTGATCTCCTTCTGCTTGTTATGAAGTGCCACCAAGGTTTGATCATGCTCTATTTGCAGCTGCTGTTTCAGCTCAACCACCTCATGCATATGCTGGAGGAAACACAAAGTGAGACGGGCTGTGATCACAGATGTTAATGAGACACAGTGCGCCAGAAGTGTTATCCAGCTACAGTTGTGAATTGAAACCCAAGTAGCACACATGCTACATTATTGAAAACTCATCCTGACACTTCTTTTTGGCTGTTAAAGTCAAATCATGATACTGATAAAGGGTTTGGGATAAGTCAGTCACCACGGCAAACAACTCTACGGTTTGGGTTTATGTCATTTTCAAGTCGTCTGGATAGATTTCCAGATGTTGCGTTCACATGGTGCTGTAAAGAACCAACAACAACAACAGAGTAAGACATTCTGCTGCATTGCAATCTAAAGTTGAATGCAGAATAAAAACAAATGGTATTTCTGAAAATTCTAGACTTTCATTAATCCAGTAAGGCAGACACAAGCCTGTCCACCATTACTGATTTTTGATACCCAATTTTCTATGATTTCATCAACAGCAAAAAAAAAATTGATGCCCAATCAGGGCCTGGAATCAGACGTAATCAGTGCTAAAAGTAGCACTGTAGAAAGTAAGGATGTAGAAACAGCTCCAAGCAAAAGCTTAGAAAGACAGACAACAGCGAACAAATATGGTGTGTAATCGTGAAAGTTTTAAACATGTTTAAAGATTATATGACATTTGGATAAAATTGTGATCCAAAAGCAGCAAATACTCTGATATAACTGGTTAAGATTAGAGGCAATCTTGAGAGTAAAAGTAGGTGAAAGTGGACAAGTGAGCACAATATGCAGTACTTAGGACTTTCTGTTCTCTGGGCAGAAGGTTCCTTCTGATCCTCATCTGCAACATGAAATCCATAAAAAACATGTTGCGCTCTTCAACAAAAGACAGTTTAAAATTTTTAACAGAAAAATGTTGCCTTTTTGGAAAAGTGTAGATGCAAATGACAATAATTGGTTGCAATCATTATAAATAGTATTAGCAAGAACTGTGATTCCATAGAGATTTTGGCTATGATTACATAAAACTAAAAAAAAAAAAAAATTGGGATGGAAATCAGCACTACAAAATGGTTATGGGAGATGTCCCTTAATGATTCTTCATTTTAAAGAATGTTGGCAAAGTTTCCAAAGAGCCAAATCCATCTATTTTCTCTTTGGTTTAATCAGCATCTTGATAGCAGATAGAATTGAAAATAAGTCTTATTTATTCTCTGTTTATTCTCTGTGACAAAGATCAATATATTTTCAACAATTAAATAAATGTCACATACTGTATCTTCCATTTATATTTTGTCAGTAACTTAAATGAAGTCATTTATGTTGAGAACATGGGAGAGAATGTGTGTCACACATCTGATTATGCCTCAAATAGACTGTGGTCCATATCCAGACAGAAATCTGGACATAGTGGTGTACAATAGATTTTTGGACCTGGAATTACAACAAGGTCTTGTTGGAACTTATCAAATGTTCACAGGACTTTCAACTTAGCTAACTGGACAAATCTGTGGGATATTTTTAGAATGTTGCCAAATCCCCAATACGTTGCTCAAAGTTACAGCTTTATGTGAGACTTCTTCCCTCTGAAATCTGGGGTTCCTCGGGGAACTGTTGTACAGTCCATGTCTCAGATGATTTTGTCAGCAAGAAAAGGATCTGACCTTGACTGTGCGGGTGATGCTGGGATATTTGTGGAACCAATGGCTGCCCTATCTGGAGCACTTGAGAAATGGATTGAGGACTTGTTCTGTTTAGGCCAGCTAATGTCCTGGATCAAAACCAAGATCCAGGCTTAAAGATACTTTTTATACTTAATGATTGGCAGTTTGTCTGTACTGTATGTGGTGAGAATGTTGAACTAACTGGGATATTCACTTACCTCAGCAGCAGCTCAATCTATTCGATTGAACAACAGCTACGGGGGGCATGGGGCGCGTGGTACTACTGATACCTCTGCAGGAAGATGAAGACTCAAGTCTTCAGAGTCCAGTGCTTCATGTCTTAGTGTACATTTGTAAGACGTACACTATGTACAAGTATCTAAAAACTTGCACTTAACTGTTGTTGGCTGTTACAGGATGCCATCAGCTCACAATACTGCTTTCATTTCCTTAATACAGCTTTTGTCAGAGCTGAAATTCAATGAAATTGTTGTTGCTGGGGATTTTAATCTGAACTGGTTGCAACCAGTATCCAATGAGTTTAAAGCCCACTGTGATGCACTGAATCTTTCTCAAATTGTTGGCAGTCCCACAAGACCAAACTCCAAAAATCCAGAAAAATCTAACTTAATTGACTTAGTTTTGACTAACGTTCCACATAAATATACTCGTGCTTCAATATTTGCAAATGACTTGAGTGATCATTGTGTCATTGCAATTGCAAGAGATATAAAAATACCTAAAATAAAGCCTTGCATTATCATAAAGCGCGATATGAAACATTTTTCAGAGCAGAGTTTCTACCACAATTTGTACAGTTTTGATTGTTATAGGATTTATTTGATTGCTGATGTTGAAAATGCCTGGAAGTATTTTTATGATGGTTTTAACAGCATTGTTAACCTTTTAGAGTGAAAGGACGAAACAATCCTTGGTTCACACCTAATTTATCCAGTCTGTTACACGATCGTAATCTGGCTTGGGCTGAAGCCAGGAAAACAAACACTGAGAAGGACTGGCTCAAGTTCAGACAATTACGGAATTCATGTACAGTTGCCATTAGAAATGCTAAAGCAGATCACTTCCTCACTCAAACGGCACAAAACCTTCATAACCCAATGAAGTTTTGGAAGACAATTAAATCTATTAATCAAACTAATAAATGCGCTGAGCTCCCATCTTGTATTGTAACAGACACTCAAAAAATTTATGATAAAGCAGAGATGTTGGACTGTTTTAACAAACACTGTAGCGTTGGGTTCCTTGTTCGATTCACTTTATAGTACTCACAGAAACTTAGTAGACTTAAGTGTTGATTCTCGTGTTGCTATAACTCAACCTTTTAGTTTCGCCCCTTTCACAGTCAGTGAGGTGCATAAAGCCCTCAAACTCTTAAACATCTCGACATCTCCAGGACCTGACAACCTTGAGCCCTATTTCCTAAAAATAAGAGCTGACTTTATAGCCTCATCTTTGATTGAGTATTTGATCAGTATTAGGACCTCTACTATTCATTCTCTACATTAATAACATAAATCAGAATATCCTAAATGCACATTCACATTTTTACGCTGATGACACAATCATCTACAGTTCTGCAAACTCACCCACTCAAGCCATCACTCATTTACAATCAGCTTTCGACATTATTCAAAATAATCTTAATCTAAAACTTATCTTAAACTCAGACAAAACAGAAGTCATGTTGTTTCCAAATACCAAATCCAACCTTCAAATCCTGCCACAAATCACCACCTTGCAGGGAATTCAAATAGAATTTGTTAAACAATACAAATATCTTGGAATTTGGATTGGCAATACACTTTCATTTGCATATCATATTAATCTGCTTGTAAATCGACTCAGAATCAGGTTGGGTTTCTTTTTTCAAATTCGGACTTGTCTGTCCTTTGACGCCCGGAGGAGGCTTGTTGTTGCCACTTTTATGCCAATGTTGGACTATGGCGATGCATTGTACATGCACTCATCAGCTCAGAGTCTGAGGGCTCTTGATGCTGTCTATCATGGAGCTCTGAGGTTCATCACTGGCCTCAGAATTCTTACACATCACTGTATTCTTTATGCTCGTGTTGGTTGGTCCTCCTTGGCGTTTCGCAGGCTTAGGCATCTGTATTTAGTCATCTATAAATGTTTACTTGGTCAGCTTCCTGGTTACTTAAGAATGTATATTTCTCAGAAATGTATTGTTCCTATCAACTTCGTTCTGCCAACCGTTTTTTATTGTCAGTCCCAAAGGTGGATGTCTAAGCCTGGATGCCTTCAGTCCTATGATGGGATGCCTTCAGTACTAGGTTTCTTAGGGAATCCTTATAGATAACAGCACAGACTTTCTGTCAAATAAGCAATTACTTAAACAGATGCATTATACAGTAGTGTTAAGAATAATAGTAGTGCTATGTGACTAAAAAGATTAATCCAGGTTTTGAGTATACGAGGGCTGTCAATAAAGTAACGGTCCTTTTTATTTTTTTCAAAAACTATATGGATTTCATTCATATGTTTTTACGTCAGACATGCTTGAACCCTCGTGCGCATGCGTGAGTTTTTCCACGCCTGTCGGTGACGTCATTCGCCTGTGAGCACTCCTTGTGGGAGGAGTCGTCCAGCCCCTCGTCGGAATTCCTTTGTCTGAGAAGTTGCTGAGAGACTGGCGCGTTGTTTGATCAAAATTTTTTCTAAACCTGTGAGACACATCGAAGTGGACACGGTTCGAAAAATTAAGCTGGTTTTCAGTGAAAATTTTAACGGCTGATGAGAGATTTTGAGGTGATACTGTCGCTTTAAGGACTTTTCACAGTGTGAGACGTCGCGCAGCGCTCTCAGGCGCCGTCATCAGCCTGTTCAAGCTGAAAACCTCCACATTTCAGGCTCTATTGATCCAGGACGTCGTGAGAGAACAGAGAAGTTTCAGAAGAAGTCGGTTTCAGCATTTTATCCGGATATTCCACTGTTAAAGGAGATTTTTTTAATGAAAGACGTGCGGACGGGTCCGCGCGTCGGGACGCAGCCGCCGCGACGCTCCGCCACAGGAAAAACACCTCTGTTGAAAGACTTAAGGACAAGTTGGAACATGTCCTGCCTGTTAAACAATTTCTCATATACTCACTCCAATGAAAGCCATCAAAAGCCGCCTGGATTTTACAAATGGTTATCAACACGGAGGTGTTTTTCCTGTGCCACCGCACCGGCTGCGTCCCGACGCGCGGATCCGTCCGCACGTCTTTCATTAAAAAAATCTCCTTTAACAGTGGAATATCCGGATAAAATGCTGAAACCGACTTCTTCTGAAACTTCTCTGTTCTCTCACGACGTCCTGGATCAATAGACCCTGAAATGTGGAGGTTTTCAGCTTGAACAGGCTGATGACGCCGCCTGAGAGCGCTGCACGACGTCTCGCACCGTGAAAAGTCCTTAAAGCGACAGAATCACCTCAAAATCTCTCATCAGCCGTTAAAATTTCACTGAAAACCAGCTTAATTTTTCGAACCGTGTCCACTTCGATGTGTCTCACAGGTTTAGAAAAAATTTTGATCAAACAACGCGCCAGTCTCTCAGCAACTTCTCAGACAAAGGAATTCCGACGAGGGGCTGGACGACTCCTCCACAAGGAGTGCTCACAGGCGAATGACGTCACCGACAGGCGTGGAAAACTCACGCATGCGCACGAGGGTTCAAGCATGTCTGACGTAAAAACATATGAATGAAATCCATATAGTTTTTGAAAAAAAATAAAAAGGACCGTTACTTTATTGACAGCCCTCGTATTTCTTATTGTTACATGGGAAACAAGGTACCAGTAGATTCAGTAGATTCTCACAAATCCAACAAGACCAAGTTTTCATGATATGCACACTCTTAAGGCTATGAAATTGAGCTATTAGTAAAAAAAAGGTAGAAAAGGGGGTGTTCACAATAATAGTAGCATCTGCTGTTGATGCTACAAACTCAAAAATATTATGTTCAAACTGCTTTTTTAGCAATCCTGTGAATCACAGATTTTTATGATTTCTTCACATCTGCAAGGCATTAATTTTGTTGGTTTGGAACCAAGATTTTGCTCATTTACTAGTGTGCTTGGGGTCATTGTCTTGTTGAAACACCCATTTCAAGGGCATGTCCTCTTCAGCATAAGGCAACATGACCTCTTCAAGTATTTTGACATATCCAAACTGATCCATGATACCTGGTATGCGATATATAGGCCCAACACCATAGTAGGAGAAACATGCCCATATCATGATGCTTGCACCACCATGCTTCACTGTCTTCACTGTGAACTGTGTCTTGAATTCAGAATTTGGGGGTCATCTTACAAACTGTCTGCGGCCCTTGGACCCAAAAAGAATAATTTTACTCTCATCAGTCCACAAAATATTCCTCCATTTCTCTCTAGGCCAGTTGATGTGTTCTTTGGCAAATTGGAACCTCTTCTGCACATGTCTTTTATTTAACAGAGGGACTTTGCGGGGGATTCTTGCAAATAAATTAGCTTCACACAGGCGTCTTCTAACTGCCACAGCACTTTCAGGTAACTCCAGACTGTCTTTGATCATCCTGGAGCTGATCAGTGGGTGAGCCTTTGCCATTCTGGTTATTCTTCTATCCATTTTGATGGTTGTTTTCCATTTTCTTCCATGCGTCTCTGGTTTTTTTGTCCATTTTAAAGCATTGGAGATCATTGTAGATGAACAGCCTATAATTTTGTGCACCTGCGTATAAGTTTTCCCCTCTCCAAATTTTTAATCAAACTACGCTGGCCTTCTGAATAATGTCTTAAACGTCCCATTTTCCTCAGGCTTTCAAAGAGGAAAGCATGTTCAACAGGTGCTGGCTTCATCCTTAAATAGGGGACACCTGATTCACACCTGTTTGTTCCACAAAATTGACAAACTCACTGACTGAATGCCACACTACTGTTATTGTGAACACCCCCTTTTCTACTTTTTTTTTTTACTAATAGCCCAGTTTCATAGCCTTAAGAGTGTGCATATCATGAATGCTTGGTCTTGTTGGATTTGTGAGAATCTACTGAATCTACTGGTACCTTGTTTCCCATGTAACAATAAGAAATATACTCAAAACCTGGATTAATCTTTTTAGTCACATAGCACTATTATTCTGAACACTACTGTAAATCTTGAGGAAGTGTCAGCTGCAACACTAGGGCAGTGACTTATTTTTCTCAGGTTTGATCCAAGGTCAAGCCTGCAGGTGCCTCACTGCTGACAACTGGACTTGGTCAAGGGGTTCGCCTACCTACGGCTGGGCTGAGCTAACCTGGTCCCACAAAACAAGACCCTGGGTAGCATCTTCAAAAGTAATGAGTCTATGAATTTATTCATGATTGAAAACCACCCATCATCTGATATAGGCCCAGTGGAAACTACCACACATGGACAACCACACCCAAATCCAAATGCCACTGTTTGTTATGAGCCAAGTCATAACTGGACCGTTTCTGTTCACAGAGCTCCAAACAGCCCTTAATTTGCAGAAAAGCCATGAGATGTTTCTGCAGGCTTAAGAAGAAAAGACAGCTTAGAAAATGACATTTATCATTTTCTCTGTGTTCTATCTGCCTTGCAAAAAGAAAAAAGAAAAGCCTCTTTACCTCCCGGAGTGGCTCTGAGGTGTCCTGAGCAGGAAGGCAGCTTCTGCTTTGCATACATAATCAGGACGACACACTAAGCTGCACACAACTGTGCTGGCTGTCACAATCTTCTTTTTTAACACTTGTGTGTTCAGAAACCTGAAGACTGACGAACATACCGATTTTGTCCCAAATCAGACCTCACTTCAGTTGGAGAAGACAGATTTTAAGCGTTCAAAACATCTTGTTCTACTGTACTTACTCGAGGAACACATGGTCCAACCAGTATCGATACTCAAAACAACAACTTTTCTTAAACCACCCTGCTTGTCCAGTATTGCCAATTTTTACCGTTACCAGAACATCAACATTTGTAAGTGGAGATGTTAACGTGATGGAGAACGGCCTGGTTAATTTATATAAAGAACAAAAATGTAAAACAAACAACGGCAACCTCCACAGCCAGAACCTTGCAATTTGTGCTACACAATCACCAATAGATTTCACTATTGCATTACCATGAAAGCACTGTAGGCCTATCAACATTTACCTCCACCAAGGATCAGCATTTGTCTGTTTGACTTTTAACAGGATAACTCAAAGAGTAATCAATAGATTTCAATTAAATTTGGCGAGCAGGACCTGGACCTGGACATACAGGTTTCAATTTTTGAGGTGATCTAGAATATATTATGGAATTGAGATCCAGAAGAATGTTTGGCACATATCAACATTTAACCCAAAAAGTTGTGAGAGCATGTTGATGAAATTTGGTAGGCAGATTTTGAATCTGATCCAGAATATATTTTCCAGAACAAAAGTAGCCACACACAGGTGAAGCTGACAGATGACAAGATGAAGATTTTACCAGTTTGGTCAAACAGCAACCTTCTCTCACTCTTGGTACTCTGTAGGGCACAAGCCCAGACTCTGCATGGCTGCCATGGAACTGCCCATCCCCAGTTGCCTTAAACTGTCTATTTCAAATGAGTGTTCTCACAATGGAGGTGGTTTTTGTATGTGTAATGACTCGTATTCTCCTCATGTACACATAACTGAACAGGATGTGACACAGAATGTGAATGCTATATATTTGTGTATGTTTTATTTGTAGTTGGAGCTGTCCATGGTGCTGACCTGCTGTTTCAGTCCCTGTGCATGGCACTGAACAGAATGTGTGGTTTCCTTTTGGTTATAAATTGACCACCATAAATTAATATTTAATCATGATATTTGCTGTGTTAAAGAAGATTATTGAATGAAAATAAAGAAATGCATACCTCAAACAGTTCACGGGAAATGACTATGAATCAGATTTATGCATTTCTGCAATCCACAACAGTTACCACCCTGCTTTCAAACATTCAAACTAAAAATGCCATTATTAGCACTTTAAACTTCTTTTGGGCTTGATAATTCACTTTGTGTGTGCTGGATTAATCATATGCATGTTTTCCATCCAGTATTGTGTGCACTTGGGATGACACACCCCAAATTACATATTCTTTAACTGAAACGTATTACATGGACAACCCATGTTGTTTTACACATTTTAAAAATGCAATCCTCAGTGATAAACGTTAGTAGATCTGGTGGCACATTTGTTTGTGGGTGGTATGGAGTAGGAACACATTTTTATACAGTCAAACTTTAGGTAAATCAGGCCCTATATGTGCTAAATCTAGCCAATACAGTTGTGCTAAAAGGCCCATGAAGAGTAATCTCAATTAGTGACAAAGTTGCTGAAGCTAAAAAGTGGTTGAAGCTGAAACTGTGGGGAAAGGAAATTTATTTCATTCCTGTGCATTGGGTGATGAAATAGATTTTAAAACAGCAGCAGCATATCACTTATTTTGCTTGAAGAAACACGATAGTGAATCTTTTGTTGCCCATAACTTGTAACCAAGATTGATGGTGTTGGATTTCATTTGTATCAGTAAAAGAGCCTCTTTAAAAATAAATAAATAAATATAGTTTTTGTTTTAAATTATACTGTTTCCACCATCTCTGATTTCTCCATCGACGTCGCCGTGTGTAATCCATTGCCAACAGTCTCTTTGTCTTCACAATCAATACACGATGAGAAAGTGACAAACATCTCTTTGCTGTATTAGAGAACGGGTCAGTTTTTCTCAGACGGTACATTTCTCTCTCAAATGTCCTGACAAACAGACAATCGATTGGAGACGCAGCGAGGCGAGGATTTGTAATGAGAGGAGCTCTGACGGTGCAGCGAGGATGCATCTGATTGCTATTGGCAGGCCATAACAAATGAAAAACAAAACCAAAAAGTCCCTCTGTGAAAAGCAGCAACAGTTTCCTTTTGAGGTTTTCTTATAAAATAAATGCATAGGAGAAGGAAATATTTTCAAAAGAGACAAACAAAAGTGGATGAAATGGAGAAATGTTGATCTATTTAGGGTTAATTTTTAAATTTAAAACCAATTTGTGTCTGAATTTTAAAAAGTCTGAAAACTAGGATGTATCACAGTCTAGAGGGTATCTGACACTTAAAGTGATCATATTCATAGACTAGACAAACCCTCTGTGACATCACCTGTAGGTTTTCTGAAGAGCAGATTTGAAACTCGAATGGGACAGTTTTAGATGTCGCCATCTTGGCAGTTCCTCACTCCGGCTAACTCCTGGCCAACCCACAAATGGGTAAAGGAATGCAGTGTTGGCACAACCTGAATGAGAAGAACGAAGCCCAAACCCACCCAGCTATCTCATCATTACCAAGCTACCTAAGGCAAACAGGCTAAGTCACCTGAATTTGGACGACTGATAAACGCATATTTTTGTGGACTGGACGGTTGCACTAATAATGTGCTTTGGACATGCGTATTAAAACCATGATTAACATACAGCCTCATTAACAGTGGTACTATCAGAGTAGGTAATGTTACCAAGCTATAGATAACTGCTAATGAATGCTAATAGTGCTAACATACAAATTCAATGCTACATTTCAGTGGGTCAAAGTTCCTGCTAGCATAGGTCATTGCCGCTAGCACAGGAAACTGCTGTGGACTTGACAGTGTTTGTCCTTTCTTAGCATTTACTAATACAAATATCTTAGATAATACATCTTGTTGTGGGTTTAACTGTACTAATGGAACATTTGAGAAGTCTGTGCTCCAGTATTTTTCTTGAGTGAAATTTTTAATATTATTTCATATCTATGCTAGCACCATTAGTGCTCATTAGCAGAAATAAAGAGCTTGGTGGGATTATCTTCACTGTTAGTCCACAGTTATTGGGGCAATATGCGATCATAGATTTTAATACCCGTATCCAAGCCAATAGTTATGAAAACCACCACCCAGTCCATCTAAAACATGCATTAATAAAATATTAAGCTAAAGTTAGCATACTAGCTTGTGCATGTTTGGTATCTTACAGATGGGGGTGTGTTCAGGTTTCATTCATCCCACCCAGGTCAGACTGGTCTTGCCATGCTCCACCTCTTTACCCACTTATTGGTTGGAGCCAAGCACCATCAAGATGTTGACATTTGGAACTGCCAGATTTGACCTTCAAACCAGCTCTTCAGAAAACCTGTGGGTGATGCGATGGAGGGTTTGTGCAGTATATATACAGTTTTGGTTTTAGCATACTGAAAAGGATGGAGTGGTCTACCTATCAATTCACTCACTGCATCAGTGCAGAAGAGACATCTAGGTTTTTTTTTTTTTGGAAAACCCAGATGTCAAATGAAAGCTATATTTGCATGAAAGACTGTGTCCACAAACAGAGAGGTTTTACACCTTTAGAACCCGTTCCAGGTTTTCCACTTGGTCTTGGAGCTGACTCCTCTGCTGCTGGGCCACCTCTCTCTCCTGGCTCACAACAGCAAAGGTTTGCCTCAGCCGCTTATAGTCTGACTGCACCTACATGCACAGAGGGATTCCAGGTGCGAGGAGGGACAACAGGAAAAACAAAGAAGAAAGAGGATCATTAACAACTTGAATTAAAAAAGGCCAGAAAATAGGCAGAAAAACACAGTGGGGAAGAAGAAAACTGCATCCAACTGAGGAGAAAACCTTTTCTATAATCCTTAAAGCTACAGTGTGTAGGGTGTAGTGCCATCTAGTGGTGATATTACAGATTGCATTATACCATCGCTGGTCAAGATTTTGCTTCCCTTCACTTTTTTGCTTCTTTGGTGATGGGGATTTGTTCTTCTTTGCCTTCATTAGCAACCAGTAGACCGTGTTTAGGGGGACAACTAGTAAAGTCCCTTCGGCTGCTCCCTTGTTTGCACTCGGGGTCACCACAGCAAATCCAAGGTGGATCTGCATGTTGAATTGGCACAGGTTTTACGCCGGATGCCCTTCCTGACGCAACTCCACATTACATGGAGAAATGTTGCAGGGGTGGGATTTGAACCCAGAACCTTCTGCACTGAAACCAAGCGCATTAACCACTTGGTCACCACCCCTGCCTTTAGGGGGACAACTATTGATTCCTATTCTTTTTTTGTTCAGTCTTCTGGCTGCACTGTAAAATACAAAGAGCAATGCAAGCATGTCCTTTTTGGGCTACTGTACCAACATGGAGGTGCAACATGGCGGCATTCATAAGGAGGCACGCTCCCATGTAGATATGGAGTGTAAATGTTAAATCTATGAAAACACATTGAGTCATTGTAGCAGGTAATTACACATTTGCAAACAGATGATTATCAATGCTATATTCCATTTCTGCCAAAAATAAATAAATAAACAAGTCATCCGGAGATGACATATCCCCCTGGTCCCCACAAATCAGTAACACTAAATGTTAGGCGATCAACGAAGTACCAGGTACACTTATGCTAAATATGAATGAAATTGGTCAACTGGTTCTTGAGATATCATGCTAACAATGGGTGGCAATGACAATATCTTGAATATCTCATTGTGACCTTGAAACTGACCCCAAGGTCATCATAATCGACTGGTTTCAGGGGATCACACAAGTACATCCTTATGCTAAATATGAATAAAATTGACCAACTGGTTCTTGAGATATCACGGTAACATTTGAAAATGGACAGACAGCCAGACCGACATGCTGATCGCTATATCCCCCGGATTTCATATTGGGGGATAATAAATGAATAAATAAATAAATAATAACATTAATAACTAAATCCTACACACTGTAGCCTTAAAGGCTTTGAGATTTCACCCACTTTCTGTAGTTTCTCCTTTGTGGCAAAAACAAATGTGCAATTTTTATGGGTTGCTCTTGCAGAAGACCTACCTTTACATTTTATGAATTACATTTTAAGGGGGTGCTGTTTTTTAGCTGCAGGGTTGACTGGAAGTTCACATTGTGAGACAAAATTAATCAGTACATTTCCATTCAGCCTCAATGAGACAGAGCTGCTGACTTCAGAGTTGTGCCTCTCGTTTCTTCATCAGTCACAGACCTAACGTTAAGATGGATCTTCTGAAGGCCTCGTAGGACTGAGCAGAACCACTCCCTCAGTATATCAGTCGAATTAATTACGCTAATTAATAATGCACTAATTAAAAAGCCAGATATGCACATGACTGATAAAGTTGCTGAACGTAAAAAGTGCTTGAAGCTAAACTGTGGGGAAAGGAAATTTATTTCATTCCTGTGCATTGGGTGATGAATTATTACCATCATCACAGTTTGTCTGAGTGGTACTGTGGCCTAGTGGTTAGCATTGTTGCCTCACAGCAAGAAGGTACCAGGTTCGCTTCTCGCCTGGTCCTTTCCAGGTGCTCCAGCTTCCTTCCACTTCCAAAGACATGCAAGTTAGATGAATTAGGAAGTTTAAATTGACCAGAGGTGCAAATGCATTTGTCTACAAACTAAGAAATCATGTGTACATAAGTATTCACACCCTTTGCTCAATACTTTGTTGATGCACCTTTGACAGCAATTACAGCCTCAAGTCTGCTTGGATATGATGCCACAAGCTTGGTGCACCTATCTTTGAGCAGTTTTGTCCATTCCTCTTTGCAGCACCTCTAAAGCTCCATCAGGTTGGATGGGGAGCGTCGGTGCACAGACATTTTCAGATCTCTCCAGAGATGCTCAATTGGATTCAGGTCTGAGCTCTGGCTGGGTCACTCAAGGACATTCACAGAGTTGTCCTGAAGCCACTCCTTTGATATCTTGGCTGTGTGCTTAGGGTCATTGTCCTGCTGAAAGATGAACCAGTCTGAGGTCAAGCGCGCTCTGGAGCAGGTTTTCATCCAGGCTGTCTCTGTATATTGCTGCATTCATCTTTCCCTCAATCCTAACTAGTCTACCAGTTCCTGCTGCTGAAAAACATCCCCACAGTATGATGCTACCACCACCATGCTTCACTGTAGGGATGGTGCCTGGTTTCCTCCAAACATGACACCTGGCATTCACACCAAACCTTAAACGTTGTATCATCAGACCAGAGAATTTTGTTTGTCATGGTCTGTTAGTCCTTCGGGTGCCTTTTGACAAACTTCAGGTGAGAGTGACTTCCATCTGGTCACTCTACCATACAAGCCTGATTGGTGGATTGCTACAGAGATGATTGTCCTTCTGGAAGGTTTTCCTCTCTCCACAGAGGAATGCCGGAACTCTGACAGAATGACCATTGGGTTCTTGGTCACCTCCCTGACTAAGCCCCTTCTCCCTGATCACTCAGTTTAGTTGGGCAGCCAGCTCTAGGAAGAGTCCTGGTGGATCTGAACTTCTTCCATTTACAGATGATGGAGGCCACTGTGCTCATTGAGACCTTCAAAGCAGCACAAATGTTTCTGTTTCCTTCCCCAGATTTGTGCCTCGAGACAAACCTGTCTCTGAGATCTACAGACAATTCCTTTGACTTCATGCTTGGTTTGTGCTCTAACAGTCCTCTAATGGGACCTTATATGTAGACAGGTGTGTGTGTTTCCAAATCATGTCCAATCAGCTGAATTTACCCCAGGTGGACTCCAATTAGAATAGAATAGAAACTTTATTGTCATTGCACCTATATACATACACTGAAACTTGTCCTCTGCATTTAACTCATCCTAATTACAGTTAGACACAGCAGTGGGCAGCCACAGTCCAGCACCCGGGTACCAACTGCAGATGTAGATGCTGCCTTGATCAAGGGCAGAGAAGGATCAGATCAAATCAAATCAAATCAATTTTATTTATATAGCACCAAATCACAACAAACAGTTGCCCCAAGGTGCTTTATATTGTAAGGCAAAGCCATACAATAATTACGGAAAAACCCCAATAGTCAAAACGACCCCCTGTGAGCAAGCACTTGGCGACAGTGGGAAGGAAAAACTCCCTTTTAACAGGAAGAAACCTCCAGCAGAACCAGGCTCAGGGAGGGGCAGTCTTCTGCTGGGACTGGTTGGGGCTGAGGGAGAGAACCAGGAAAAAGACAGACCCTAAAGCATGTTTTTGATTGTGGGAGGAAACCGGAGTGCCCAGAGGAAACCCACGCAGACATGGGAAGAACATGCAAACTCCACACAGAAAGGCCGGGAATTAAGATGTATAAAGATCTCAAGGATGATCAGTGAAATGGGATGCACCTGAGCTCAAATTTGAGCTTCATGGCAAAGGCTGTGAATACTTATGTACAGGTGATTTCTCTTTTTCTTTTTTTTTTCTTTTTTTTTTTCATTTATAATAAACTCACAAAAATCAAAAAAACTTTGTTCACATTATTATTATGGGGTACTGTGTTGAGAATTCTGAGGAGTAAAAAAATTAATTTCATCCATTGTGGAATAAGGTTGTAACATTAAATCTGGAAAAAGTGAAGCGCTGTGAATATTTTCCAGATGCACCGTACATATAACAAAATCTGTCGTCTGCATTTAACTCATTATAATTACATTTAGATCCAATATAACCACTAGGAGCAGTGGGCAGCCACAATCCAGCAACCGGGGACCAACTCCAGATGTAGAGACACTGCCTTGGTCAGGGGCAGACCCTAAATAAGCATGTTTTTGACCTCACACACTTTAAAAACCTCACAAAAGGTCACTTTTTAAGCTGCCATCAGAGCCACGACATATTGTTTTAATGATAATAAAGTTCATGCAGCAGTGATCCCCAAACTGGGAAAGTGCCTCCAGCAGGTTCTGGATGTAACATCTGAGGTCTGTGTCCAGAACAGTGTTGACATAGAAACAGCTATGATACTGTGCAGGAACCTCACTCAACAAAAATATAAACGCAACACTTTTGGTTTTACTCCCATTTTGTATGAGATGAACTCAAAGATCTAAAACTTTTTCCACATACACAATATCACCATTTCCCTCAAATATTGTTCACAAACCAGTCTAAATCTGTGATAGTGAGCACTTCTCCTTTGCTGAGATAATCCATCCCACCTCACAGGTGTGCCATATCAAGATGCTGATTAGACACCATGATTAGTGCACAGGTGTGCCTTAGACTGTCCACAATAAAAGGCCACTCTGAAAGGTGCAGTTTTGTTTTATTGGGGGGGGGGGGATACCAGTCAGTATCTGGTGTAACCACCATTTGCCTCATGCAGTGCAACACATCTCCTTCGCATAGAGTTGATCAGGTTGTCAATTGTGGCCTGTGGAATGTTGGTCCACTCCTCTTCAATGGCTGTGCGAAGTTGCTGGATATTGGCAGGAACTGGTACACGCTGTCGTATACGCCGGTCCAGAGCATCCCAAACATGCTCAATGGGTGACATGTCCGGTGAGTATGCCGGCCATGCAAGAACTGGGACATTTTCAGCTTCCAAGAATTGTGTACAGATCCTTGCAACATGGGGCCGTGCATTATCCTGCTGCAACATGAGGTGATGTTCTTGGATGTGGCACAACAATGGGCCTCAGGATCTCATCACGGTATCTCTGTGCATTCAAAATGCCATCAGTAAAATGCACCTGTGTTCTTCGTCCATAACAGACACCTGCCCATACCATAACCCCACCGCCACCATGGGCCACTCGATCCACAACATTGACATCAGAAAACCGCTCACCCACACGACGCCACACACGCTGTCTGCCATCTGCCCTGAACAGTGTGAACCGGGATTCATCTGTGAAGAGAACACCTCTCCAACGTGCCAAACGCCAGCGAATGTGAGCATTTGCCCACTCAAGTCGGTTACGACGCCGAACTGGAGTCAGGTCGAGACCCTGATGAGGACGACGAGCATGCAGATGAGCTTCCCTGAGACGGTTTCTGACAGTTTGTGCAGAAATTCTTTGGTTATGCAAACCGATTGTTTCAGCAGCTGTCCGAGTGGCTGGTCTCAGACGATCTTGGAGGTGAACATGCTGGATGTGGAGGTCCTGGGCTGGTGTGGTTACACATGGTCTGCGGTTGTGAGGCTGGTTGGACGTACTGCCAAATTCTCTGAAGCGCCTTTGGAGACGGCTTATGGTAGAGAAATGAACATTCAATACACGAGCAACAGCTCTGGTTGACATTCCTGCTGTCAGCATGCCAATTGCACACTCCTTCAAATCTTGCAACATCTGTGGCATTGTGCTGTGTGATAAAACTGCACCTTTCAGAGTGGCCTTTTATTGTGGGCAGTCTAAGGCACACCTGTGCACTAATCATGGTGTCTAATCAGCATCTTGATATGGCACACCTGTGAGGTGGGATGGATTATCTCAGCAAAGGAGAAGTGCTCACTATCACAAATTTAGACTGGTTTGTGAACAATATTAGAGGGAAATGGTGATATTGTGTACGTGGAAAAAGTTTTAGATCTTTGAGTTCATCTCATACAAAATGGGAGCAAAACCAAAAGTGTTGCATTTATATTTTTGTTGAGTGTAATTTCCTGGAAGAAAGAGCATTTTTGTGAGGATTATTTTAAAGGTCTTCTTCACTGAGAATGTCACAAACTGCATGTGTTGCTTCTCATCTTCATGACCTCACCCATTTTTTCAGTGATTACTCGTCTCTCTCCCTGACTCATTTTCTGGCTCTATTTTTTTTTCTTCTTCTTCTTCTTCTTCTTCTTCCTCTGTGCTGAATCCAATACATTTTTCTTGCATCTTTGCCATGGTTGACCTGACAAGTCACTCGCTTTCATTCCCACTGTGCATGTGGGTGGGAAAGGGCACGGTTTTGCCCCACTTCCTTTCATCTCTTTGCCCACCTTGCCGGTGCACAGATGGCAGCTTTTTGTGCAGCATGATGAAGCGTGGAGTGGAGCAAAACCTGTGAGCAGTGTCCCTGGACATGTGTCAAATCTCAGCACCCTGTGACTGCTGCCATTAGTGGCAGAACAGCTTAATCGCCCCACAACGCACACCGTCACCGTCTCGGCGTGTGGAGCTGTGTGTGCACGTGGAGGACGTGCTGACCAGGGCTGCAGCAGGTAGATGGCTACTTTCCAGCGGTGAGAATGAGCCGATTGTTTGTCCGGGTTGTTGCTGTCCAGGACATTGATCAGTTACACAGTGTGTTGGGTGCTGAGACACACAGCATTGACACACACTCCCAGACCTGACCTGACGTCAGTTGTGATCTGCATTTTTACGTATGTTCTGTAACATGCCATTGTTTTTCATTTGACCACTCAGAAACATTGATACATTTCACTAAAGCTCTCATTGATTGCATCTTCAAGGTCAGATCAAATCCAGACGACATGCACACCTGTCACCCCATTTAACAAACTATCTTGACTGTCACCTTCCAGGATGCATATCCCAGAATCAGAATGGGACATAAGGCTCCGGGTTAAGATTAGGATTAGGTTTAGGGTTAAGATTGTCACTTTAAATGCCTAAAAACAGCCAGTAGTCGGTATCATGCCAGTGAGTGAGCATGAAAGTGTTTGACACCTTCAAGCATGGATGCCCGTGATGTCACCCACAGATTTCCAGAACAGACTCAAATAGTGCTGCTCTGGGTGTCGCCATATTGGCATGAATCGCTAATGACGTCAAGTGTGGCCAAGACCCTGCGTAACCTGGGTGGGATAAATGAAGGCCGAGCACGGCCTTATCTCAAAGTTACCAGACAAGATAACGTTAACAAGCTAACTTTGGTTTGGGTGTTTTATTAAATCATATTTTTTGTGAACTGGGCAGTGATTTTCACGTCATATGGCTTGGGTGTTGGTTTTAAAGCTTATATTTCTTCAGTAATCATGGATTATTTGGACCTAACATCATCAGGCTATTGATAGCTGCTACAAGTGCTAATGCAGTTTGCAGACAAAATTAAATACCATGAAAATTTTCCTCAATGGAAATACAGGAGCACAGACTTCTTAGATGATCTGATAGGACAATTAACTGCACAGCAAACCATATTATGACAGATATTTGTAATAACATGCTCAGAAAGGACAGAAACAGTCCTCCACAGCATCTAGCATCTATGGCTTGCGGCCTCTGGTAGTGAAGCTCTGAGATCACCGCCTGTTATTCAAAGCGACCACACCCCTAATTATGCATTACTTGTTGAACTGAAAATTACCCCCAAAATAGCCATTTATGTAAGACCATACAGTGTTGTACCATGTGCTTTTCATGCTGCCAAATCTGTCTGTCTGTCTGTCTGGCCGGGATAAACTCCCAATCTATAATATGTAGCCCTAAAAACTAGATATATTCTGAATCCTCATGACATGGGGAACAAACTGGTACCATTTTTTTAAAAGATGAACTGAAAATTACCCCCAAAATAGCCGGCTGTGGGTATGACTAGGCAGATTCAAATTTCCAGCCCTCTATATGTGTTGGCCATCTCTGTTTATTTAATCCCTTTCTACAGCACACTCAGCACAGCACAGCCACAGCACACTCAGCAAAAACAACAACATGCTTAGGCTGAGGCTGTGGGCATGACCAGGCAGATTCAAATTTCCAGCCCTGTATATGTGTTGGCCATCTCTGTTTATTTAATCCCTTTCTTCAGGTACTTTATGTTCTCAACTGTTAAGCACCTGACTGTCCTGTACAACCCAGTTTGCCTTCCTGCCTGATACATTCATTTTGTGTTTGTAAAATTGCAATGTAAAAACAGTGAAATACACCACTACCTCAATTTTGATTCATTACCTCCGCCAAGGAGGATATGTTTTCGATCGCGTTTGTTTGTTTGTTTGTCTGTCTGTCAGCAGGATAACTCAAAAGTTTTGAACGGGTTTTGATTAAATTTTGTGGAGTGGTTGGAAATGACAAGAGGAACAAGTGATTAAATTTTAGTGGTGATCCAGATCACAATCCAGATCCCGATGCTAACGCGTTAGCATGTCTACGGCATTTTCAATGTTAAAAGTTAGCATTAAGCAGTTGCAGCTGTCATCACGTTCGGGTGCATTTGTTTTCAAATTGTAATATTTCTTAAATTTATTTTTGTTTATAGAAATTTTGTGGAGTGGTTGGAAATGACAAGAGGAACAAGTGATTAAATTTTAGTGGTGATCCGGATCCTGTTTAATGTTAAAAGTTAGCATTAAACAGTTGCAGCTTTTCATCATGTTCGGGTGCATTTGTTTTCAAATTGTAATATTTCTTAAATTTATTACCTCCACCAAGGAGGTTATGTTTTCGGTCACGTTTGTTTGTTTGTCTGTCTGTTTTTCAGCAGGATAACTCAAAAAGTTTTGAACGGATTTTGATGAAATTTTGTGGAGTGGTTGGAAATGACAAGAGGAACAAGTGATTAAATTTTAGTGGTGATCCAGATCACGATCCGGATCCAGGAATTTTTTAAAGGATTCTTCACCATTGCGGGATAGGGGGAATTTTGACATTCTAGATTCTAACTCCACAAAAACAAGGCAGAAAGGCTTGAAAAAAATTAGGGTGTAACATAGTCAAATGTTCTATCAAATAACAAAGTTTGGTGATGATCGGATCTGGATTCCGGATCTGGTGATCTAGAATATGCAAAAATACAGGGAAAATAGAAAATATGTCAGTGTGAGGTGACAAATGAAGCTAGAGATGCACAACTAACACCAAATTGTAGCTGAATCTGTACTGATTCAGTAAGGTGTCATCAGATTTGATGTAGCTTCAAATGTTATGGAGCTAGATCATGAAGAAAACCACCATTACCGAATAATCGTTTTTATACAATAACGTTTGAACTAATAAAGACATAAAAGTGATTCCAAGTTCTAGTGGTATGTTTTCATGGTCAAGGATGTCAAATATAAAGGAAAGAAAAGTGTATGTATCATAGTTTTGGTTGTAACACTGAATTGTTGAATAGATCACTGTGCCAAGGAGGGAATCTTTTTAGGGTCAGTGACCCTATGGCCTTGTTTAGTGTTTCATAAATGGTAAAAAATTCATATATTTGCAGTTTAGTTGAATAATAAATTGAATTTTGTCTCTTATTTGTTTTTGTCTATAAGCACATGTAATATCAATATCAGTGCTCAGATGACAGTAGCTTCTGGGAAAGGTGCAAGTTGCAATAAACTGTGATGCCAAGCGCTAAGGATACATGCTATCCAGTCACAGTAGATGAAACTTTTTTACTACTGAGCAAACATCATTGTTAGACTTTTTTAGGTTCAATGATTCCACAGCGTGTAGATGTTATGGCGCCAGTGACCCCATGGCCGTGGCGGAGGTTTGCACTCTGAGTGCTTCTAGTTAATATTTACATTTACTGTTACCTACCTTTGGTGTGTAATTTTGTTATAAATTTGATTGCAACACAAAGTCTGCATGAAGGACTTCAAATGTGTTTGTCCTTTAACCAAGTATTTCCACTTAGTTTGGGGAGTCCACCTCTTTTAGTTCTGCTGGACAAACTTTAGCCAATTAATTATTATATTTATAAGACATCAGCATTACAAAAAATGACTGATTAAAATGATTGGCAGTCTAAAACAGGTTAACCCGATATATATATATATATATATATATATATATATATATATATATATATATATATATATATATATATATATATATATATTACTCTCATCAGTTCACAAAATATTCCTCCATTTCTCTTTAGGCCAGTTGATGTGTTCTTTGGCAAATTGGAACCTCTTCTGCACGTCTTTTATTTAACAGAGGGACTTTGCGGGGGATTCTTGCAAATAAATTAGCTTCACACAGGCGTCTTCTAACTGTCACAGCACTTACAGGTAGCTCCAGACTGTCTTTGATCACCCTGGAGCTGATCAATCGGTGAGCCTTTGCCATTCTGGTTATTCTTCTATCCATTTTGATGGTTGTTTACCGTTTTCTTTCACACATCTCTGGTTTTTTTTTTTTTGTTGTTTTTTTTTTTTTGTCCATTTTAAAGCATTGGAGATCATTGTAGATGAACAGCCTATAATTTTTTTGCACCTGCATATAAGTTTTCCCCTCTCCAATAAACTTTTTAATCAAACTACGCTGTTCTTCTGAACAATTGTTCAGATTGGACAATGTTCTTCTTCCACAAAATTGATGAACTCACTGACTGAATGCCACACTACTAATAATGTGAACACCCCCTTTTCTACTTTTTTTTTACTAATAGCCCAATTTCATAGCCTTAAGAGTGTACATATCATGAATGCTTGGTCTTGTTGGATTTGTGAGAATCTACTGGTACCTTGTTTCCCATGTAACAATAAGAAATATACTCAAAACCTGGATTAATCTTTCTAGTCACATAGCACTACTATTATTCTGAACACTACTGTGTGTGTGTGTGTGTGTATATATATATATATATATATATATATATATATATATATATATATATATATATATATATATATATATATATATATTCAGGAAACTGCAACATCTTCCACTTCCAGGTGGCTTCACTTTTGACGGAAGTCAGTGTCAGCCAACACGCACACACTACATTCATTTATACTTTTGTGTGACAGTATTTAAAAAGAAGTTTGTTGGGTTTTTACACCATTATTCTCCTGCATCCACGCCATTACAACCAAACCACTGTCACCACCCACTTGACCATGCACCACATATTTTTGAAGAATACCTCCACCATCGGATTGCATACCTGTGCATACTTGGATAGCTTCAGTTGGCGGTTAATCAGCTCAATATTCAGATGATTTTTCTCCTGCAGGGCAGCATGGAGCTTTGTTTTCTACAGAATGAAGGGGAAAAAAAGGAGTTTAGTGCAGCCTTAAATTATACATTCATATCATCCTTGACTGTGTTCCATATGCAATCCATTTTAAAGCTATTATATAAGCGACAGATGAAAGTTAAGTCCGATCCCTCCTGGCCTCTTGTCTGCGTGTGTAGTTTTTGTGTGTTTATGTGTCTGAGCTTTTCTTCGAGATGCTGTCTGGAGGACAAAACCCACAGCTGCACACTGTCACCCTCCATTTGGTGTGTGACATTAGGAATGGAAGGAGTTTAAGTGGAGTGGTGGGGGGCAGGCTGCAGGAGGGATGTGGCATTTCAAGAAAGGAAACAGGGATGAAGAGATGACTGCAAAGAGCAAGCAAGAAAAAAACAAGGAGGGGCAAGAAGAGTCGAATCAGACAGGCGGTGTCAGTATGGCAAATAAAATAAGAAGTGCATGATATATAAATATATTTTTAAATGTAGGTCAGGTTAAATTGCACATCAGAGTCACACAGTTCATCTCTCTGCCCTCCGCTGACCAAATTCACATTCAGAAATCAGAGTGCTGCAGGTACTCAAGCGTTACATAATTTTGCCAGGCTCCAACTAGGCCAAAACTCCTGTCACAGCTCTGAGGATTCAACAAGGAGTTGACTGCAACTGGTCACATCCCGGCACACGAGCCCGCCTGTGCACGCCTCTGTACGTCCGTGCATCACACTCACGCTGCTAAATACAATCACTATTATGTTTGTAATTAATCTAACCTTCTTATTTCCAACAACTCAAGTCATATCTTTCATAGATAAAATGGTGGCTTCAAGAAATAAGTCACCAAGAATGTGATGTTGTAACTAGCATTTGTATGTTCATTTGTTTGTTTGTTATTAGGATAACTGAAAAACTAATGAACGGATTCCAATTAAATTTGGTGATGAGATTGTTAATGTTCTGAGGTGATCCAGAATATATTCTGGAACAGAGACCTTGACGAATGTTTGGCACATGGGAACATTTAACTTCAGAAAGTTGTGAGAGGATGTTGGTGAAATGTGATTGAGCCGATGGATAGAAAATGAGCGATTTTTGTTTGTTTATTTGATCCAGAACATATTTTGGATCCAGACATTTAAGCATTCAGGAACAATTAATTCTAAAATGTATTCACAAAATATTCATAATGAAGTTTTTTTTTTATCAGATGAATAATGCCCAAGGAACCAATTTATGCAATTTTTGAGTCGATCTGGAACATATTCTGGATCCAGGATCCAGAATAATGTTGGAGATACAGCAGCATTTAACTAAAAAAGTAATGAGCGGAAATTTAATGAGCATGTAGATAATTTTTTTGGAAACAAGTCTTGATCTTAAATCCAAATGAAGTGAGTATTTTGGGGAATATGTGGCCTTGGCGGTGGTATGCGCTCTCTGAGTATCTTCTGGGTTTGCCAAATATTCTGTTCTGTTTCCTATTTTATGCTTTTTTTAACCAATGTGAATTATACGGCAATATTTATTATTATTTATTGTATTTTACTTTGTGCAGCACTTAGTTTGTCCAACTGAAAGTTCCGTATAATATTATCCTGCTTCTAGATGCTTCCTGCTTCTTCTTAGAAGTAAGCCCATTTATAGTTTGTAAAGCAGCATTTATAAACTGTAAAGCAGGACTTTCTGAGATAAATTTGTAAATTTAAGCATCATTTGAGAGGATCTTGGTAAAAATGCAGAATCCCGAGTGCTTGAATTGGAATGAGAGTCCGTGAAAATGTTTACAATTCCTTAAAACACAGATGGATGCAGGAATGAAGTGCTCCACTGCATCACCTCAGGGAGCTTTGTTGGCTGTTCCTATAAATAAGCCGATCAGATGCAGAACAGCTTCCTTGCCAGAAAACCTCTCACTTCAATCCTTGAGAAGGATTTTCATCAAACAAAACAGATGAACTCGAGACGCAAGTCTCCCATGTGCCTTCTGGCAAACTGCAGCTGAAATTTGACATCTCTTCCACTCCACCATGAAGCTGTTACTGGTGATGCAATTCCACAAGAGCTGCATGACAAAAGTTCTGAAGGTTATAATTCCTTCAAAGTTATCATGGGTGTTTTGGTGGCTTCCCTCACTTGTCTTCTGATTGCACACTCAGTCCATTTTTTAGGAGCTGCCGACTCCAGACAGAATTTTCACACAGCACCATACTGTTTGTACTTCTTAATGACTGAGATAACGGAAGTCCAAAACATATTTAGTTACTTAAAAATGTTCATGTATCTTGAAATCATGAGAATGAGAAATTATGAAATATCCTGAAAGTCGGCCTCAAAAAAGAAGGTCAGAAATACTTCATCTAGATCATCCTAAAAAATACAAAATTCAGGAAAACTCCTGAACATTCTCATGCCAGTATACAGAAAAAAAAAATCACGTGTTTGTTATTAATAATAATAATTGTAATTTCTGTTTCTTTATATAGTGGTTTCCCAGGAATTAATGCACTAAAAAAAGTAGCAAAAATCAAAACTATAACAATGTACAATGTACTACAGCACTGCGCTCATAGAGCACAAACCTCTGCCAACACTAGTTTCCAGTACCACAAATTTTTACCTTGGAAAACATTTTCAAGGTCAAAGTCCTATTAGAAGTGACTTTTCATAAACGAAAATATAACACAAAATATAGATCAAAAGGACATTTCAATGTTAAAATCAAATATCCACTAAACCCGCAATAAGGATCAAATGCAGATCAAACTTAGTCTATTCATTGAGAGTGTCAGTTTGCATCTCATTGTCACAAATGAGAGTGATTGGAGCACTTTTGATTGAGATATCATGAAAACTATACATTCTAATCCAATTAATTTTTTTCTGCAAATCTGATTGGTTAATCGTGTGAGATTTCAGACCATAAAATATTGCATAAACCGTGCCAAAATATTAAAACTGTTTCACATTTAATGTATTAGTCCACACCCAGACCGCACGCGCTGCTACGCAGATGTAAATAATTGCGCTGTCACCTAAGGGTGACAGAAACTAGTGCAGGGACGACAATGCCGAACTGCGTGGATTTAATGGATTTAACTGGATTGACTGATGGATTTAGCGAGGATTTAACTCAATGCAGCTGACGTTTGGCATGAAGATGCTGCTGCAACGGTAAGCTTTGACAAGACAACCGCACCCTTTCACAACGATTCACCAACCAAATTGCTCACAGAAAAATAAACTGTGCAAATGATGGAATTGGATTAGAATGGGAATAACCCCGTTGTGTCTGATGATTTGGCAAAATTAATGCTGGATTACTCAATTTGTGCAAATCATCAGACACAACAGGGTTATTCCCTAATTAAATGGGGTTTTCATGTTCACTATAAATGGCCAAAAACTCTGTAATCTGGATCAGATTTGGATCAAACTTTGTCAGTCGATAAGGGATACCATCCTGCATAACACTCTTAAATATTAAAGAAATGTGACCTTTTATTTTGACAGAAATTTGAATTTTTTAAAACGTCTTCAATGTTAGGGATTTTTCCAATTTTACAAGATATTTCCTGCCTTTAGCATATGGCCCTTTAGTATATGGCCTTGAACATTGAATCCGTTCTTGCCTGTCAGGATATGAACCTTCAGGAAAACCTTTATAATGATATATGAAAAACTGTGGGCTGCAGGCTGTTCACAAACATACAAACAAACAGGCAAACAAGCAGGAGTGATAACATAACCTCCTCCAACTTTGTTGACAGGGGTAATAATTTAATAATGATGATAATGATAATAAATTCACACACATAAAAACACATTTAAACAAAACAATTTATGTGCGATAGCATTCACACTGTGATGTCAGGAGCTTTCAGGCAAGGTGCCGACCTGAACGCTGAGAGTGATATGGTGTCCGTATCTTGTTCAAGGACACGCACTGACAAGATTACCCGGAGTGTTACTAGTGTACTGAGCTACGGGTGCCTCATGTATGTAAACACTTGTGTATGAAGCTGTACATACTGCATATGCAACTGGTGTATATGAAGACGTGTATATTTATGTCTCCAGTCTGGTGACTGTAGCGGGCATCAGCTACGCAGTGTAAAAGGGTGAACATGTTATTGGCAGCCAGGTTCATCTGTCTCTCTGGGTGCCAGCAGAGAGACTACAAGAGCTGTCAGAGAAAGACACAATCACGCTGAGACAGATCGCGAACAGACAAGGGCAGAGAGACACAAAGCAGTGAGAGTTCACTGGCTGCTCTTATTGTGTAACAGTGTCACTGTGTCGCTGCAGACTACAGCATAATGCGCCGAACCACACCTAGTTACGGTACAAGAAAGAAAAGCTCTGTGGCTGTTAATTACGGTACGACGGCACATCATGAGGTTTACCACAGTGTGGATGACTTTAAAATCATGCTATAATTTTAGTTTGTTCCTCTGCCACTGATTTGCCACCAAACATGGTATGTAAATAAGGTCAACACCAATGTTACTTTTAAAGGGTTAATTTCAGCAAAATCTAGGTAAGTGGAGTAAAAGATCAAAAATAGTTTTTTCGCTCCAATTTAGACCAAACTTGGCACACATATAGGGGACAGGTCCTGGAATTGCTCAGTAAGGTCAAATTTGCCAGAGTTCAATCACTGGGGTCAAACGTATTGGAGTCAAATGTCCAAATTTAGGATTTTCACTCTGATTTGCACCATACTTGACACACATATGAAGGTGAGTTCTGGAATTATCTGAAGGTCGAGTTGAGTAAAATTTGCCAAAGGTCAATCACTGTGTCTTTTTGGTAACACTTTACTGGAAGGTATAGTCATAATAGTGACTTAAGACTGTCATAGCTGTTACATGACACAATCATGAACATGTCAAACATTATGTAAATGTCATAAATGTTTATGACTGCTGTCATTAAATGTCATTGGGTTTTTGTAATGACAACTTCATATTAATCAAAGCGACATAACCAGAAGTTCTCTCTGGCCTTTTTGGTCTTCAGTTGTATGCCAACTTGTCAATGTCATAAACATTTATGGCATGGACATAATGTTTATGACACATTCATGACTGTGTCATGTTGTAACAGCTATGAAAGTGTCATGTCACTATTATGACCTGACCTTCAAGTAAAATGTTACCGTCTTTTTATTGGCCTGTTCCTCCTGGATCTTTTTACTGATTTCTAAAACAAACCATGTATATCAATGACAGCTGACCCTCAAATTACTTCCAAAGGTTGAGAAATTTGATTTTATGGTAGGTCACTGGGAGTAAGTGACAGATTTTCACAACCCTTAGTGTCTTCATGCCCACGAATACAATTACCTACTAGTAGCTGGAAAGAAGGTGCTTAATTAACTGGTAACACATGAAGACAAAGGATAAAACATTCCAAGACAGAACGTCTTTGGAATTATCTAAACTGCTACAGACTGATTTCCATATTGCCCTCCCTGCCTAAAGTCATGGAGAAACTGGTTCATAAGCAACTAACTCATTTTGTGGAGCTTTTGTGTTTTATCACTAATCCTTACAGTGATCAAAGTTTGATATTAGATTCCTCGTACACCGGTTCTTCTGGGTTTTAATATTCAGAGTTCTCGTGTCTAAATGTTTACACCATTAATGGACTAGTATCTTTTAAAAGCTGTTTTATTTCACATGCTCCCTGCCAGATTATCGTGGTTTCATCTCTCTTTCTCACGCTGCCTAGTGTTTCTCAGTGAGCATTTTTTTGTGTTTCAGCTATTACCGTGTTTTGACCTCTGCTACATATCCTGGCCTCAGCACTAAAGGACACTGTTGCATGGTGGAGTACCACTGTGTTGATGAAGTTTGCCTTTGGGCTGGTTAACCCAATTGGTGTGTCTTTCAAAAGGCCGGTACCAGATAACCTGCCTTACTGTGTACTGATCCTTTGCCTGGACTCCGTTCTGAGTGGCCTGGAGTGGAACTCTGTTTTCCCTGGACCGTTCTGCTGTGTATGACCCAAACATGTCCCTGGTTACAATAAACACTATTACACCACTCAGTTTTGTTGCTCACTGTGAAGGGATTCAGTCTGGTCCTTTACTGCAAAGATTGAAACTCCCCAAAAAGATGCACTGAAACTTATGTCTTTCTCATCATTTAACATGTTTAAACAAGAACTGCAACAAGTCATAGTTGACTGTTACCGCCACCTTTTCCACAAGCCGACCACTTGACAGGAAATGACATCACAGAGGCAGAACCCTGACAGCCCTGCTGCATCCCAGGGTTAGTAACTCTATAAAATAAGATTAGCCTCTGCAGCTGGAGTCCAGGTCACCAAGCGTTACCAATCTGTTCTAAAGAATCCATCAAACTTTAAGGTAGCCAGAGAATATGGATGAAAAAACACCAAAGTGAGAGAGAAAATAATTTGAAGCCTTCATTTTATGCGCCGTCGGAATGATTTCTCCCACCTCCACTGAATCACACATTCACAGCTCCATTTGCTTGCAAACACAACGCTACTCTGCAAATACAAGGGACGCACACATTCCACTGCCAAGATAAACTGACATATGCACACAAAAAAAAACTGAAACATATCCTGGAAATATATTATGGCAATAATAATTAGGCCTTCAGAGGGGATTAACAAAACACACTGGATGTTTGTGCAGGACTGAGTTTGACTGAAATCTGAGAAGTGTGTGTGTGTGTGTGTGTGTGTGTGTGTGTGTGTGTGTGTGTGTGTGTGTGTGTGTGTGTGTGTGTGTGTGTGTGTGTGTGTGTGTGTGTGTGTGTGTGTGTGTGTGTGTGTGTGTGTGTCTTGGGGAGGGGGGGGGCAGACTAGAGACACTTAAACGCCACTGGTGACAAATTCACTCTGCCAATTTCTTTCTTCTGTGTTGCACAGACACCAAACGGATGGCCGTGCTCCGGCTCCCATCACCGCTGTGGTTATCGTTCTCTCCCCGGACCCATTAATGTAGTACGTGGCTGTAAATCTGTTCTCTGTGGCCTCTCACAAGGCTTATACAGTCCCCGGGTGTACTGTGTGTCCCTGTGAGTGAGTTATGTCTCAACTGATCCCATTGTGTGCTTCAGGGTGATTTTTAAAATTAATCATCTCACAATAAAAGTCAGAGAAATTTCACAAATGTTAAAAAAAGCAATATTAGCTATAACACAATGCTAATATACCCTCACCCCTATGAGCATTGTGTTCTTTATAATTTGCAGTTGTTTAATTAATTATTAAGATCCTATTGTCTTACGTATAA
The DNA here is from genome assembly GCF_902500255.1 of Thalassophryne amazonica. Taxonomy (NCBI): domain Eukaryota; kingdom Metazoa; phylum Chordata; class Actinopteri; order Batrachoidiformes; family Batrachoididae; genus Thalassophryne; species Thalassophryne amazonica. The sequence goes on along the minus strand of NC_047119.1, from coordinate 36,875,291 downwards.
TCTGTACAAGCTCAATAAAGCCCCTTTATAAATCAATCAATCAAAAACAATATTTACATTTTAACAGCATCTGCAGGAGGCCTGACGTGTGCATGAGCTTTTGACAAGAGTGGAAGTTGTGCAAATCAAGGAATATTTGTGCATTTGCAAGCATAGACATTACATACGTAGACGCCTCATGGACTGCCGCTACCTACTGAAGCCAACGTATCAGCCGGCCGCCATCTTGGATGAGTCCCTGTTGCGCCCCAGTACATTTATTTGTACTGCGGAAGGTGTAGCCCCAACTACAATAATCCATAACTCCAAAAATTTTTACCCGATTTTCCCACGGTTTGGTGTTGTTAGAAACAGCAAAGATTGAGTTATGAAACATGCTGTCACACATTAAAAATATGTATTTTCATGCTAAAAGACTTTGTTTTATGCTCTTTAACAAAGACGTGGTATGGCATATAGATAAATGTATAAATCGATTTAATAATTTAGTAAATAAATGGTAAATGGACTGGATTTATATAGCGCTTTTCCACCTGCGTCAGATTCTCAAAGCGCTTTACAATAATGCCTCACATTCACCCCAATGTGAGGGTGCTGCCATACACACTGGGAGCAACTAGGGGATTAAGGACTTTGTCCAAGGGCCCTTAGTGATTTTCCAGTCAGGCTGGGATTTGAACCGAGGATCCTCTGGTCTCAAGCCCAACGTCTTAACCACTAGAGCATCACCTCCCCAAGTAAAGAAACAAGTTTGGATTGTTCATTTGAATTTATTTCTTTATCTCTCTCCCACTCTCTATCTCACACACACACACATGCACACACATGAACACACACACACACACACACACACACACACTGGGGACATCACTTTAATTTCCTCTGCTCACCAGGTTTTGTTACAAAGATGAATATTTTTTTTCAAGGCCAGGAAAAGAAAGTTCCAGGTCATTCCAGGATCTTAAACTACCTTGTTAGGCATGCAACTGGGGCTGGAGAGTTAAAACCCTTGAAAAAGAACTGTTTTGCACAGCTTCTTGCATGTGCTGGCACTCTGTAACGCCAGTGTAGTTAATTTTGTGATGTGGTGCAGCCTTACTTTGTGAAATACAGACACCACAAATGACTGAAGCATGAAATGATGGTTCTCAATTCCAAAGAATTGTGAAACAAAAGTGTATAACAAGTGGGTTGAAACGCACAAAAATGCACTCTTCCTTTTGCCGCATTAATGACAATTAATTTAAGAGTTGCGATACTAGTTGGATGGAAACACAGCTCAGGACAGAGAGTATCAGTTCCTGCTGTAATAACGTTACACGTAAGTACCGTTTGTTACGATGACCTAATATTACAAATGGTAAAATAATCAAAATTATTGTTCAATCTTTTTTGTGAAAGGTAATCCCACGCGATCTGGTTTCTATACTGCGCCGGTTATTGCAACCATAAGCAGCCCAAAATACTGGCAAATTTGCTCTCTCTCCATTGACTCTGGTGCGAGCCTATTGTGAAGAGACACATCCAATATGGCGGCAACGCTGGATTGTGTTGCAGCAAGTTATGAGGTGTCTACGTATATAATGTCTATGTTTGCTGGTGACAAATTTAACTCCATAGGAAGTTACCTTTGAATTAGTGAAAGCATGCACAGCAACATCCGCGATTTTGCTCCAGAGGTGTTATTTAGCATTTTTCAGTTTTAGAAGTATTTCTTTCTTGCTAGCTTTTACATAATAAATGACAGATGTCATATAAACACACAAACAAAACTGAGTTTTGCAGCTAGTTAAACCAGCCTGTGATGTCATCACGCTAACGCTGATAAGATGTCTTGTAAATCACTTCAGAGGTGTCATTAGGTACATATACACACATAAATGAAGTAGAGAAGCTTGAATCTTCGACTGGACTGGGTTGCTTGACGTGAGGACGTTTCGCTTCAAATCACAGAAGCTTCCTCAGCTAAAATTCTTGCTCTGGTAGTCTGACTTCTGTCTTGACCCTTGTAGAGAAGAATAAACCAGAAGCCAACAAAAGCTGGAGTTTTTAACCTAACCAGACCCCTCCTACCGAGAGGCCGACTGCTATAGGCTAGTGACTAAACAATAGCTCTAATTAGCACCTATTGTGCTCTAGTTAGCACTCTCCTAATGATGGGATGGAAGCCTCCCCTGATGGCTCCCTTGACGACTCTCTCCTGATGACGTGAATGACTCATTACCATGAACAAAAGACTGAAACTGCTTTGACCTGAGTACCCCATTGTAAACAGGGGACAAAGCGTGTCTGAGACCCGCCCCCCGGTTGAGGCTGGGTTTCAACTGTTTTACAAAGAATGCTTCCTTGACACCTCTCTCAAACCATTTCTTCTCTCTGGCTAAGATTTTAACTTCCTTGTCCTCAAACGTGTGGTTAGTGTCTTTAAGGTGGAGATGAACTGCAGACTGAGGTCCACTGGCGACCTTTCTGCGGTGCTGGTATAGCCTCTTGTTTAAAGGCTGCTTAGTCTCACCTATGTAGTGTTCATTACAGTTTTCCTGACATCTGATATAATACACTACATTGCTCTGTTTGTAACTAGGGATCCTGTCCTTAGGGTGAACTAATTTCTGACTCAAGGTGTTAACCGGTTTAAAGTAAACTGGGATTTTGTGCTGTCTAAAGATTCTCTGTAGTTTTTCCCCTACTCCTGCTAAATAAGGGAGAGACACTTCTCTTCTTCTTGTCTCTGTCTCCTGTCTATCTGGTCTGTTTGTTTTCTGGGACTTCTGCACTTTGTACAGGGACCATCGTGGGTACCCACATACTGTGAGGGCTTTCCGGACAAGTTGTTGTTCTTTAGCCCTTCCCTCTGCAGTTGTGGGCACCTGTAGGGCTCTGTGTTGAAGAGTCCTGATCACCCCGAGCTTGTGTTCAAGGGGGTGGTTTGAGCCAAAGAGCAGATATTGGTCAGTGTGAGTGGGTTTTCTGTAAACCTCTGTCTGGAGCTGCCTGTTCTCTCCAATTGTAACATCACAGTCCAAGAAGGCTAAATGGTTGTTTCTGGCATCCTCACGTGTGAACTTGATACTGGAATCCACCGAATTGATGTGTTCTGTAAAGTCCTCAACCTCCTGTTGCTTGATTTTAACCCATGTGTCATCGACATATCTGAACCAGTGACTGGGAGAGATGCCCGTGAACGATGTCAAGGCTGTCTTCTCCACTCGCTCCATGTACAGATTGGCCACCTTTAAACAAGAGGCTATACCAGCACCGCAGAGAGGTCGCCAGTGGACCTCAGTCTGCAGTTCATCTCCACCTGAAAGACACTAACCACACGTTTGAGGACAAGGAAGTTAAAATCTTAGCCAGAGAGAAGAAATGGTTTGAGAGAGGTGTCAAGGAAGCATTCTTTGTAAAACAGTTGAAACCCAGCCTCAACCGGGGGGCGGGTCTCAGACATGCTTTGTCCCCTGTTTACAAAGGGGTACTCGGGTCAAAGCAGTTTCAGTCTTTTGTTCATGGTAATGAGTCATTCACGTCATCAGGAGAGTCGTCAAGGGAGCCATCAGGGGAGGCTTCCATCCCATCATTAGGAGAGTGCTAACTAGCGCACAATAGGTGCTAATTAGAGCTACTGTTTAGTCACTAGCCTATAGCAGTCGGCTTCTCGGTAGGAGGGGTCTGGTTAGGTTAAAAACTCCAGCTTTTGTTGGCTTCTGGTTTATTCTTCTCTACAAGGGTCAAGACAGAAGTCAAACTACCAGAGCAAGAATTTTAGCTGAGGAAGCTTCTGTGATTTGAAGCGAAACGTCCTCACGTCAAGCAACCCAGTCCAGTCAAAGATTCAAGCTTCTCTACTATGGAAACCACCTGGACAACTGAGAGCCTACACAGAAACACATAAATGAAGCAATTTTAGACAGACCTGCTACTGACGTCACGGCGCAGCTCCACTCTGATTGGCTGTCACCCCCGCCACTCAAAAAATAAAAAACAAGCAGATTGAAACAGAATGTGACATTTTAACCTCTTAAAATACCTCTTAAAATAGGTCAAGGTTAGCCATCTTTGAAGTTTTCCAAGGTCTGTGTCCCAAGAATTTTCCCTGTGAATTTGAAGACTGTGGCAGTAATAGGACTGAACTTATACTAAGCACAAACAGACAGACAGACAGACGGACATAAAGCCTTTGCAATACCCGATGGCCATATTTGATGGCCTCAGGTAGTAACGTGACGTCGCAAAGGTGACGCATACTTAAAAAAAGCTGGTCAGGAGTTGAACATTTTGGTCTGCTTGCTTTGGACCTGGCGGACTAATATTATTAGTCTGTGCATTGGCAAAGTGTCAATAACTGGGTATTATTCTCACTGGTGTGCGTGCGTGCGTGCGTGCGTGCGTGCGTGCGTGCGTGCGTGCGTGCGTGCGTGCGTGGACAAGATAACTCAAAAATGGCTGAATGGATTTCCATCTAACTTGGTGGAAATATTTCTTGCATAGATGTCTAGCTGTAATTAGATTTTGGAGTAGTTGGGTCAAGGAAAGTCAAAGAAAGCATGGCCTGAAAAACACCTTTTTTGTGCATCTTAATCAAGAAGCCCAGATGGATTATCAAAAGCATATATAGTTGTATAGAAAAGTTTGGGCACCCCTGATAATTTTCATGATTTTCCTTTATAAATCATTGGTTGTCTGGATCAGAAATGTCAGGTAAATATATCATATAGCAGATGGACACTGATATTTGAGAAGTGAAATGGAGTTTCTGGTATTTACAGAAAGTGTGCAATAATTATTTAAACAAAATTGGGCAGGTGCATAAATTTGTGCACCCTTGTCATTTTATTGATTTGAATATATTTAGCACTAATTATTGGTACATAAAATTGGTTTGGTAAGCTCATTGACCCTTGACCTCCTTACACAGGTGAATCCAATCATGAGAAAGGGTATTTAAGGTGGTCATTTGCAAAATGTTTCTCCTCATTGCATCTCTTCTAATGAATGGTAACATGGAAGCCTCTAAACAACTCTCAAATGACCTGAAAACAAAGATTGTTTAACATCATGGTTGAGGGGAAGGATACAAAAAGCTGTCTCAGAGATTTCATCTGTCAGTTTCCACTGTGAGGAACATGGTGAGGAAATGGAAGACTGCAGGCACAGTACTAGTTAAGGCCCGAAGTGGCAGACCAAGAAAAATCTCAGATAAGATGAAGCGAAGGATGGTGAGAACAGTCATAGTCAACCCACAGACCTGCTCCAAAGACCTACAACATGATCTTGCTGCAGACAGTGTCTCTGTGCATCGTTCAACTATACAGCGCACTTTGCACAAAGAGATGCTGTATGATGCTGTAATGCAGAGGAAGCCTTTTCTGCGTACGCGCCACAAACAGAGTTGCTTGAGGTATGCTAAAGCACATTTGGACAAGCCAGCTTCATTTTGGAATAAGGTGCTGTGGACTGATGAAACTAAAATAGAGTTATTTGGACATAACAAAGGGCAGTAGCATGGCTGAAAAAGAACACTGCATTCCAAGAAAAACACTTGCTACCTACAGGAAAATTTGGAGGTGGTTTCATCATGCTATGGGGCTGTGTGGCCAGTGCAGGTACTGGGAATCGTGTTAAAGTTGAGGGTCACATGGATTCCAGTCAATATCAGCAGATTCTTGAGAACAGTGTTCATGAATCGGTGACAAAGTTGAAGTTACGTCGGGGCTGGATCTTTTAACAAGACAACGACCCTAAACACTGCTCAAAATCTACTAAGGCATTCATGCAGAGGAACAAGTACAATGTTCTGGAATGGCCATCTCAGTCCCCAGACCTGAATATTATTGAAAATCTGTGGTGTGATTTTAAGCGGGCTGTCCATGCTCGGAAACCAACAAACCTGACTGAACTGGAGATGTTTTGTAAAGAAGAATGGGCCAAAATACCTTCACCCAGAACTCAGACTATCATTGGAAGCTATAGGAAGCATTTAGAGGCTGTTATTTCTGCAAAAGGAGGATCTAGTAAATATTGATGATTTTTTTTTCTGTTGGGGTGCCCACATTTATGCACCTGCCTAATTTTGTTTAAAGAATTATTGCACACTTTCTGTAAATCCTATAAACTTCATTTCACTTCTCAAATATCCACTGTGTTTGTCTGCTATATGTTATATTTAACTGAAATTGCTGATCCAAACAACCAATGATTTCTAAGGAAAATCATGGAAATCATCAGGGGTGCCCAAACTTTTACATACAACTGCACTGATCACTTCTCCCAGGAACCATCACCTTATTGTGCTGGATGAGGTTTGCGTGCCTCTATGAACCTGACAGCTGTGTTGTCTGGAGTCTTTGTGCTCCTGGTAGGGTCTCCCATGGCAAATTGTTCTCAGACAAGAGGTGAGCTAAGAATGGTTCACAAGACACCATGATTAAAATGAGGTAGAGGAAACATGACCCGGCCCGGAGGAAGCCCGAGGCCCTCATCTGGAGCCAGACCTGGATGTTGACTCCGACTGTTGTTTGTGCATATGCACCAAACAGCATTTTGGAGTATTTGGCCTTCTTGGAGTCCCTGAATGGAGTCCTGTATGGGGCTCCAGTGGGGGACTCCATTGTTCTGCTGGGGGCCTTCAACACACATGTGGGCAATGATCTAAACCTGAATTTGTTATTGGACTTCTGTGCTAGTCACGGACTGTCCATAACGAACACCATGTTCGAACATAAGGATGCTCATAAGTGTACATGGTACCAGAGCACCCTCGACCGAAAATCGATGATCGATTTTGTGATCGTATCATCTGATTTGAGGCCGCATGTTCTGGACACTCGGGTGAAGAGAGGGGCAGAGCTGTCAACTGATCACCGTCTGGTGGTGAGTCGGATCAGAGGGTGGGGGAGGACTTTGGACAGACCTGGTAAGCCTAAACGGATAGTGCAGGTGACCTGGGAATGTCTGGAGGAGCCCACTGTCCAACAGATCTTCAACTCACACCCCCAGCAGAGCTTCTCTAGCATCCCTGTGGAGGTTGGGGGCATTGAACCAGAATGGGCAATGTTCAAGGCTTCCATTGCTAAAGCTGCAGCGGGGAGCTGTGGCCTGAAGGTCTTAGGTGCCTCAAGGAGCAGCAACCCTCGAACATCGTGGTGGACACCGGTGGTCAGGGAAGCCGTCCGACTGCAGAAGGAGTCCTTCCGGGATATTTTATCTCGGAGGACTCCAGAGGCAGTTGCAAGGTACTGGCAGGCCTGAAGGGCAGCAGCCTCTGCTGTGGGGGAGGCAAAACAGCGGGTGTAGGACGAGTTTGGAGCAATCACAGAGAAGGACTCTCCAGGGTGCTGGAAAGGAAGGTTCGGCTGATAGTCAAACCTCTGATTGAAGAGGAACAATGCGGATTCCATCCTGGTCATGGAACAACCGACTAGCTCTTTACTCTTACAAGGATCCTGGAGGGTGCCTGGGAGTATGCCCACCCAGTCTACATGTGTTTTGTGGACTTGGAGAAGGCGTATTATTGGGTACCCATGGAGATACTGTAGGAGGTGCTGCAGGAGTATGGAGTGAGGGGACCCTTCTCCGGGTAGGGAATACGGCCTTGCCCCAGGTGAAGAAGTTCAAGTACCTCTGGGTCTTGTTCACGAGTGAGGGGACGATGGATTGTGAGATTGGCCGGAGAATCGGCACAGCAGGGGAGGTATTGTATTCGCTCTATCGTACTGTTGTGATGAAAAGGGAGCTGACCCAAAAGACGAAGCTCTCGATCTACTGGTCAGTCTTCGTTCCTACTCTCACCTATGGTCATGAGTGTTGGGTCATGACCGAAAGAAATACGTAAAATGTATTTTTGGCCTTTGATCATGATAACCTTGAGTTTAATGACTGGCATTTAGCAAATTAGATTAGATTAGAGATTAGACAGCACTTTACTGATCCCTTGGGAAAACTCCCTCAGGGAAATTAAGGTTCCAGTGGCATTGTATAGCAGCACACAGGGTAAGAAGCACACAGAGTATCAAAAATGAAAGTAAAAAGAAAAACACTTTGCAATATAAATACCAGACATACTGATCAATACTGGTTTACTAGCTACTACTGTTCCTCTCATTCCCTACCTCTGTCTTCCTGTTACTCCTCCTCCCCCTGAATTTGACCACTCCTGGGCAATTCCAGACTCCATCCCATGTTTGGTGCAAATCAGAGTTAAAAACCAATTTTGAATCTTGACCCCAGTGTCTGACCTCTGGAGAATTTGATCTGGATTGGGCAATTCCACAAACCACTTACATGCAGTACTGTATATGGCACATGTTTATTGACAATTACAGTGACTGGAATTTGCTGCAATTACAACTCAATATTCTTTTTTCCTTACAGCCACATATTTAAAGTCCTCAAATGTGAGACAGATTTTGAGATCATCGCCATCATTTGCATCCTGGAGCAAATATTTTGTTCCCTCTGGACATAAATTAAGATGGCTTGATTCACAAAAGGGAAACATTTGAGCCATGAATAAAAAACAAACAAATAAAAAATAATCCTGACATTACATTTAAGCATCGCCTGTGGTTATTGTAACATCGTGCGTCACTGCATCAGCACGACTGTGAAAAGTTGCAGCTTCATGTTTTCTGTCGAGGACTATTTGCCGAGATGAACATGCACGCGTATCGAACCAACGTGGAGTCTAAAGTGAAAGGGCAGAATTTTAAAATGACTCCATAGCATGAGATCTTTTCATTGTAAAGTGCAGCCAGCTCTCTTCAGACAAATGCAAATTGATTTCAAAAGTGTTTAAATTTTAATATTCTGAACTTGTGTTAATGCTTTCATATGCTGGGTATTTGATTTTAAATAAAATGGCTTTTAAAGGGAATATATTTACAACCTTCAAATGCTGCCTCTTGTAAGCCATCAGAAGACGACGTGAATAGGATTTTGGACTTTCATAATTTACAGAAACAGGTTTTGGATCATATTGCCAGTATTACAACAACAACAACACAGCAGTTCTTATGGCGGATGTGTGCAGTACAAGGGATGAAACCGCAGGTGCATGATGCTTACTGCTGTATCTAAATGTAACTCTTGTGGGCAGAGGATTGCTACTGTTCCTCACCAGCTCCCAGGAGGACTGTCATTAATCAGATGTCATGGAGGAAACACTTAACCGTGGGTGAGAAGATGCTGACAGCCTGTGCGGGTTTCAGTGGAAGTGCCAGAAGAAGAGATGTACCACATTTAAATTGAAATGATACATTAAAACTAATCTAAATCACAGTGTAACTCACTCTAAACTAGAGCTGAAACAACTAATCAAGTTAATCAATTAAAATCGATTATTAAAATAGTTGTCAAGTAATTTAGTCATCGATTAGTGCTAAATAACTTTGTTTTACCACAATGTTTTTGTTTCTTCCATATAATCAACCGAGCTTTGCTTTGAATCTTGAACCAATGAAGGAGTGCTTCGAGCTGCTGCTTCGTTGGTTCATTTGTTTTATTTCGCTTTATCTTAATTTTTCCCCACAAAACCCTAAAGAGCATATGTCTGTGAGGAATATTTACCTTTTTTATATTAAACTGAAACAGTTGATAGCTGTATTTTATGCTAACGCCGTTAGCATGTCTATGGTGTTTTCAATGTTAAAGTTAGCATTAAGCTGCTGGCATTTCAGCATGTTTGTGTATTTTTTTCTGTATAATAATTAATGGCTCAGCATTTGTTGTCATAAAAGAGTCAAATGTATTACAAATTATAATATTTTTTAATTTATTTTATTTATATATTAATAGTAATAGCAACAATAATAATATTAACTAATAATGCTACAATACAATTTTAGAGAAAGAGACATGAGTCACATGTGTCACCGTGAAATGACCACATAGTTTGCAAGTTATAATGTTGCACATATAATGAGTCAGGCTACAGCTTTTGATTTAGGTTTTATGGTTAACTGTTTATGCTAATTGCTCATTTGCAGCAACAAAAATACCTCTTTTTTTCACCATATATTTTAGAACATTTATATGTTTCAATGTTGTTTTATAGCAACTCAGCACTTTGATAAAGCAATGCCATTTGAAATAATTATTTTTGTTCTTTATTATAAACTGTTTTATTCTTTATATATTTCAACAGCCAAGAGACATTTGACAATTTGTTGATTTTCAAGTATTTTAAGTTTTCAAATAATGTTCTGTTGTTAAATAAAGTGATGGAAGGAGAGAAAAATGGTTTCCCTGGCACATTTTTAAGAAATTCCCCGCTAATCCGATTAATCGATTAATCGTGTCGAAACCCCATCAGATTCATCGATGATCCAAATAATCGTTTGTTGCAGCCCTACTCTAAACACCAGCCTAAACAAAGGTATGACCAAATTAAACACTAGACTAAACCAAAACAAGAACAAATTTAAAAATGACTCTAAAGCAGCAGATGAACTGGTGTAAAACCTAGTCTAAACCGAATAAACCTATCTAAAAGGTAGTCTGAATCACATTATAAGCCACAGTACAAACATGAACAAATGTCTGATCAACCTAAACACTCCTCTTAAACTAAGACTAGTCTAAAAACTGCTAAAACGCCATATTATCCATCCTGAAAAATATTTTAAATCATACCATATCTAACTCTAAAAAGAAGTCTAAATCACAGTATAACTTACTCTAGACATTAGTCTAAACAAATTTAACCAAGTTAGTTCCACTGAGATCAAGATCTCTTTTACAAAGGAGACCTGGACAATTATAAAGTTTCCAATTTACCTAACCTGCATGTCTTTGGATGTGGGAGGGAACCGGAGCACCTGGAGGAAAGAACAGGCAAACTTCACACAGAAAGGCCACAGGTGGGAATCAATCCCAGGACCTCCTTGATGTGAGGCAACAGTGCTAACCACTAAGACACCGTGCTGCTTACAAAAGTATAGCACACCTAAACACTAGTCTAAAATAAAATCTAAACAAATTTAAAAACCAATCTAAACCAAAGTATGAATTATTCTAAAAACTAGTCTCAATCGCAGTGTAAATTATTATAAATACTTGTCTAAACACTAGTTTCAACTGAAATATAAACAAGTTTTAAAACTGGTCTATACCACATTAAAAACTCATCAAAATCTCAACCAAAGTATAAACTGGTGTAAAACTATAGTAAACTGAAGTGCAACCCACTTAAAATGTACTTTAAACCAAAGCATAAATCATTTAACTGTTTTTAGAGAATAAAAAATAAAAACAGTTACACAGGTTGTCAAAACGATGTTAAGTTTTATTACTTAATAAGAACCAGGGTCATCATTTGTATTCGACTGACACTCTGACACATTTCAGTATTAACACTTTAGAAGGTGGCAGAGTGACACAGAAAACTAGAGTTTGATTTTTAGGTAACTGCATGAGTGTGACAGCCAACTACAATTACCACGTAGTACTTTATATACTATAAAAGGACTATGTGATGATTGAAACCCTTTGATTGACACAATCAAACATGAGAACTCAGGATGTTTATGAGTTCCCTTGTTTCTGATATTCATATTTGTTTTATCCGCTGTCCATCCTTTTAATGTAGAGCGCGCCTTCAAGCCTCTCTGCCTCTGTGATCTCTTTTGCAGGTTACACAAAGTCCACGGTTTGTTAATAACAACTACCAAAGAAAAACAGATTTCACAGTATTTTAGAACTTTCCGTTCCACTGCTCATAACAACTTTCTCTCAAACCTCCTACAATCCAAAATAGTGGTATTAAAGCAGACATATGTTCCATCCAAATAACTACCGTTACCATTTTGTGCATAACAGAGTTTTCGCCACAGCAGATTTATGAAGCATATTTTAAAAAGTAAGATACTTTACAAGAAGCAGCGGTGAAACGAAGGACAACATGCAGCAGTTAGAGATGAGATAAAGAAGTCTGGGTACTGCTGGAATGACTTTGTGCCAAACAAAGGGTTACTGAGGGAGGCTCAGATAAACACTTGCATTGTGAGGGAACATCAACTACAACACAATCCAGCACACATGTTCCTCCATTTTGAGGACAACAGAGGTTGGGGGGAGGCCAAAGACACGCCCACATTTCACCTGAAAGTGAAGTGTGGATTTCAGCGGGAGCGTCGGCCATAGCTGTCATTACATAAACAATATCTGTAACAATATGATACAATCATCCCATTGATACTTGTAGGTAAATAGAAAATAAATTAAGTTAAATGTGGATTCTGAAGGTTTAATTGTGGGCTGATGCTTGAAACTCAAGCTGCACATTCACAGAGATAATTTAATATAATTCCATCAGGTCAAAGTGACAGAACATTGTGTGTATATTCTAAAACATTTTACAAACAAGCGTTTTTGTCTTCTGTGACAACATGCACTGAAGATTTGTCTTCAATAAAATGACTGAAATTAAGGTGACCAAACATCCTGTTTTCACGTCCTGCCCTGGCCTTCCTGGGATTTTTTTTAGAAAGTGATGACAATGTCCTGGTTTTAAATGTGTTGAAATTATAAGGTGTCTTTGACTGGACAAGTGTCCTGGTTTTTGGTCATCAAAATATGGTCACCCTACTGAAATACAAGAACCTTCCAGGATACAGTATGCGCAGTGGCGGGCACCGCTCTGTTAATCTGCTAAATGCTAATTCGTGAAGCTAAATTTTTGTTAGCGGATTAACTTTTCAGCTAACTCTGAAAACCATCAGCGGACCAATTAGGTTCTGCTAAATTTAGTTCCGCTAACTTTTTTTTTTTTTTTGCTGGTAAAGTTTGTAAAGTTTAACTGTCAACAACATTTGTAAACCCTAAAATCATACATGTTAGTTCCTGTCTGTTGTGTGTCTGCAACAGTCAGGCCGGTGTTCTGTTGAGGTGAGCTCCCCGTGACTATTTATACTGCAATTTACTGCTTTTGATAAAGCCAATAACAGTGTGTGGGGTTTTATTTTTTATTCATTTTATTCATTTTTGTGTCATGTTTAAGAATGCAACACGGGTGAGCCGTTCCTGTAACAGTTTATAAATATAATACAGAGATAAACTGTGACTATTAATACTGCATGTTACTATTTTATATAAAGACAATGACAGTGTTTGGGTTTTTATTTTTATTTATTTATTTTTCATGCATTTTTGTGTGTGTGTGTGTGTGTGTGTGTGTGTGTGTGTGTGTGTGTGTGTGTGTGTGTGTGTGTGTGTGTGTGTGTGTGTGTGTGTGTGTGTGTGTGTGTGTTTGTGAACACAATACGGGTGAGCCGTAGCTCCGTAAACGGATAATTTACTGCTTTTAATAAAGATGATGACAGTGTTTGGGGTTTTAGTTTTATTTATTTATTTTCATTTTGTGTTTGTGATCCTGGGAATGCACAGGTTATGTGACTTGACCTTTTTATTTACCCAGCAGTCCCTGCAGCGCTTAAACTCGAAGATGGCTTATCAGTAGCCCTCAGTGTAATCCGTTGTGGCTGTGACCGAGTCAGTACTAAAAGTTAGCAGTTAGCTGTAACTTCCGCTAAATTTTTCTTAGTGGTTTATCGGTTTAGCGTTACAAAAGTTAACTTTTCAGTTAGCGCATTAATGGTTATCAAAGCTAACGTTTCAGTTAGCTGTGCCCACCACTGAGTAAAATGGTAATGACTGCATTTATATAGCGCTTTTCCATCTGCATCAGACGCTCAAAGCGCTTTACAATTATGCCTCACATTCACCCCAATGTCAGGGTGCTGCCATACAAGGCGCTCACTATGCGCAGTCACGCCATATGTATTTAGGTAGTGACAATTTTTGTTATTTTATTTATCAAGCAAAATAAGAAAAATGATCAAGCAAGATGTGTGTGTAATGTCGACTCTCAGCTCTATTTCAGGGGATTTAACACAAATATCACATGAACCCTTTCGGGATTACAGCCATTTTTATACACAGTCCCTTCATGTTCAGAGGGCATAAGTAATTGGATCAACTAAATATAATGATTATTTTTAATACAAATAATTTTTTTTATCTTTCTGGAGTAGGCAGCGAGTGAAGGAAGCCACCAAGACAGGCAGACAACTCTGAGGCAGTTACATGCTTCTGTGATTGTGATTAAAGAACGTGTGGATGTTGCAGCGTTCATTACAGCTTCCCGGTGGAGTGGCACAGAAAACGATTTTTGTACAAGAACGGGGACCAAATCTAGGCTAGAGTCCTCCAGGTGCCTTCTGGGAAACTGCAGGTGAAATTTCATATCTTTTTAAGAAAATCTTTCTCTGTTCCACTCCAGTATGAAGCTATGTAACTGCTGATGCAACATAAAAAAAAACTTGGTTTGGTTTGCATTCAGTAGAATCTGTTATGTGTCGACGCGAGTTGAGGAGCGGACCTGCGTCTGACGGAACCCAGCGCTAAAATAACCAGAAAGCGGTTCCAATAACAGAAACAATTTATTTGTTCACCCTCTGGTGCTAAACAAAGTGTAGAAACTAAAACAGCGTCATTCTGGTGGAGTGAAGGCTGGCACGCTCTCCAGCGCCCAAAAGGATCGAAGCCCGGCGCTTCTGGACTCACTGTACCGCCAAACACCCCCCAGGTGGACACGACAAACCGACTCTCTGTGAAGGATAGAAGAGGTGAGGTAAGTCAGCAGTTACAACCAATATCCTTCAAAAGACACACACCATCAGCAACACATTCAGGTCTGTATTTTAAGCTTTATGCAAATGAGCAGCTTCTCACAACAGGTGGAGGATCACTTGTCCGCACGCCACAGCAGTGAGAAGCGAGCTGCACAATTCTCATCACAATTCAAATCTACTGCGTAACAAAATACCAAGTTACTATCAACAAGTAGTCAAACAATTAATCACCTCTGATGTGTGCTGACAGCATGTGTCCCTCACCCTTCCTGCTTCACAGGCACAATGTGTCAAACCCAGGCGCTGTCCTCAGCGTCTCACAAACGAACATCACAAGGTCGAGTTCCCGGCAATTCTGCTTGAATCACACATGGCTTAAATGCAGAACGCCATCTAATTATCTGCTTCAGCTGAAAGTCTTTAAGGTTGCATGTGAGCACCATCCACAGGTGCTGCACATAATGTTGATGAGGGTGAAGGACTCTTCTGTCAGCACCTTCTCCACAGACAAATCAGTTTTCATACCACCTGGAGAGCAAAGAAAAGAAAAGAACACCAAAATGTCCAGCCACACCCCCCCAACACACAACAGAATCCTTACATTTTTTTTGTCCAATTACTATTGGCCTCTAAAAATTGGAGACACTTTGTATATAAATGGCCGTAAATTGCTAAATGTAAAAGGTTAATGCAATATATTTAAGCTCCCTGAATTAAAGCTGAAACTCTGGGTCACCTTTTGGAGGTTTGTTTGGTTCTCTGCATTGTTTTGTGTCTAGCATTATTACCTTCACCAACAAAGTTGGACGAGGTTATGTTTTCACCCCTGTTTGTTTGTTTGTTTGTCTGTTTGTGAACAGCCTGTAACCCACAATTTTTCATATATCCTTATGAAATGTTTACAGAGTATTCATATCCTGATAGGCAAGAACTGATGCTCTAGTTCTGAGTGTGTTATTATTATTCTGCGCGTTATCTGGCTAATATTCTCTCGTGTTTTTACTTTGACATTCTGGCTGTGTTCATTTTGTGTAGCTTAAGTTCCCATTTACTGTCTTCGAGGTTCACTGATCTCTGAACTTCCATGTTTAACTGTTCACTCTTTATGACCGCTGTCAGAGCATTCCCTAATTTTCCCTGTTCCACAGATTTTGTCTTCCTGTTCCTGATCTTTGCCTGCTGTTTTGGATTGATCATTTCTGAGAACTCTGTTACTGACTTTCTGACTGTTTTTTGGATAACCCTCTGCTGCCTCCCTTTGAAAGACTGTTACCTTTGGACTGATTGCCCGTGCGCCTGACCTCATGTCTGTTTCTGGCCAAGCTTGCTTGTCTCCTGCTCAA
This sequence comes from Thalassophryne amazonica, assembly GCF_902500255.1. Taxonomy (NCBI): domain Eukaryota; kingdom Metazoa; phylum Chordata; class Actinopteri; order Batrachoidiformes; family Batrachoididae; genus Thalassophryne; species Thalassophryne amazonica. The sequence goes on along the minus strand of NC_047119.1, from coordinate 36,859,321 downwards.
AGAATTGCATCAACTTTTGAACCAAGCTTTTGTGGACTATGAAATTGTACTTTCCCTCCATTGTGGTTCTCTGCACTGGGGTTGATTAGCAAACCATTACAGACTCTTTCATTTCTGCTCCATTACGGTGGTGCACAGATGCAAAATTACAAGAATTGCATCACTGTGCAAATACTGATGGATCTGACTGTAGTTTTCAGACTTTAGACATTTGTTTTTTGTTTTTTTAATTTTGCCTCCTCTTTGGAGCAAACAAACAAATGATATGTTGCACTCTGGCAGAAGCAGGAGGGACAGAGATGCCAACATTCCACTTGTATCACCCAAAGTGCCAGATGACGATGCGACCGCCTGACCACATGCAGAGTTGATCAAGGATACGTGTGACCACATGGACTGAAAGTGACCTAATTTAATACGACAAAGAGGCCTGGTGAGATTTTGAAATACACATCTGAGGTAACAAACGAAATAAGCACAGATGTCCTCTCCCAGTCCTCCAGGGGGCAAAAAAAGTGCATTTTTCTTTTAAACAATAGTCAGGCTAAGAGCGCATACCTCCACCAACAGCAGGATGTCTGTACATCTTTATGATGTCATAAACTGAGTTCTTATCATATATAGCATTATACCGTGTTTACAAAACAAAAACAAATAGGAGGTGCATAAAAATACTAATAAAATCTGACAATCTCCACAAAAGCACCATTACAGCGCAGCAGCATTTTTATTAAACAAAAGGAGTTCTGTTTTTCTGTTTTGTCATTTCACTTTTAATTTTGAATTCTAGATGAACATTCTGCCATTGTCTTAGTTTGTGGTGAAATAATAACAGAAAACAATTTGAATTTTCTTTATTTTCTTCTTGTTTTTAAAACGGCTAGACAGAGATATGAAACTTATAACCTACCGGCCTCAACTGTATCTCAGCAAAATCTGAATGCACGAGGTCCGAGCTGTTGCGCGCAGACGCACAGAATCCACGACAGCATGAAATATCATTTTGTATCATGTCTGTGTATCTCGATTCTGCAGCTACTTGGCACACAGAAGGCCGTGGCCCTCCGGGAGCAGCATCTCCTGAGGACTGGAATGGTTTCCCACAGGGAACGTTATGGCAGAGGAGTGTGCAGACAGAGCACCATGTGACGTGTAGTCACAGCAGGAGGAACACGCGGTCTCCTGTGACCTCAGCATCGACCTTTCCAGTCACACCGATGACATAACGTGCTTGACGTGAACACAAGGAAAATATCAAGAGGGCTGCAAAAATAAGTTCTGGAGAAGATCAGTGCAGCAGATAAGAGAATATTTAGACCGGAATCCTGCAAAAAATTCGGCACAAATACTCCTTAGACGTTCCTTTATTGAAAAAACCAATTAGCCACTTGAATTTTTCCGCGGCCAGGTAGGGGTCAATTGAAGAATTACACAGGGGTCAAAATTAAAAGATGCTCAAATCATATTGAAACCTACACCACATTATTTGTCTGATCATAAAGATTAGGAAAAGGTACAGTTTGGACAATCTGTGACTGAATGTTATGGAGTTATGGGGTAAAAATCCCGTCCATTTTTTTAATCTGTGTAAGAAATTGTTCAATGTTATTTCCATGTTTTCTTACATACAATCTATTTTGTTTTGTAATTTAGATGTGTTATAGTACAGCCTCTAGGGGGGCATGGATTTTAAAGTAACTTACGAGTAAGCTGTGTTGTAAATATTAATAGAAATGAAATTAATTAGTATTGTGTAGAGAATGGTGAATTGTTCTGCAGTAGATGAATGTATGTGATATGATTGGATTGTGAGTGACTGTGATATGCTCTGACTTTGTCTGTAAAAGTGATTTATTGTGGCAGAGGAATTTTAGAATATTGTGTAATTTCATTGTTAATTTATTTGATGTCCCCAGGGACTGTGGATGGAAATGAGCTATTTAGCTATAATATGAGGCAGCTCATCTCTGTCTCATTGAGTTTAATGCGTACAATGTCCCTTAAATAAACTAGTAAACTAAACTAAACTAAAAACAGTAAGAATAGTGACAAAGGTCAGTTTCAGTTGGTACAGGGGTCAAAAGTTAAAGTTACTCCAATTTGGGTAAAAAGTGATGCAAATTATTAGTTGAGTTAACTGGATCTTAAAAAGTAATAGTTTGGACCATGTGTCATGCTTAGGTATCACGTTACAGGGTAACATATGTCACATGTCATAGAATCCAATGGACGCTGACCTTCTTTGACCTGTACTTTGAAGACCAAGCATTTAACACTGTCCAAACTATTTCATTTATTCATCCTATTAGCTCAACCAATAATTTGCATCACTTTTTACCAAAATTGGAGTAACTAACGTTTGACCCCTATACAAATGGAAATTGACCTTTGTCACCATTCTTGCTCTTTTTACCCCATAACTCCATAACATTCAGTCATAGATAGTCCAAACTATACCTTTTTGGAATCTTTATGATCAGACAAATAATGTGGTGTAGTTTTCAATTTGAATGGAGCATTTTTCATTTTGACCCCTGTGTAATTCTTCAATTGACCCCTACCTGGCTGCTTATTGAAAATTCAAGTGGCCAGTTGGTTTTTTCAAAAACGTAATGTCTAAGGTGTATTTGTGCCAAATCTGGTGCTTGTATCACCATTCAAAGGATTGTGTCAGTTATCTGCTGCACTATAATGAGAAGGCTGAGAGATGGTTCAGGATTACATGTGTTTGGGCCTTCAGGATCATATAATGCTTCAGTGGGCTCAGAATAAAACATATGTATGCGTACAAGGCTGTGCATGGATGCTCAAACACGTGTCTGTAAAAACCCCACGCGGCCCCACACCTGCCCTTGTGCTTGTTTGCGTGCAAAAAAAAAAAAAAATTACTCTCACATGACCTCAATCTCAGGCTGCACCAGTGCTAAATATTTTATGTGAGACCCAATTGCGCACTTGCTTAAAAAAAAAAATTTAAATACATCAATGTATCAGAAGAGCAGTGGCATCTTCAGCAGGTTTTGTCAACGCTTATTTGTAAAGATCCACATGTAAAGAAAAGAAATGAACACCTGGAAAAGCGTGCAACATAATTGTCTCCTCTCGAGAGCAGCTCCAGTTTAAAAAAAAGGCAGGGCTCATGTTTCTTCTGAGTTTTCTTTCATCTTGCATATGCAGATGTTTGTCTCATCAAGCCAGCAGATGTCTGGAAAATGTCTCGTCATAAACTTGGGATAATGAGGCGTTGCAATTTGAAAAAAAAATGCTTCATTCGCTGTGCTGGAACACAAAATTAATACTTGAGGAAATAAAAGCAGATTGCGCACGTAACTCTCACTAACAGATCTGTGCTCCTGCAGCAGGTTTGTTGACAGAAACAAACAGGTTTATATAATCAGACTGCAGAGTTTTAGGTCTCCGGAGAGACTGACTCTGTGGCACCGAGCTATAGGTGCAGCTCCAGGAGGGCAGGTCCTGTCAGATCGTCTGTCTCTGTACAGGTCGTTCTGTCTGACACTGTGGACTTGTCCCACTCATCCTCCTCCATTTACTCCCCCTGCCCCCACCCCGCCTCCGCTGCCGAGCTCGCTTCAGTGTTCAGTCCACCAAAAACACTGCAAAGTGTCATTTCAGCCACAAGAGATGGATCACGATTTTCAATCAGAGGAGATTTCGGACACGAGAGATAAAGAGTGAGAGGAAATGAAACCAGGAGAACCTGGAGTGGAAGACTCAAAGAGCGCCTGCTGCACCCGACGCATGCTGTCAATCCCATCCTAACATAGTTCCAATCTCAAGAGTGTTCCTCCTGTCCCGATAAAGTATAGTAGCCCCACCCACCCTGTCCCAACAGTGTGTTAGTGTGTTAATCATTTCTATCATTTCTATGTTAATCCCATCTCATCCATCCTTTTCCTGACAGGGTAATAGTCCCATTTCATCCTATCCAAACAGTATGTCCACACAGTGTGATAGTCCCTCTCCATCATTTCCCAATTATATGTAATCCCATTTTATAAATCCTTTTCCCGACAGTGCTCCCGTTCCATCCTGTCCCAACAATAAATTCATCCCATTTTATCCCTCCTTTTCCTGACAGTGTGATCATCCCTTACCATCCCATCCCACCAATAAGGTAGTCTTGTCTCCTCTGTCTTTTTCCTGACCGTGTGGTAGTCCCACTCCACCTTTCCTGCCCTGGCATGGATTAATTCCATCCATCCTGTTCCAACATTATGATGGTCCTGACAATGTGTTAATTCCATCTGTCCTATCCCAACAATATATTAGAACCATCCCATCCTGTCCATGCAATTCCTGACAAGTGTGGTAGTCCCACTCTATTTTTCCTGCCCTGGCATGGATTAATTCCATCCATCCTGTTCAAACATTATGATGGTCCTGACAATGTGTTAATTCCATCTGTCCCATCCCAACAATATATTAGTACCATCCCATCCTGTCCATGCAATTCCTGACAAGTGTGGTAGTCCCACTCCATTTTTCCTGTCCTGGCATGGATTAATCCCATCCATCCTGTTCAAACATTATGATGGTCCACTCTGCTCATCCTGTTCCAGACAGTGTCTTAATTCCATCTATCCTATACCAACAATATGTTAGTACCATCTCATCCTGTCCATACAATTCCTGACAAATGTGGTAGTCCCACTCAATTTTTCCTGTCATAGCATGGATTAATCCCATCCATCCTGTTCCAACAGCATGCCGGTCCAGTCTCCTCATCCTGTTCCTGACAATGTGTTAATTCCATCTGTCCCATCCCAACAATATGTTAGTATCATCCCATCCTGTTCATCCTCTTCCATCTCTACTGTCCTGGCATGGCTTAGTCCAGTCCATCCTGTCCCAACAATATGTTAGTCTCACCCCATCTATCCAATTCATGACAGTCTGTTAATCCCATCCATCCTTTCCCTACAGTCTCTGACTCCCATTATGTCCCATCTGTCCTATCCTGACACAGTATCTCAATCATGTCTTATCCTGTTCTGAATAGGGTGTTAATCCATACAGCCCTTCCAAACAATATGTTCATTTCATCCCATCCTGTCATTCCGTTTCCTGATAGCGTTTTAGACCATCCTACTCCTCTCGTATTGGCACAGTGCACCCTCATGTATCCTGTGTCTGAATATGTCTTAATCCTGTTCCCATGCCTCCTGTCTCAAAAGTGTTTGTCTCCCCTGTCCTAAGAGTATGTGAGTACTGCTGCCTCTGTCCTTTCCCGACATTGCATCGCTGTCCCTGCACAGGTGTGTTTGCTCTGTTTTATCCAGTCCTGGCTTCTATCCTTTTAAAACAACGAGTAGACATTGTTGTGTGGGCCGCCAGAAGAGGAGGTACTGCTGGCCCACCACCAGAGGGCGCCCTGCCTGAAGTGCGGGCTTCAGGCACGAGAGGGCGCTGCCGCCATGGACACAGCCGGGGTTGACAGCTGTCACTCATCAACTCATGACAGCTGTCACCCATCTCCACTTCATCAATCCACTCCATAAAAGCCGGACGTCATCGCCACCTCGCTGCCGAGATATCATCTACCTGTGAAGGTAATTTCTCTGCTGACTTAAACTTAAATAATAGTCTGAACTCTTTTGCAGCCGTTTTCCTGTGGTGTGCCTTATCAGCTGGATTGGCGTTTGGTGTGAACAGCGATGGCTTCGCTTCACACCCAATCCAGATAAGTGGTTTAACAGGAGCTGCACGAGTGTGTGATTAGAGGTGGAGGTGACTTTCCACCTTCTGTTTTGTTACTGGGTGTGCACACACCTACATCTCACTGTTTGTGCTCCTCGCCAGCAGTACCAGATCCAACAGTCGGAGACGGTGATCACCTGGGAATTCGGGACTTGGCGGCTCCAGTATTCACCGGGTTCTGTGGCGGTGGAAATCGTGTGGCTCCGGCTCTTCTCAGGACAGACGTCTTCTATCCTCGAGCCTGCCCACACGTCACCTTTGTGTATTGACTGCTATCAGATTCTGTGATTGTCTGTATAATCGTTGTGCACATTCACAACATTATATTGTTACCTTTTGGCTCATCTATTGACCGTTCATTTGCGCCCCCTGTTGTGGGTCCGTGTCACTACACTTTCCCCAACAGGATATCTCGGCCAGCGTCATGGATCCCGAGGGGCGTCAACCATCTGTTGGACAGCCAATGGAAGAGCAGGGTGCACAGGCGTTGGCTGGAGGCGTGATTGGTGAGTTGCAGCACATCCTCACCGCCTTTACCGCTCGGATGGACCTGATGACCGAGCAACACATCATCCTTAAACGCAGGATGGAGGCTCTCACCGCGCAGGTGGAAGCGCGCGCTCAGGGCGCTGCTGCAGCTCCTTCTCCTGCCGACCCGGTGCCGAATACAGACATTCCACTGGTCATTCAACGAACCCCCCCCACCATCCCCTGAAGCATACATAAGCCCCCCAGAGCCGTACGGAGGTTGTGTGGAGACGTGCGCGGACTTTCTTATGCAGTGTTCGCTCGTCTTTGCACAACATCCCGCGTCTGACGCCAGTAAGGTGGCTTACGTGATTAATTTGCTTCGAGGTGAGGCACGCGCTTGGGCTACAGCGCTTTGGGAACAAAGTTCATGGCTCCTTGCCTCTTATACTGGGTTTGTGAGGGAGCTAAGAACTGTTTTTGATCACCCTAACAGAGGCGAAACCGCGTCTACCGTGCTGCTGTCAATGAGACAGGGGCGCCGGAGCGCAGCCGAATATGCAGTCGACTTCCGCATCACGGCTGCGAGATCCGGCTGGAATATGACTGCGCTCCGCGCCGCCTTCATAAACGGACTGTCGTCGGTCCTGAAGGAGCACCTGGTGGCTAAGGAGGAACCGCGGGATTTGGCTGAGCTTATTGATTTGGTTATACGATTGGACAATCGGTTAGAAGAACGCCGACGAGAGCGAGGTGAAGGGCGTGGTCAGGCACAAGTCGTCCCTCTTCCTCCCGGGTCCGAAAGGGAGCCGGCTTCCCCACGCTCCACAGCCACAGCGCTCCGTGTGGCTACAGCTCCCCCTGCTGACGATGCTAGGAACACGAGCAGGGCCGCATTCAGACAGAGGAGGCTGGTCCGCGGGGAGTGCTTTGTCTGCGGCTCGAGTGAGCACCAGCAGAGAGACTGCCTCAAATGGTCAAAACACAAACGCCCGCCCTTAGAGACTGGGCTGAGTGGGGGTCAGAACATTCACGTGGGTCATACACATCTTTCAACACGACTCCCAGTTACAATCCTGAGCGGGGATTTAACCCTTCAAGCCCCAGCACTGGTGGACACGGGGTCAGAAGGGAATCTGCTGGATAGCAGATGGGCAAGGGAGGTAGGGCTCCCTCTGGTGGCGCTTTCTTCGCCAGTGAAGGTGCGAGCACTAGATGGCACTCTTCTCCCTTTTATCACACACAAGACACTACCTGTAACCCTGGTAGTGTCTGGGAATCACCGGGAGGAGATTGAGTTTTTTGTAACTCCTTCTACCTCCCGCGTGATTTGGGCTTCCCATGGATGATTAAACGCAATCCCCGGATTGATTGGCCATCTGGGATTGTGGCTCAGTGGAGCGAAACCTGCCACCGGAATTGTTTAGGATCCTCGGTTCCTCCCGGTGTAAATGCTAATGAGGAGGTTAAAGTCCCTCCCAATCTGACGGCCACGATCTTGCTGACGTCTTCAGCAAGGATCTGGTGCTCACCCTTCCCCCGCACCGTCCGTACGATTGTGCCATTGATTTGGTCCCGGGCGTTGAGTACCCGTCCAGCAGGCTGTACAATCTCTCACGTCCTGAGCGCGAATCAATGGAGACCTATATCCGGGACTCATTAGCTGCCGGGCTGATCCGGAATTCCACCTCCCCGATGGGTGCAGGTTTCTTTTTTGTGGGCAAGAAAGATGGCGGACTCCGTCCATGCATTGATTACAGGGGGCTGAACGACATAACGGTTTGTAATCGATACCCTTTACCCCTGTTGGCTTCAGTGTTCACGCCCCTGCATGGAGCCCAAATTTTCACCAAACTGGACCTTAGGAATGCGCACCACCTGGTTCGGATCCGGAAGGGAGACGAATGGAAGATGGCAATCAACACCCCATTAGGTCATTTTGAGTACCTGGTCATGCCGTTCGGCCTCACTAATGCCCCCGCGACGTTCCAAGCATTGGTAAACGACGTCTTGTGGGACTTCCTGCACCGATTCGTCTTCGTATATCTGGATGACATACTCATCTTTCCCCGGACCCTGAGACTCATGTCCAGCATGTACGTCAGGTCCTGCAGTGGTTGTTGGAGAACTGGCTGTTTGTGAAGGGCGAGAAGTGTGAGTTTCACCGCACCTCTTTGTCCTTCCTGGGGTTCATCATCTCCTCCAACTCCGTCGCCCCTGATCCGGCCAAGGTTACAGCGGTGAGAGATTGGCCCCAACCAACAAGCCGTAGGAAGCTGCGACAGTTCCTCGGCTTTGCAAATTTCTACAGGAGGTTCATTAAGGGCTACAGTCAGGTAGTTAGCCCCCTGACAGCCCTGACCTCCCCAAAAGTCCCCTTCACCTGGTCGGATCGGTGCGAAGCCGCGTTCAAGGAGTTGAAACGCCGGTTCTCGTCTGCGCCAGTTCTGGTGCAGCCAGACATCACACCACGCTGGGTTTTAATCTGCACACACTAGCACCCTCCTTCAGTGGCAGATCATTCTACGATCTCATAACCCCCACCCTCCTCTGTAAGTGGACGGAGTCAAGTACAATAGTTGCATAGAACTAAAGCGGCTTTTAATTAACATGATGTCACCTGCTCCGGCAGTGACGTACTATGAGGACACACATTCGAGACTAAAGGCTCCGCAAAACGTTACTGAAAGGGCACGTTGAACAGATACACTATCACCTGTCAAAACTTTATCGTTTGGATCAGATCTGCCATTTTTAGCACAAACATTTCCTCACAGTGGTGATGTCTCCAGATCTATGGGACATTTTTTCCACAGGTAAACGTCTGCATTTAAGACACGTAATAACTGATATAGCCTCCTGGAAAGATGTACAAAAAGACCCCTTTAACCAATTAGTCATTCGTCAGTACTAGTAGGCACAGACTGTTGAAAGTTGCAAAGGGGTGGAGCCAGAGGCGGAGTTCAACCTGAAAAGGTCACCAAAAATCATGTATCACATACACACTTGACTCAAAAAATAGAGTTGTCCAACACACACACACACACGCACGCACACACCGTGCGTGCGTGTGTGTGTGTGTGCATAACTTTTGTGAATGTTGAAAAGTTGCCAGGAAACGTGAGGTAGCAAATGTTCCTGTATTGTTTCCCTCTCTGCCTCCCTACCGGCTAAATGGCATCAACACTTATGCCGTGTTTGCTCGCAGTCAATACAGCGCTCACTCATATTCACGTACACGTATGTGTGCAGGGGTGAGGGGAGAGGTGACTGGGTTGCTATGGAAACATCTCATTCAGGTTCTGTGTGTCAGGATGATTTAAAAAAAAAAGCGGAAATGAACTGACATTCACATGTAACATACCTGTGTCAACAAACACCAAAAAGAAACGGCGCCTTTACTTGCCATTCAAATGCATACATCACAAACTATCCACTAGATGTCACTCTGAATCAATTTAATTCAGTGTTTCAACCTTTTGAAACACTGAATCATCATCAAAAACAACTGTTTCCTTTCATTTTAAACTCATGTTAAAACACTGACACCTTATCCAAACCAAGAGTTTTTGTTTGGTTTAAGCTTTCTGAAACACTGACTCATTATATGAATCAACTGGTTTGTTTTTATTTCATCGTTTTGAAACACAATCATTTTCAAAAGCTGTCCATTAGTTTGTCTTTTTTTGGGGGGGGGGGGGGGGGGGGAGAATTTCAGGAAATAATTTTCTGATAATATATATTGCATCCGGAAACTATTCACAGCACTTCACTTTTTCACCATTTTGTTATGTTAGAGCCTTTTTCCAGAATAGAGTAAATCATTTTTTTCCCTCAAAATTCTACTCACAACACCCCATAATGACAACATGAAGAAAGTATTTTTGATGTTTTTGCAAATTTATTAAAAACAAGAGCAATCAGAGATTTCTGACGTCCGCCAATCCATCAGGTTCGTGATCACCTCCCTGACTAAGGACCTTCTCCCCCGATCATCCAGTTTAGACAGGTGGCCAGTACTGATGAAACTGAAATTCTTCCATTTATGGATGATGGAGGCCACTGTGCTCATTGGGACCTTCAAAGCAGCAGAAATGTTTCTGTACCCTTCCTGAGATTTGTGCCTTGAGACAATCCTGTCTGAGAGGTCTACAGACAATTCCAATGACTTCATGCATGGTTTGTGCTCTGACATGCACTGTCAACTGTGGGACCTTATATGTAGACAGGTGTGTTGGGAAAGTGTAGGTACACGGACCCACAACAGGGAGCGCAAATGAACGGACAATGGAGTAGGTCAAATAACAACACTTTACTGTTGTGAATGTGCACAACAAATACAACAGATTACAACAATAGACAAGAGTCAATTCACAAAGGTGTCGTGTGGGCAGGCTCGAAGATAGGAGACGCCTGTCCAAAGCAGAACCGGACCCACACGATTTCCTCCGCCACCAGACCCCGGGAATACTGGAGCCGCCAAGTCCCGAACTCCCAGGTGGCCACTGCCTCCGCGTGTCGGACCTGGTACTGCTGGCGAGGAACAAAAAGCAATTAAATGAGGATGCGTTTGCACCCAGGAATCCGTACGGCAGGAAAGCTACCTCCACCTCTCGTTGGAAAAGTAGTCCACAATACAACGCACAAAGTTACAAAAGAATACTGTCAAACAGTCAGCTGAGGTACGTTACCTTCCAGGTAGAACGATATCTCGGCAAAGAGGTGGAGATGACGTCTTGCTGATATACCGATGCTGATCCGATGAGTGGTGACAGCTGTCATAGGTGATGAGTGTCAGCTGTCACCCCGGCTGCTCCTGTGAGGCGGCAGCGCCCTCTGGTGCCTGGAGCCCGCACTCCAGGCAGGGTGCCCTCTGGTGGTGGTGGGCCAGCAGTACCTCCTCTTCAGCGGCCCACACAACAAGGTGTGTGTCTTTCCAAATCATGTCCAGTCAACTGAATTTACCCCAGATGGGCTCCAATTACGCTGTAGAAACATCTCAAGGATGATCAGTGGAAACAGGATGCACCTGAGCTCAATTTTGAGCTTCATGGCAAAGGCTGTGAATACTTAGGTACATGTGATTTCTTAGTATTTTTTTATTTGTAATAAATTTGCAAAATTCTAAAACCAAAAAATGAAGTTTTTTCAATTTGTCATTACAGGGTGTTGTGTGTAGAATGTTGAGGGGGGAAAATTAATTTCATCCATTTTATAATAAGGCTGTAACATTAAAAAATGTGGACAAAGCGAAGCACTATGAATACTTTCCGATGCACTGTAGTTTCGCATAGCGCTTCAACTGATTCACTCACTCCATTTTGATTTTCTTATAAATAATAATCAATAAATTAAATAACTGGTTTATTTGATGTTTCAAGTGGTTTCAAGCTGTCAAGTACTTTGTTCTTTTAGTGTTTTAAGAGCACATAAAACTCATTCATTTTCTGAAACAATGGCTTCATCAGTATTTTGAAACAATTAATCATTATTCAAAGCAACTCCTTAGTGTTTAGAAATTATTATTTTCTAAACTGATTTACTGTTTCAAAACACTTCAATTCTTTTATGAAGTAATTGTTTCAGCAATGTCTTGAGCATTTTGAAGCAGTGAACAGTTATAACTCAGCAGGAAGAGTAGCTTATCTATTAACCAAAGGGTTCAGGAACCAAACCCCTGTTGCTCCTGTCTGTGACTTTGTGCAAGATACTAAATCCTAGGTTGCTCCTCTTGTTCATGTCAGCACCTTTCACAGACACTGATGACATATTTGTGTGACTATAAAAGACATTCAAATGCACAAATTGCAAATGAACCATTTTTGGAAACACCTGGTTCATTTAGTTTTGGTGCATTCCGAAACACTGAATTGTTTTGTGAAACAGTTGGTTACATACCCTGGCAGAATTTTTTATTTTTGGGCCATTTTTCAGAGAATATGAATGATAACACAAAACCTTTATGTTCACTCATAGTTAGTGGTTGTGTGAAGCTATTTATTGTCAAACAACTGTTTACTCTTTTTAAAACATAATAACAGAAACTACCCAAATTATCCTGATCAAAAGTTTACATACCCTAGTTCTTAAGAGAGTGTATTGCCCCTTTTAACATTGACAGCTTGGAGCCTTTTGTGGTAGTTTTGGATGAGGCTCTTTATTTTCTTTGATGGTAAAGCTGTCCATTCTTCTTGGCAAAAAGCTTCCTGTTCCTGTAAATTCCTGAGCTGTCTTGGATGAACTGCATGTTTGAGATCTCCCCAGAGTAGCTCAATGATACTGACGTCAGGAGACTGCAATGGCCACTCCAGAACATTCACTTTATTCTGCTGTAGCCAATGACAGGTTGACTTGCCCTTGTGTTTTGGATCGTTGTCATGTTGGAACATCCATGTACATCCCATGCACAGCTTCCAGGCTGACGAGTGCAAATTTTTCTCTAGTATTTTCTGATAACATGTTGCATTCATCCTGCCATCAATTTTGGCCAAGTTTCCTGTGCCTTTGTAGCTCACACATCCCCAAAACATCAGCGATCCACCTCCATGCTTCACAGTAGGAAGGGTATATCTTTCATCACAGGCTTTGTTGACTCCTCTCCAAATGTAATATTTATGGTTGTGGTGAAAAAGTTCAGTTTTGGCCTCATCACTCCAACTAACTTTGGCGTATTGTAAGTGGGATACTTTGTGCCATTTGCATAGTAACCACCTTTTCTTTGACAATTCTTTTGCTTTCCCTATGACTCAAAAATCAGAAATGTCAGTGCAGCACTGAATGAAAGATGCAAGGGTCTGTCAGTAGCCCTGAAACTCACTGACCTTTTATACACATGCACACTAATTACAAGCAAACAGATCACAGATGAGGATGGTTACATTTTGTAACATTAAAATCCATTTGTGTCAACTTGTGTGCATGTTGTCAGGCCAAAATCACCAGGGTATGTAAACTTTTGATAAGGGTCATTTGGGTAGTTTCTGTTGTCATTATAATTTAAAAAGAGTAAACACGTTGTTTGACAATAAATGGTGTCACACAACCACTCACCATAAGTGAAATTCTTTTGTGTGTGTTAGTCATATTTTCTGAAAAAATGGCCAAAAAAATCTAAAAGTCTGCCAGGGGATGTAAACTTTTGAGCACAACTGTATATATATATATATATTATAAATAATTACTTTTGAGACAAGATTCCAAATGTGTTCTCCACTGCACGACCTGCATGAGACAACCTGCAGCTGTAGATAATTTCTCTGTGATTCTGGGAGCGATGAGAGAATGATTTCATCAGCCAAGTTCTGAGAGCAAACGCATCATCGGCTACTAAATGATTATTTTATATAGCGTGGCGTCAAGTGGGACATATTGGCATGACAAATTGCGCGGCAGTGCGGGGATCAAATTTGCGCAAGTGTCAAGGTGCCTTAAATCTTTTTGTTTTGTTTTTTTCATCCTTCACTGACCACCTAATCTCCTCCACATCCTACCCTGTGCAGATGGCCCACCTATTCCCACTGCACCTGGAACTCCCAAGGAGTAAGAAAATCAGCATAAAATACAGTAAACCAGAGTTAGTGGGCCAATGGCCATCCACAGAGTGTACCCACTGTAGCCTATGTAAGGCGTAATCTGAATGTTGTTGTATAAGCAGCGAGAAAAGTCTGCACTTTTCTTTCAACAAGGTTTATGTTAGTAGAAGGCGTAACTACTTTCTGGTGCCTCATGGTAGTGATGCAGTAATGTTGTGCCTGGCCACGCCACACTTTTTCGGACATAAGTGCAAGAACATTTACCGTTCATGCAACATGGGGGCGAGGTGACACTTTGTCTATACTGTGCAACGTACAAGATTTTGAGAGTGGTTTAAACCCACAACATGCCCCCAGTAACTACATCTATGGTGCACATGCATATAAACATATTTAAAGGGAAAAAAAAACCTTAATAATAATCACATGTTTATGCAGATGCAGCATGCACAGTGTGTACATGGAATCAAATGGGCATTAAAGCATAAAATCAGGAGTAAATGCAGAAACAGCTGTGCTCACGGCGTGCATGTAAAGCGGTGTGTAGCTCAGAGACTGCATGCATGTGCTATGTGTCCATGTGTCTGCACATGTCTGCACGCTGTACGAGCTGCACTCACACACACACACACAGGAGTTCTGTGTATCCTGTGGAACATTTGGAATAGCTCGAAGGCGATCCGTTGGCTGGCCGACTCGCTGATAATCTCAAGAGTGGAGCAAAGAAATCAGCCATGAGACTCAAAACACAAGTTTAATTTCCCCTATCTCTGCTTCCTCCCTCCTTCTCCCCTTCTCCTCACCCTTTGGCATCTAAACAAATGTCAGCTGGCAAGACGGGCCAAATGTGTCACATGGTGATGAGATGCAGAAGATACAGGAGAATGCAGGAGCAATAATCAGCAGCAGATGCAAATTTATTCTCATCTACTGTATTTTTTTAGGTGATAAAAGGCTAAATGAGTAAGAAATTGTGACATATGCTCATATTTTGCCTTTGTTCTCTTTCCCACCCACGCAGTCCCATATGCAAACATATGCATGAAGATGTCTTTTAAACCGAGCGCAACATCCAACAGAATTTAAAGTAACCGGCGGTCTTGTGAAAATTGAAAAAATTCATAAAATTACATTTCCGTGCTTGTTTTGCATAAAATGAGCGGAATCACTTTTCTGCCATGAAACGGTCATGAAGATAAAAGCTTTCTTCGGTTCAACTTTTTACTATTTAAAGGGTTCATTGAGGTGCAGATTTTCAGGTGCTGTCTGTGTGTGTTCCTTTTAAATGGAAAGGAGCTGATTATTTTACTTATAGCACTCGTACCTAATTAGTGGCCAAAGTCACCAACTGGATGTCTTTGGTACGAGGTCACTTCTGAGGATTCTTGGGTACCACTGGAATGATTTTGTCTCAAACAAGTAGATCCTTAGAGATTCAGATGAGGAGCATCACTTCATCTACAAGATTTTGGCCAAAAAAGTTGATCAAACAGATCACAGGTGAGGATGGTTACCTTTTTGTAGCCATTCAAACCCGTTTGTGTCAACTTGTGTGCATGTTGTCAGGCCAAAATCACCAGGGTATGTAAACTTTTGATCAGGCTCATTTTGATGGTTTCTGTTGTCGTTATGATTTAAAAAAAGAGTAAACACAGTTGTTTGACAATTGATGGTTTCCCCAACCACTAACCAAGAGTGAAAAAAATTGTGTTATCATTCATATTCTCTGAAAAATGGCCAAAAAAATCAAAAATTCTGCCAGGGTATGTAAACATTTGAGCTCAACTGTATCTTACAACATTTAAGAAGTTCTCAGTCTCTTACTTTGGTCACTCTTTCTGTATATCGTGCGACCTGTACAAGCACTAGTATACAAATTTTTGAATAAAATAATAATAAAATGTGCTATTTATTATGGATTTTGGCAATAAAAGTTGCTGATTGGCTACTGTTTCCAAGATATTTAAGTATTTACATTTTATGTCTACATAATTATATTGCGTCGATAGTAGAGTTTTCCTGATTAATCATAAACATAAGTCTTTTCATGTTTCTCTGATTACTTATTTATTTCATCTGTATCTCTTTAAAATTTTAAAAAAGGTTATATATTAACACTTAATAGTGTAGTAGTAACATATCTTAAAAACTAGAGCCATTCAACTATTTCAAACATCATTTTTATCCTCGGTGGCCCGAAATTAGTAAACGTTTATGATTTATTTTTAGAAGCATCCTGGCTGTAGATCATTGAAGTGGAAAAAGTGTTTCCATCACAATTCTTCAGAACATGGCTTTTTGAATCGCCTGGAAAAACCACCTCATGCAAACATTAAAAAAAACTTTTGTGACATTTGAGAGTTCCTTTCAAAACATGCTTATAATAAATTAAGTGTATTTTCCATTTATCTACTTCAAATTATGCAATTTGGAGGGTAATGGAAACACGCCTACACACACACACACACAGGTCAGCGTGCTGCTAAGGTGCTCAACTGCACACCGGGAGCAACTTTGTGATTAAGCCCAAGGAACCTGAGTGATTTTCTGTGTGATAAGGAATTGAACAGAGGATCTTTTGGTCACAGACCCATTGCTTTAACCTCATAACCGTCTCCTTCTCAAAACACAGATTTGTGGGTATGTGAGGATGTTAACGTGTCCTCAACCATATTTTTTGCACTTGAACAGTTGAGAAGACATAATCATCTAGGATTCAGGGCAGGTCCATGGTACAGTGTGGAAGCATCTCATTTGAATCATGTTCACCAGATGCATCCACAGTATAGTGGAACAAGCAGCACATGCCTCCAGACCCGAGTCGACCTGACCTGTATGTACATACGTAATTGTATATTATAATGACCTGTGATCTCGCAGAACCTGGAAGCTAAAAACAGGACCTCTCCCAAGAAGGCCATAAGCCCCACCCCACAATACGTAACAGTTAAGAAATGGTATGGTCCTCTTGGGGTGGATGACATCATAATACAAATTTCCTATAGACACAAATATGAGCAATGATGTTTAACATTTACAATTATAGTTAAGAAGGCTGGATTTCTGGAGTATAAGTCACCCCATTTTCTTTATGTGGAATTCACTTTGTCACATCATTTCACTGGACACAAGTTTAACAATGGACAGAAACTCTGTATAGCACATGTGCACACCACAGCATGTACTGTTACTGAAGAACTTTGAAATTCCAAAAATAAGCAAGATGGACAAATAAACGTGCAATGGTCAATATACGGGATGTTATCTGACAAAGATGAACATGGATTGCTAATTCACAGCATTGCAAACACTATAATAAAAATATGGATCAGTTTTATTTATTTACTTATTTATTTGCATTGTTGTAGTGTGCTTTTATTACTGAAGTTTATTTGGTTTAGTATGGTGATAAAGACCTGTATAAATCATTATTATCATGATTATTATTAATACATTCATTCATTCATTTTCTACCACTTATCCAGGTCCAGGTTGAGGTGGCAGTAGACCAAGAAGCTCTAACTCTTCCCGAAAGATGATTTTTTTTTTCTTCTTGTATATAAGCCTCACTATCACCTCCCAAACTAGGTTTTTTTTTTTTAAAACCTGCGATTTATACTTCAGAAAATATGGTAAATGTTTTCAGCCCCTGTGTTCTTGTTTTATTATCCATTATTGGGAGAACAAGTCTTAATTGGGGGAGTCAGACCCTGCCACACCCCTTGTAATTCTAGCCATGCATTTAACAGTGTTAAAGCTATCAACAAATAATACATTTAATTTATCATAGAATAAAAATGTATCTATTAGTTACTGTTTTTCTTTTTCTTTTTTAAAACAACAAAAATATTTTTTTTCACAAATGGCAAGAATTTAATCCTATTTAAACCAGACAAATTTAACACAGTGTGAGCATCCGGTGTGGAAGAGGTGTCAATCATCTAGCAGCGGGTTAATATTCATCACCAACACCTGGCAACCCATCAGCAGGAAAGAAGCAGGAAACACTCAGGTTACTACAGCGTCTGGCAACAGAGTAAACACACACACACACACACACACACACACATACTGACATCATATCTGCACAAACCACGCACAGACAAAACCCATTTGTTTGACAAAGCCTCCTGTGTCAGTCCACACAGGTGGACATGTCACTTTACCCCAAGAACAGCGTGCATGTGGCACACCACTGGGTTGGGTCCACACATGACATAGTAAATGCAGCCATCACAGCCCCACCCCTCTGCACACCCACACATCTCCAAACAGGTGGCACTGCTCCGCTCAACAAACAGATGCTGGACGTTTGTCCTCTTTCATAAGTCCCCAAAATGTGCACTTCTTCGTCTGTCCACCTCCGTGCATGTGCCTCTCTTCCTGCAGTCGCACCGGCAGCTTTTCCTCCAGTTGCTTGGCTATGCTAACCCCCGTGCACTATATATAGGACTGCACAGCTAAATCAGACATAAGCGCGGCTGAGTCAGTGATGCGGAGACGGAGGGATGCAGCAGCACTCGCGAGGAAAACGGAGCAGCGATAAAGGGTTAGTATTTACCGTGTCTGTCGGCTAGCACGGGAGCATCTTCTCCTTCCACTGATCTCCTCCCTTCTCTCCTGCCCTCACTGGGTGGGGAAGAGTCAAACGGCTGCAGCATCAGCATCAACTACAAGGTCTCTCTCTCTCTCTCTCTCTCTCTCTCTCTCTCTCTCTCTCTCTCTCTCTCTCTCTCTCTCTCTCTCCACCCCCTAAGACCCTCCTCCTTAGTAGCCTTCCTCCATCGTTTTCTCTCCTCCACTCTCTCCTGTCTCCGTCTCTCTCAGCTGTACGCGTGTGCAGCGAGCTGCGGAAAGCCACTCTGTTGAATTAATCAGCCAGCTCCACTGCTACAACCGTCAGCCGCATCAGCATCAGCAGTGAGGAGAGGAGAGGAGAGGTATCAGCAGCGATAAGAAACACACATCCTGGAGTCTGACAGGAGAGGCACTATGATTTGGAAAGTTGCCCTGCAAAGCCACAGTCTGGACCTTCCTGCTCGTCTGCCAAATTGTCTGAAATGACATCAGCCTGCGTGATGTGGATGCTGTCAGAAACATCCACTCTCAGCTGCCTCTGCTCCTCGATTCATGCTTTCAGGCACGGCACGTAGCGTGCAGCCCTCACAAATGCACATCAGTAACCTGTGCGCAGTCTTGGGTTTTTACCTGAGGCCATCAAATATGGCCATCGGGTATTGCAAAGGCTTTGAATCCGTCTGTCCGTCTGTCTGTGCTCTGCATAAGTTCAGTCATATTATTGCCACGGTCTTCAAATTCACAGGGAACATTCTTGGGACACAGACCTTGACATATTTTAAGAGGTTAAAAAGTCACTTTCTGTGTCAATCTGTTCCCTTTTGTTTTTGAGTGACGCGGGTGACAGCCAATCACAGTAGAGCTGCACTGTGACATCAGTCACTGGTCTCTTCAAAATTGCTTTGTTTTACGTGTTTATATAGATGTCTCGCCTGTATTATGTAAAAGCTAGTGAGAAATAAACACTTCTAAAACTGAAAATGCTGCTTTTGGAACCTAATAGCACCTCCGAACTTATTTACAAGTCATTTCACGAACATTAGCGTGACATCACAGGCTGGTAGCTAGCTACAAAACTCTGTTTTGTTTGTGTGTAAATATATCCTCTTTGTCATATATTATCAAATCAAAATCAAATCCATTTTATTTATATAGCGCCAAATCACAACAAACAGTTGCCCCAAGGCGCTTTATATTGTAAGGCAAAAGCCATACAATAATTACGTAAAAACCCCAACGGTCAAAACGACCCCCTGTGAGCAAGCACTTGGCGACAGTGGGAAGGAAAAACTCCCTTTTAACAGGAAGAAACCTCCAGCAGAACCAGGCTCAGGGAGGGGCAGTCTTCTGCTGGGACTGGTTGGGGCTGAGGGAGAGAATCAGGAAAAAGACATGCTGTGGAGGGGAGCAGAGATCAATCACTAATGATTAAATGCAGAGTGGTGCATACAGAGCAAAAAGAGAAAGAAACACTCAGTGCATCATGGGAACCCCCCAGCAGTCTAAGTCTATAGCAGCATAACTAAGGGATGGTTCAGGGTCACCTGATCCAGCCATAACTATAAGCTTTAGCAAAAAGGAAAGTTTTAAGCCTAATATTAAAAGTAGAGAGGGTGTCTGTCTCCCTGATCTGAATTGGGAGCTGGTTCCAGAGGAGAGGAGCCTGAAAGCTGAAGGCTCTGCCTCCCATTCTACTCTTACAAACCCTAGGAACTACAAGTAAGCCTGCAGTCTGAGAGCGACGCGCTCTATTTGGGTGATATGGTACTATGAGGTCCCTAAGATAAGATGGGACCTGATTATTCAAAACCTTATAAGTAAGAAGAAGAATTTTAAATTCTATTCTAGAATTAACAGGAAGCCAATGAAGAGAGGCCAATATGGGTGAGATATGCTCTCTCCTTCTAGTCCCTGTCAGTACTCTAGCTGCAGCATTTTGAATTAACTGAAGGCTTTTCAGGAAACTTTTAGGACAACCTGATAATAATGAATTACAATAGTCCAGCCTAGAGGAAATACATGCATGAATTAGTTTTTCAGCATCACTCTGAGACAAGACCTTTCTAATTTTTGAGATATTGCGCAAATGTAAAAAAGCAGTCCTACATATTTGCTTAATATGCACATTGAAGGACATATCCTGATCAAAAATGACTCCAAGATTTCTCACAGTATTACTAGAGGTCAGGGTAATGCCATCCAGAGTAAGGATCTGGTTAGACACCATGTTTCTAAGATTTGTGGGGCCAAGTACAATAACTTCAGTTTTATCTGAATTTAAAAGCAGGAAATTAGAGGTCATCCATGTATTTATGTCTGTAAGACAATCCTGCAGTTTAGCTAATTGGTGTGTGTCCTCTGGCTTCATGGATAGATAAAGCTGAGTATCATCTGCGTAACAATGAAAATTTAAGCAATGCTGTCTAATAATACTGCCTAAGAGAAGCATGTATAAAGTGAATAAAACTGGTCCTAGCACAGAACCTTGTGGAACTCCATAATTAAACTTAGTCTGTCAAGAAGATTCCCCATTTACATGAACAAATTGTAATCTATTAGATAAATATGATTCAAACCACCGCAGCGCAGTGCCTTTAATACCTATGGCATGCTCTAATCTCTGTAATAAAATTTTATGGTCAACAGTATCAAAAGCAGCACTGAGGTCTAACAGAACAAGCACAGAGATGAGTCCACTGTCTGATGCCATAAGAGGCCATTATGTAAAGGCTAGTGAAAAATAAACACTTCTAAAACTGAAAACACTGTTTTTGTAACCTAATATCACCTCTGAACTTATTTACAAGACGTTTTGCGGACGTTAGCATGGTGACGTCACAGGCATGGTAGCTAGCTACAAAACTCTGTTTCGTTTGTGTGTAAATATATCCTCTTTGTCATATATTATGTAAAAGCTAGTGAGAAATAAACACTTGTAAAACAGAAAACGCTGTTTTGTAACCTAGTATCACCTCTGAACTTATTTACAAGCCATTTCACGGACGTTAGCATGGTGACGTCACAGGCATGGTAGCTAGCCACAAACCTCTTTCATTTGTGTGTAAATATATCCTCTTTGTTGTATATTATGCAAAAGCTAGTAAGAAATAAACACTTTAAAACTGAAGATGCTGTTTTTGTAACTTGATAACACCTCTGGAATCATTTACAAGGCATTTTGCGGTGTTAGCGTGCACACTAACTTCCACTAACTCAAAGCTAAATTCCTATGGAGTTAAATTTGTCTCATTAATATCAGCAAATGCACAGAGGGTGATCTACAAATATTCCTTGATTTGCTCAACTTCCACTCTTGTCAAAGGCTCATGTATACGCACATGGAGGGCCTCCTGCAGATGCTGTTAAAACGTAAATATTGTTTTTGATTGGTTGATTGATAGAGGGGCTTTATTGAACATGTACAGATTGTACGTAAGACAAGAGGATTTTAATAATTAATTAAACAACTGCAAATTATAAAGAACACAATGCTCATAGGGCCAGGATATTTTAGGATTGCATTATATTTAAGATATTCTGCAGCCCCATTTTTGGGCTGATGCAAACAATCCACTATGAATCTATATATACGAGGTCTGTCCAAAAAGTATCAGACCTTTTTATTTTTTTCAAAAACCTTATGGATTTGAATCACGTGTGCTTGCATGAGCCAACCTTGAACCTTCGTGCGCATGCGTGATTTTTTTCACGCCTGTTGTGTCATTCGCCTGTGAGTAGGCTTTGAGTGAGCACTGGTCCTCCCCCCTCGTTGGATTTTCTTTGTGAGGAAAATGTCTGAATGATTGGAGCAGCGCTGAATCAAATGTTTCCAGAAACTGTGAGAGACAGCCAGGTGGAAACCATTCGGAAGATTCAGACGGCTTTCGGTGGCTTTTCAGTCGAGTGAGTATCCGAGAAATTGTGTAAGAGCTGGACATGTCACAACAAGTCCTGTGAGACTTCCAATTCCGCATGTCTTTCATTACAAAATCTCCTGTAACAGTGGAATGTACCGAAAAAGTGCTGATGTCCACCTCTTCTGCAATTTCTCTGGTAGTCAGACAACGTCCCGGATCAACACAGCATTCACTTTGGAAATGATTTGGTTGTTTCAGCCTGTCGATGGGCGCTCGGAACGCAGCGCACCCTCCGCCATTGTGCGCCGTCTTTAAACCGGTTGTAACACTCCTTAATCTGTGTGATGCCCATAGGATCGTCACCGAAAGCCGTCTGAATCTTCCGAATGGTTTCCACCTGGCTGTCTCTCATAGTTTCTGGAAAAATTTGATGCAGCAAAGCTCCAAATCGTTCAGACATTTTCCTCGCAATGAAAATCCAACGAGGGGGGAGGACCAGTGCTCACACAAAGCCTGCTCACAGGGGAATGATGCAACCGACGGGCGTGAAAAAAATCACGCATGCGCATGAAGGTTCAAGGTTGGCTCATGCAAGCACAAATGATTCAAATCCATATGGTTTTTGAAAAAAATAAAAAGGTCTGATACTTTTTGGACAGACCTCGTATAAAGGGCTATGTCTCTCTATCTGTCTGTCTGTTTGTCCGGGATAAACTTCCAAACTATAATATGTAGTCCTAAAAACTATATATATTCTGAATCCTCATGACATGGGGAACAAACTGGTACTGTTTTTTTTTTTTTTTTTTACTGAAAATTACCCCCAAAATAGCCGGCTGTGGGTATGACCAGGGAGATTCAAATTTCCAGCCCTGTATATGTGTTGGCCATCTCTGTTTATTTAATCCCTTCCTTCAGCTACTTTATATTCTCAACTGTTAAGCACCTGACTGTCCTGTACAATCCAGTTTGCCTTCCTGTCTGAATACATTCATTTTATGTTTGTAAAATTGCAATGTAAAAACAGTGAAATACACCACTACCTCAATTTTGATTCACTGATATGTACGAGGTCTATTAGACAACCGACCCTTTTATTTTTTTTTTTTAACTATTATGGTTTTGAAGTGACATGCGATACACCAATCATGCTTGAACCATCGTGCGCAATGCGTGAGTTTTTTTCACGCGTGTCGGTGACGTCATTTCCCTGTGGGCAGGCCTTGAGTGAGATGTGGTCCCGCCCTTCTCGGCTGAATTCCTTTGTTTCACACGCTGCTCGAGACGGCGCACGTTGCTTTATCAAAAATTTTTCTGGACCTGTTGAGGAAATATCCCAAGTGGACACTATTCGAGAAATTAAGCTGGTTTTCGGTGAAAAGTTTAACGGCTGATGAGAAGATATGGGGTGTTTCTGTAGCTCTAAGGACTTCCCACAGAGCTGGATGTCCCGCAGCGCCTTCCAGGCGCCGTCGTCGGCCTGTTTCGACCTGAAAACATACTAATTTAAGGCTTAATTCACCCAGGACGTCGTGAGAGAACAGAGAGATTCAGAAGAGGTCCGGCATGAGGACTTTATGCGGACATTCCACTGTTTAAGGATATTTTTGTAATGAAAGACGGGCGCGCAAATTCGCCGAGTCGTTCCGTGACGGACTCGGCGAATCTGTGTGCGCCGCGACAGGAAAACACCTCCGTGTTGAAAACCATTTGTAAAATTCAGGCGGCTTTTTGATGGCTTTCACAAGTGAGTAACTGAGAAATTGTTTAACAGCTTGGGCATGTTCCAACTTGCCCGTTAAGGTTTCCAACGGAGGTATTTTTCCTGTCGTGACCCCCCATGGTCGGGTCCGGCCCGACATGCGACTCTGCCCGCACGTTCTTTCATTACAAAATGTCCGTTAACAATGGAATGTCCGAATAAACTCCTCATGCCGACTTCTTCTGAAAGTTCTCTGTTCTCTGACGACTTCCTGGATCAACAGAGCCTGAAATGTGGAAGTTTTCAACTTGAAACGGTGAGACGCTGCCGCCTCGAAGCGCAGATCGCCGTCAGGCACCGTGGGCCGTCCTTACGGCGACACTACCAGACCAAAATCTCTCATCAGCCATTAAAATTTTTACCGAAAACCAGCTGAATTTATCGAATGGTGTCCACTCAGTTGTGCCTTACAATTTTGAAAAAATTTTGATCAAACAAAGCAACAGTCTCTGAGCCATTCCTAAACAATGAAAAAAATCGACGAGAGGGTGGGCGACTCCTCACTCAAAGACTGCCCACAGGCGAATGACGTAACCGACAGGCGTGAAAAAACTCTTGCATGCCCACGAGGGTTCAAGCATGTCTGATGTAATCACACGTGATTCAATCCATATGGTTTTTGAAAAAAATAATAAGGTCGGATACTTTTCTAATAAACCTCGTACATTTACTGTTACCAACCTTTGTGTGTAATTTTGTTATAAATTTGATTACAAAACAAAGTCTGCCTTCAAATGTATTTGTCTTTTAACCAAGTATTTCCACTTAGTTTGGGGAGTCCACCTCTTATAGTTCTGCTGAACAAACTTTAGCCCATTAACGATTGTAATATATGTTTGTTATTTTTTAGTATAAGGGGTGGGTATTTATAAGCTCTGCTTCTGCCCTCACCCTTTCGGCCACGCAGGACTTTTGTAAAGTTGCTTTGTTATGAGTTTTTTGTTTTTGTTGTTGAACTGTGTGCCGAATAAACTCATTCATTCATTCATTCATTATTTATAAGACATCAGCATTACAAAAACAAATGGTGGGCAACTGTTTTGTTTAAAATGATTGGCATTTGGCTTATGTCTAAAACAGGTTAACCCGGGCAGTGCCGGGTACCTCAGCTAGTAATATATTTATTTTTTAGGCACTCTATATTTTATTTAAAATATGTAGTGTTTGTAAATCAGCACCCTAATTAGCATATTCCTGTATGTCATCATATACATCTGAAACGTCTCCTATAGAGCATGCTTAAGTTATAGCTGTTGAATTGATTCGCACAAATTGGCACCCCAATTAGCATAGATTCTCTCATTCCATTTGTGTCACCATAACATATTCACATTCTGAAGTGTCTATCACAAAGCATTCTCAAGTAATTGCTGTTAGAAAATCACTTCATCCTCATTAACATGCAAATATATGCAACAAACAACTCTAAAGTCTAATCACTGCACCTACTTACCAAAGATACCTGCAGTATCAGTTTCAAGTGGCCATCATGTGTTATAATGATCATTTTTCAACACAATTCACCCTCTATCCTCGTTAATATGCAAATATATAAACCAAACAACTCAGATCAAATCAATGTATCTGCTTCTCAGGTGGATACCTACAGTATAGGTATCAAGTGTGTGCCATGTGTTATTGTCATGGTGGGCACAGTTCCGATAATTCCGATAACTATCGAAGATAATGTTTTCATTATCGGATTATCTTTTCAGATAACTTTAAAACCATTATCGGACTAATTATCTTCCGATGGTAAACAAAGCTGAACAGCTACAAAACATTTATAAAATTTTAAATCAGTTGAGGCACCTACCTGTTAAATGTTTCCTAGCAGATGTGTAGTTCTACCCTCTGCAAACAGACGAGAGCTGCTTCTAGAAGAAACCGCTCTATCCTTTGCAGTCAAAGGAGAACTGGACACACACACAAAAAAAACCTAATTTCTTTTAACCCCATACTGATAGCTGGCAATATCACCCAAGTCCATCCAGAGGCATACATTTTTAACTTAGGTTCAAATTTTAACCGAACTAATTTCGGACAAGGTACTTAAATTAACGTCACGTCTGAAGGACGCAGGATGCACGATTAACCTGAAAACTCTGTGTGATCCAAAAAATTCTTGCACAATGAAAAATCAGCTGAAAAAGGGACAAAACTCGCACAGTGTAAACCAGCTTAAGTACTGAACATCTGGCACCAGTAGATCATGGCAGTGTTCTATTATTTATTTTGACACCGGTTATATCAGATGGTTGTCTAATTACAACTTGTCTTTTTTTCCTTTTTTTTTTTTTTTTTGGAAAATTATTATTCATAGATCACATTACACAGCCAATACTGGTCATCCGGAGAAGAAAGGAATAAAAGGAAAAGAAAAAAAAACAGCATAAAAAAAACCTTGCTGTTAGTAACAATACTATTACTGTGTAATGTTAATAAGTGGTGAGAACAAAACTGCAACATGTATTTGTATATTTGTAAAAGGACAAGACCAAGAAAGAGAGAGAGAGGGAAAAAAAAAGGGCACTAAGAAGAAGAAGAAATACTACCCAATAAACAATCAATTAAAAGGGGATGTATGGGCTAATAACAGAAGTGGATTCTTTTTTTAGGGACTATACAGTTATATTGTTTTCACTTTGAGATATGTATATAGTACATACAAGACCCGAACAATCCTTTTTAAACCAACGAAAATTAGCCAATGATGTTAAGGGCAGAGTAGGAAGAGATGATTTAATTTATTAAGTCTGTAGGATGTGCCTATACCTTTCGTTATAGGAGACCTATTTTGACTATGACCTTGTGAATTTATTCATTTGTAGATGGAGTGAGAAAGTAATCTTTTCCATTATATAAATTTCATTAACAATATCCATCCATTCCTTCTATTGTGGGGGGGTCGGGATGTAGCCAGTGTCGGGTGATAGTTTTTCTTGCCGGCAGAAATCAAAACACCAAATAAGTATTTGCTGAATTGGCCTGTGAGAAAGTTAACTTCTCCCATAATAAGTGTTTTGAAATGAAATGGTATTTTTATATGGAACATGTTTTCTAATATTTTGTGTATCTCAAACCAAAAACTTAAAATTACTGGACATTCCCAAAAATATATGCCAGTGATTAGCATCCGGCTCCCGCACAACCTCCACACAATGGGTCTCCTCCTGCAAAGTGAACTTTCTGCTTGTGAGTCACAAAGAATCTGATTAGATATTTCCATTGCAAATTCTCTTCATGTATGTGAGTTGGGTGCATTTCCATTGAAACTCACAGTAACTGTCCCATTCCTCTCTCTCGAAATTTCAAATTACATTCCTTCTCCCAGTTATCTTTAATATAATCTGTAGAATAAGATTTTTTTATTCATAAACCTCTTATATAGTCTAGATATCATACCCTTGCCTCGTTCCGATGAATAAGCACGTAATACCTCTTTTAGTATTGGATCATCAGGGTCCACTGTAAAATTTCTAATCACCTGGTTAAAATAATTACGTAGTTGTAAATATCTGTAAAAGTCTTGCTTTTCCAGAGAATGTTCCCTTTTCAGAGTCTCAAAACTTTTAAATTGTCCTTTATTTGTTATCGAGTGAAATGATATTCCCTTGATTATCCAGCATTTAAATCTAGAGTCCAGTTGATTCGGTTTGAAGTCAGGGTCGTAGGCGCACCATCTAATTATTCCTAACTTGTCATGTAATTTATATGTATCTTTAACAGAGTTCCAGATTTTAATTTGAAATTAAATTCTTTATTAGGTCTTTGTTACCCAATATTGCCTGAATTGGGGGGTTTTTAATGAGTGACATTTCAATGTCTTTCCACCTGGCCTGGTAGTATTGATTACACAAATTTATCAATGGTCTAATTTGGGATGAGAAAAAATAATCCTTTAAATTTGGTACAGACCATTCCTCCTCTCTCTTTCGATAGTTGCAGTGTTCTAAACCTTACCCTTGTTTTTTGCCCTGCAAATGAATCTGGAAAATATATTATCCCATTCAGAGAATTGTTTTGTGGTTATTTAAACTGGGAGGGCCTGGAATAGAAAAAGAAATCTCGGGAGTATATTCATTTTTATGGTCTCCACCCTTTGAGTAAGGTTCATAAAGGGGTTGGAGTTCCATCTTTGTATATCTAGTTTATTCTAGTAAGGGAGTGGGTCATAGTTAGTCTTTGCTAATGTAGTAATGTCCTTTGGAAACAGTACACCTAGATATTTCATTGAGTCTTTGTCCCAGTTCAGATCAAATTTGTCCTTCATTTGTTTGGATGGAATATAATTATGTGTTAGGATTTGGGTTTTCTGAACATTCAGTTTATATCCCGTGTATTTACCAAAACTATCTAGGAGCTTGAATAGTTCAGGAAATGAGTGAGCGGGGTCTTTTAGGTATATTAGGATGTTGTCCGCGTACAGTGCAATTTGTGTTCATTTCCATTTATGGTAATACCTTTAATATTGTCAATTTGCCTAATCCATTGAGTAAGCAGTTCTACTATACAAGTGCGAATAAGAGTGGGTGACAGTCCGCAACCTTGTCTAGTGCCTCGCTCTAGTTTAATTGTGTTCTGAGAGATGACCATTTATTTGATTCGTGGCAGATGGATTACTGTATAGACTGCTGATTCCCCGAATAAATTCTTTATAAAAGCCAAATCTCTCGAGAGTCTATATAAAATTTCCATCTCACCGAGGTCAAAGGCCTTCTCTGCATCAAGGTCTTAGCAATAAGGCCTGAGTTTTATGTCCTTGTATATAGTTTATAATATGGAGTAGAGCGTCTAATTATATCATGAGTTTGTCTCGGGGAATAAAGCCCATCTGGTCTGTCTGTATAAGTAAGGAAGAACCTCTTTAACCCTCTTGGCAATTATGATGTGTACAATTGTAGTCAGTATTCAGGACAGAGATTGGTCTAAATGATCCACAATCTATCTGTCTTTTCCCACTCATTCGGAATGACCGAAATTGTAGTTCTCTCCAGGTTGGCGGGATTTTCCCCTTTTTTAAAGCTGTGTTAAATATACTAAGGAGGTTTGGTGTTAACTCGGCTCTGAAGCTCTTATACCATTCAGCAGGGCACCCATCTGGCCCTGGTGATTTGTTTGTTTTTAACCTTGAAATCGCACTGTTCAGCTCTTCTTTTGTTATTTTAGCTATTAATTTTCTGTTTTGATCTTCTGATAGAGTGGGTAAGTTAAGGGATGTTAAAAACTGCTCTATTCTCTGTTCCTCTTCTAATTTTGGTTGGGTATATAATTGTTTGTAGTAGTTTTTGGTAAATGGTAAAATGGTAAATGGACTGCATTTATATAGCACTTTTCCATCTGCATGAGATGCTCAAAGCGCTTTACAATAATGCCTCACATTCACCCCGATGTCAGGGTGCTGCCATACAAGGCGCTCACTACACACCGGGAGCAATAGGGGATTAAAGACCTTGCCCAAGGGCCCTTAGTGATTTTCCAGTCAGGCGGGGATTTGAAACCAGGATCTTCTGGTCTCAAGCCCAACACCTTAACCACTAGACCATCACCTCCCCCATTTTGAAATGCCATCTGCATTTCGTTTTGCTTATATAGTAATAATTCAGAGTGTGGGTCCCTAATTTTGTAGACTGTGTTATCTGACTGTTGTTTTTTAAATTTCCTTGCCAGTAGCTTAGAAATTTGGGGGTCAGATTTATAATACTTTGTTTTATATAAATCATGTTTTTTTTTTTGTTTTTTTTTGTATTTCTTGTGTATACTGGGTGTTAATTTCATTCCTAACTTCTTTCAGTTTTGAAGTGAGGTTTTGGTTAGATCCCTTCTTATGTTTTATTTCAAGTTCTTTTAGTTCTTTATTCAATTCTGATAATCTTAACTGCCTTTGCTTCTTTTGGTATGCGTAAAAAGATATCATTTTCCCCCTGAGGACCGCTTTTAGTGCATCCCATACTATTTCTGGGCCAACTTCTCCATTATTGTTTTCCTCCATATAGTGTTTGATTTCTTCTTTGATTTTTGTTTTAAATTGTTCACTTTTAGGAATACTTGTATTTAACCTCCATAATAAGATTCCAGGATTGTTATTTATTTGCAGTGACATGGAGAGGGGTGCATGGTCTGACAAGTCGATATTACCTATCTCACAGTCATGTATTCTATGGCGATCTTTTTTGAAAATAAAAAAGTAATCTATTCTGGAGTAGACAGCATGTGAATGGGAGTAGTGTGTGTAGTCTCAGGTTGTTGGGTAGAAGTCTCTTCAGAGATCAATTACTCCCAGCTCTGCCATAAGAATCTTGATCTTCTTGTGTATGGGGGTTTGGGCAGAGTCTTTGGAACCATCCAGTTTGGGATTGAGGCATATATTCCAGTCTCCCCCACATATAAGTATGCCCGTTGCCTCCATCATTAGGTCAAAGATTTTTCTATAGAAACTTATGTCACTGCCAGGAGGCGCATAAACATTAAGAAGGGTTATTGGAGCTCCTATTTTGCCAGAGATTCATGTTCTACAGAACTGAGGTGAGTTTCCTGCAAAAACACAATATGCGCATTCTCATTTTTCATTTTACTCAATATCTTGCTTCTCTTAATTGGGTTCAGTACCCCATTTATATTGAATGAAACAATTTTAATATTTTGATTAGCTATAATGTTCTATTTGTATTGCATGTGGTTGGGTTTCCCCTACATCATGAATAGATTCTATAACCTCATACATCCCAGAAACTCTCGTGAACAGCGAGAGATGAACATAGTTCAGTAGGAACAGTAACACAAAACTTAGCAAAATGTCTTTACATTCTTTAGAGTTTCTTTCTTCCAATGTTGAGGCTCTTTCTGCATTAGCCTCTGAGGGGGTCGAGATGTTAGACCCCCCATAAAGGGATGTCCAGCTCTTCATTAAGAGTAGGGCCCTTTGAGATGACTGCATAACTTCTACAGTCATGGCTTAATTTTCTGTGTCCTGACCATTTAACACAGTTTAAGGTAAATAATAAAGGTTTTTAAATGAAATCAGAATGAACCATATGAGGCTTCAGGTATCCAGGCAATTAAAATCAGCCTAGTCTATAAGAGTCTTTAAGTCCAAAATAAAATTAGACTATCTGGTCCATAAATCTAATGAAATAAGATGTGAACTGGAGCAGACTTATTTATATCTTTTACTTGATAAGATGTTTGATGTCCCTCACTCTGGAGGAGGATCACGTCTGAACTCCTGGAGTTTCTCTTTGTACTGCAGGTGAGGGGCTTTTTTCTTTTGCAGTGTGGTAGCGGTGGTATTCTTGGCTCCGACCTGATGGCGCACTGCCACTTGCCATGTAGATAAGAGTTGGGTCTCTTGTTGATCCGTATTGGTTGGGGCTGGGATGATGGTCACCGGAAAACCGCGGGAAGCCATGTCCTCTGTCGCCTCTGCTGCGTTCTGATACAGGCGGGTACCATCATTATAAAAAACACTCAGTCATGCTGGGTAGGGGGTCTGGAATTTAATTTTCCATTCCTTGAGTACTTTCTTTGCTTCTGCATATTCCACATGTCTCTTGAGGACTGCAGATGGATAGTCATGGTCTATGTAGAAGCGGGTGTTGTTGTAGAAAACCTCTCTTTTTTGCCAGGCTCTCCGGATCACCTTTTCAGTGGGTCAGTGGGTTTGGGCACCGGAGCCCTGTGTGCTCTCTCAATTTTGAGCTGTGTCTGGTGGAAATCCCAGTAACTCTTTCAATAGGTTTTCCAGGAAAGAGGGGATATTGTTCCCCTCTGCGCCTTCTGGTATGCCGTATATTCGAATGTTGTCTCTGCGAGCCCGTCCTTCTTGATCGATCAGTTTAGCATCCATGTCAGCCTGGCATTGTGAGAGCCGTTTTAGTAGCGTTGACACCGCTTGTAATGCTGTTTCTGCTTCGTCAGTTCGTGTCTCAGCTTCCACCAGCCTGCCGTTCGTCTTGTGTAGTTCTTGTTTAATCTCTGTGAGTTGGTGTTTATTATCTCGCCTGAAGTCCCGCAGTTCATTCAATATGCCGCACAGGCTGGTGTCTTCGTCCTCATTCGTCCCGCTAGTTGGGGAGCTACTTCAGCTAGCATCGCTTTGTAGCATGCCTTCATCAGGATTTACTGTCGCGGCCACATTTTACCACTTCTTGTGCTAACCCTGTTCATCATCGCATTTACAAAACACTTACTTTTGACTTATCTCAGGGGTTATCAGGGTTAATTTGTGAAACCGTCGGCGAGCACAGATCTCAAGCTGCCATCTTTGTTGCGACCCGGAAATTTCTTTGAAAATGCCTTTTT